>NC_091217.1:23021631-23024131 GCF_040958095.1 Procambarus clarkii | reverse complement strand
TACTATCCGAGTGCCGGCGGTGGGGTGGTTCAAATAGCCTCGGCTATCACCTCATTTTGTCCGGTCGTGATGGTCAAGTGGATTAAGGCGTCTTGTACATACCAGTTGCGTTGCTTCTGGGAGTATGGGTTCGAGTCACTTCTGGGGTGTGAGTTTTCAGTTGCATATTGTCTTGGGGACCATTCAGGCTTGTTCGCATTTGTGTTCCTCACGTGTGCCCCAAAGAATGAGGTGATTTGGTAAAATGCTATGCCCAAGATTACTATCCGAGTGCCGGCGGTGGGGTGGTTCAAATAGCCTCGGCTATCACCTCATTTTGTCCGGTCGTGATGGTCAAGTGGATTAAGGCGTCTTGTACATACCAGTTGCGTTGCTTCTGGGAGTATGGGTTCGAGTCACTTCTGGGGTGTGAGTTTTCAGATGTATATATATATATATATATAAATATATATATATATATATATATATATATATATATATATATATATATATATATATACACATATAAATATATATTATATATATATATATATATATATATATATATATATATATTTTATATATATATATAATATATATATATATATATATATATATATATATATATATATATATATATATATATATATATATATATATATATATATATATATATATATTATATATATATTCATGAATTAATGAATTATATATATAATTCATGATTTCATGAATTAATATGTCGTACTAGGTACGACATATATATATATATATATATATATGTCGTACCTAGTAGCCAGAACGCACTTCTTGGCCTATTATGCAGGGCTCTCGTCTTACTTAACTAAGTTAGCAAGGACTCTGTTGTTTCTGGCTAAGTGTAAACATTTTGGCCTATTATGCAAAAAATCATACTGTTTTTTTGGCCAAGAATGCAAACTGGCGATTGTTTATTTGTTTATCACATGGTCACTGTAAAGTAAGATGTTGTCCATTGAATGTAGGAAGATATTTAGATAAAAATGTCAAATGGGGACGATGTACAGATTAATAATGGCCTTAGGAATTGTTTGTACTAGAAATCAGTAGCACGTGGAGCGATATGGTGCTTGAACACTTAGCCGGCATACACTATTATTTAAAACAATTTTGTGTTTATAGAGAGAAAGAGAGAGATAGATTAATAGTTCTCAACTCCTTAAAACATACATAACTGAAACATGCTCATGTCTGAACATTTTGTCCTGCCTCAAAATCACATTGAACAAATAATGTCTTATCCCAGGCCAGCATCCTCTCCGATAAGGATCCTTGGTGGCTCGACCACCAGAAGTTACATCCTGTATACCACTACATTCTCATTTGAACCTAATAGTACTTACCTAACCTAACTTTTTATATAGTCTGTATACGGTAGCTTATTACGAAGCGATAAGCACCCTCCCCTAGGATAGGTTAGGTTAGGTTCCCTAGGTTCAACGCAACCCCCTGTCCCATCATGCCTGGAGGAGACAGCTGGTTGCCCGGAGTAGATGGTAGCAGTGTCAGCTGAATTATATAAATATCAAGTAGTCGCAGGCTACTCTCACATTTTACATCCACTGACGGCCAACCAACACACGCTTCGCTACTCTTCCATCAAATAGAAATTTAGTAGCCACATTCTTACTAATATTTGGAATATTCAGGTGTACAAAGCTTTTAAAACCATGGTATCATTATTTCCCTTTAAATCTTTTACATCTTCGATTATATCAAGTTCCCAAATAAAAAAATATGTAGACAAATATTGTTCAGTTGATATAAATATTACATTAGAACCATCTATAATTAAATTAAGACCAACTATACACAAAATTGTAAATGTTTATGCTATTAAAATATGGATGGGATCTACTCAAGAAGGATATCCTGCGGCATCCCAATTACAATTTATACTGCGAGTCGTAGTTAGGGAGGATGAAAATCATTGTTCTTATATGTTTGTGGAACTCTTCTCTAACATTGACCAAAGAAGCATCATGTTCTGTGAACATAATTTCAGGCCGGATTACTTAAAATTGCCTATCAAGGGATATAGGTCCTACGCCAAAGATCCTTCCATATTTCTGATGACGATACAAGCTTCCAATCAGGAACGAGAAGCTCTGAGAGAGATAATGATAGCAGACGGAATATCGATTCCATCGTCATTTTGTAAAGTTGATCAGGGTGCGCTGAAAAGGCTTATGTCCCTCAAACAATATTTGAATCGGCATTATTATTTTAGGTACATGATGTTTAAAAATATACGTTGGGAATTAACCCGAGATTTGAGAGCTTACGAAGCATGGTTGAAAAATGAAAAATGGCTTAACTTCATTGATCGCAGAATGGAAGAACATAAACCCTATTGTTTAATAGAAAGTTGTCATAGCTACCCTCGTCAAGATATAATTTATAGGGACCCCAACCATAAACTTGAATCTAATTCTCATGTTTTGGGGGTACCCGAATATCGTAATAAATGGCCTCAAAATTA
>NC_091217.1:22920851-23021131 GCF_040958095.1 Procambarus clarkii | reverse complement strand
TCAGTACAAACCAATAATTCAACCCTTACCATGAGAAAATTACTCTCGTATGTCAGTCAACCATTTGACCCTTTAGGATTACTTAGTCCTTTATTAATAAGGGGCAAACTCCTCATGCAGGAATGCTGGCAGAAATATATGGGATGGGATGATCCGTTGCCAATTGAGTTGCAAGGTAAATGGCAAATACTCGCAACGGATTTCAATCAATTAGGTGTTTGGAGATTTCCTCGCAATGCTTCAGGACAAAACTTACCCACAAATTTGCATGTTTTGTGCGATGCTTCTGGCAAAGCCTACTTAGTCAATAGTGCACAATAAATTTTACTCACATCTAAAGCAAGAGTTGCTCCAATCAAGAAGAGATCTTTACCTCAAATGGAGTTAACTGCATTGCTGGTGGGAGTACGATTGGCTCATTGCCTGACCAAGACACTCAATAATATCCACTTTGGTGAAATCGTTGTGTGGTCAGACAATGAGGCAGTCTTACAATGGGTAAGAAATAACAACAAAACTCCGTACGTTAGTAATCGAGTTCGGGAAATTCATGAATTATCTGTTGGATATAAATTCAGACATGTCCCCACTAAGGACAATCCGGCAGATTACTTATCACGAGGGTTAACATTAAAACAGCTAATCAAGTCTTCGATGTGGTTTAATGGACCTTCATGGCTTGTTAGTGGTCAGTGGCCCAAACAGAAACCACAAGTCATAGTGACCAGTATCACTACTCCCATGAAAGACCCAGAACCTCATCGAATCTCAGCTATTAATCCTCACAATTATTCTAACTTGAGTAAGTTATTAAGAGTGACAGCACATGTGTTTGACTTTCTTGCTAAGATAGGAATCAGGCATAAGTTTCCCAATCCTATCCTCTACTGGATCAAACGTGCACAACAAAAGACGTATAGAAGTGAATATGAATATCTTCCAGATAAATTAACCAAGTCTCTAGGTATCTGGTATGATACCAACACTTGTAATATATTAGGATGTGGAGGACGTCTGCTTCATGAAAATTTTTTATTTGGATACAAAGAATCCGATCATTCTACCACGTCACCACATTATTACCAAACTTCTAGTTTTACACCATCATCAATATGGTACTTTACATGGTGGAGTATTAGACACTCTCACCGACTTGAGACAGAAATATTGGCTTCCCCAAGGTCGTCAAACTGTCAAATCAATCATTAAGTTCTGTGTAATCTGCAAAAGATACGACACTCGAGTGTATCCTTGCCCAGGACCTCCACCTCTCCCTAAGGAGAGAGTAGTCCATCTTCGTTCTTTTGAGACCACTGGTGTCGATTACACAGGAGCTTTGCTTCTCACTGGTACTCCAGATAAGATACCAGTGACAGCTTATATTTGCCTCTTCACGTGTGCAACCACACGAGGCGTACATCTAGAAGTGACTTCTGACATGAGTGCCGAAGCCTTCATCCAAGCTTTTCGTAGATTTGCAGCACGCAGATCCTGTCCCAAACTAATGATATCTGATAATGGTTCAAATTTTGTGGCAGGAGAAGCCTGCCTACGAGAGAAATGGAATCATCCAGAAGTGCAGTTTGTCATGCAGAGACGACAATGCCACTGGAAATTTATTGCTCCTAGAGCCCCCTTGCAAGGTGGGTTCTACGAATGTATGATAGGGACTGTCAAGAAATGTTTAAGGAAAACCTTGCATCGACATAAAATTAGTTTCTCTGAACTCCAAACACTCGTCGTGGAAATTGAGGCGCGAGTCAACAATCGCCCATTAACTTACCTATCAGATGACTTCTCACAGAGAGAACCCCTGAGTCCCTCACATTTAATACTAGAAGGCCTGCTGAGCCCTCTGATAACTTTGGCAGAAGAGGATCCCATCGACCCTTTCCATGTAACTAGGAGTGACTTAGTGGACAGTTACCATCATCTCTTGAGAGTAATTGAAAGGTGGAATGAGGTGTGGACTTGAGAGTACCTCACAGCTCTACGAGAGTACCACTATGGAGCTTCGAGCCCCTATAATAAAGTTCAACTCAAACCAGGAGACCTAGTACTGATTGACAGTGATGAACCCAGGTCAGAATGGCCTATAGGCAAAATTGTCTCTATCCACCCAGATCACCAAGGCATCCTGAGAGTAGTACGTGTTTTGTGCCGAGGCACTACTACCCTAAAAACATTAGAGAAGTTGGTACCTCTCGAATTAGCAGAACGAGGGTGTTTAGCAGAACCAACTTCACCTACAGTTTCCGAGGACAACAATTCTGATCCACCAAGCACCCGCCCACCTAGAGCAGCTGCTCAACAATGTAAATGGAAACTACAAGCCTATTATAGCTCTGACTAAGAGCAAATAATTTCCCATCCAATTTGAGTAATCAGATGATGCTGTGTTGTGATGTCAAGTAACAAATAGTTACAAGTCACAATGACCCAGGACATTCACCTCATGGTGGATTCTCAGTTACCTTAAATTGTATGATCTAATCATTAATTTGTTTGTTTAGGCTATCAACTATAACATTATTCCATCTAGAGCATCTATGAGTTTACAAAGCTTTAAGACATAACCATTAATAGTAACATAACCATTACATGTCATCGCAACACCAGTCTTTCAGTATATTGTAGGCTTTTGTAGTTATCAACTTTAGATGATTCACAATTCTATGTTTTACATTTAACATGAGTTACTTTACAAGACTTAAAGTCTTGTATGTCCTTGACAATTACAGGACATCTGTTATGTGTGTACTAACGTACTAACATACTAACATTAATACTAACTTTGGGATAGGTACGTCAGTACTCAACATTGCACTGCGACCCGAGTTTTCTCCCCCCGGAGTTATGTTGGAAATTTCAAACACTAATACACTACCATTGTATTATAATACATCATTATTATATACTAATTACAATAGTTATTAATTTCACTAACGGTAGTGTTAACATGAATTAATATTTCCTTATCTGAGCCTATTGTCCCCTTCTTACAAAGCAAGTAACTGATAAAAGATTAAACAATCCATGGCTCACAAGTGGCATTCTCAACTCAATCAACAAGAAATATGAATATGAAAAGAAAGTTAGGATTGGCCTAGTTTCAAAGGAAGTAGCTAAAAGGTACTCATCAATGCTTACCAGTATCATAAGAAAGGCAAAACTTGCATATTATGTGAATAGATTCAATGAAGCAAAAGGCAACATGAAAAACACTTGGAAAACTATCTCTAGTATCCTAGGAACTAAACAACACTCACATAACCAAATAAAACTCTACAAGGATGGGGATATACCGTCAACTGATTTAGAAATGGCAAATGAATTTAATAGTTTCTTTTCATCGGTTGATGCTAATCTTGCCAGTAAAATCCCACAGACTCAGACACATATTAACACATATCTCTCAGGCAGCTATCCAAACTCTCTTCTCCTTTCACCAATCAGCCCGGCAGATGTTGTGTCCATCATACACTCTCTAAAAACCAAGGCAGGGAACACCAGTGAAATTCCGTCCATTGTGTACAAGAGAGCCTCCCATGCCCTTGCCCCACCCATAGCACTACTGTTCAACAAATCTATAGAGTATCACACCTTCCCTGATATCCTCAAAAAAGCAAGAGTAACGCCAGTCCATAAAGGAGGCAATCCGGCGGACATAAACAATTATAGACCAATATCAAATCTACCCATTCTATCAAAAATATTTGAAAAAATTATTTACAAACAGCTCTATTCCTACCTCGTAAAATTCGACATACTCAGCCCCTGCCAGTTTGGCTTCCGGTCCCAAAAGAGTACCAATGATGCAATCATTAGTCTCCTTGACATTATCTACTCAGCCCTTGACAAAAATGAGTTTCCGATTGGACTCTTCATTGACCTAAGAAAAGCCTTTGATACTGTTAATCACAACTACCTCTTACTTAAACTCCAGCATTATGGAATCCGAGGCCTTGCCCTTGACTACATCCGTTCCTATCTTAGTGACAGACACCAATATGTAACCATCAATGATACAACTTCTTCCACTCTACCAATTACCGTTGGAGTGCCACAGGGCAGCATCTTAGGACCTCTTCTATTTCTTATATATATAAACGATCTGCCTAATGTCTCTAATATTCTCAAACCTATATTGTTTGCTGACGATACTACCCTTATCTACTCAAACCGCAACCCACATACACTAAATAATGTTGTGAATAATGAATTAAAAAAAGTCCACTTATGGATGTCAACGAACAAACTAACATTAAACATCGAAAAGACTTACTACATCTTATTTGGAAGCAAATCATCAAATGCAATTCAGCTACAGATAGACAACATTAACATCAGTAATAAAAATGATGGCAAGTTTCTTGGCCTATTCCTAGACAAGAGACTCAACTTCAGCACCCACATTCAACACATAACTAAGAAAGTCTCTAAGACAGTTGGTATACTCTCCAAAATCAGATATTATGTTCCTAACTCTGCTCTCCTCTCACTATATTATGCACTAATCTACCCCTATCTTAATTATGGTATCTGTGCATGGGGGTCTACCACTGCAAACCACCTTAAGCCCATCATCACACAGCAAAAATCTGCTATCAGAATAATAACTAACTCTGCTTTCAGACAACACTCAGCTCCCTTGTTTAAATATCTAAACTTGCTAAATATTAACTCCCTCCACACATTCTCTTGTGTCAACTACATTTACAAAACCCTGTTCTTAAATGCAAACCATGCTCTGAAACTCTCCCTGGACAGATGTAATAGGACCCATTATCACCACACCAGAAATAAATATCTCTTTGATATCCCCACGGTCAAACTTAATCTGTGTAAACACTCTATGCAAATTAAGGGACCTAGTCTATGGAACTCACTCCCTAGTGAATTGAAAAACTGTAAAACTCTTGCCTTATTTAAAAGCAAAACCAAAAAGTACCTAACTTCATCTATTTAGTTTCCTACACTGAGCTTTAAATTTGCTCTGTACCTAGTGGTACCCAATCTCCTAATTTTTATGTAATATCAAACAACCTTATCATTGTGTTCATTGCTGTCTTCTTTTATGTGCTAGCCATATGCTGTATTGTGACTACCAATTTTTGTCAACTACCATTCAAGCTGTCATTGCAATCAATCTTATATTGTTTCTGCTGTATTGTGCCTACCAATTTGTTGTCAACTACCATTTTAAGCTGTCATTGCAATCAATCATAGCTACCTATGTGCTTTAATATACTGTACCTATAATTTTCTCTCATCTTTTTTTTTTTCATTCCATGTAATCTGTTATCATTTTTTTTGTCTATAAATTTTGCAAGTATTTACCTCCTTAAAATTTTCTTAGATTAAGGACCTGCCCGAAACGCTGCGCGTGCTAGTGGCTTTACAAGACTGTAATTACCATAATTGTATCCTCACATTCCTTATGTACATTCTTGTATATGCATAAATAAATAAATAAATAATAAATATTGCTAATATTCTCACGACATCGAGAGACAGGATTGCGTCAGATAATATACATTTAAACATATTTATTACCAATATGTTAGACAATTGAATGTGGTTCTCTAAAATTATCAGAATTCCGTACAGTAATTAATTACGGATAATATAGCTCCCATTAATCCAAAACCGAGAGTTATTAACTGAAATTATTATCAAGTAGCAGTTTCATCTGTTATGTACGAATGCTTTGGAGGAAATAAATTTTCTCTCCATTTCTCGTTTAACATCATTTAATGAGAATATGATATTATTTCATTCCCTATAATTGCAACCCGGTTCTCATTAACGAGTTACATCAGTAATTACATGGAAAAGAATTATCCATTATTAGTAATTTCTGTTGTGAATGCATGAGACGAGTTGAGGGAGGGCGGAGAGACGCCGCTATTCGCTTCTAGCTACCACGCCGTGAGTACGTAATCATTCGCCATTAAGACACGAGCGAGAGACGCCAACATTCACATCGTGAATCCTGGGAGAGTCGATTTCCACCAAAACTACGTTAGGCCCTTGCAGTTAATCGGCCTAGGAGCGTGCAATTGCTCCAGTAGCAATCTGGAATTGCTTCAGTGGACAACCAGCAGGTTAAGTGCCATAGTTTTGGTTATATGATGAGATCCCTTTTTATAACCTTGTACTGTACACTGTCCATCGTTATGTTACGCGACCTCCCCAAACAATAAGTACGTCCATAAGGAATTAAATTTATTCCTTTTATGGCATAGTGAGGATATTAGATAGTAGGTGTAAGCAATGATTATATACAGTTGAAATTTCAGCTTGTGTTATAAGCGGTCGTGGTCATCATGTTCCCACGACATGCTTGAACTCATGTGTTGCTTCAAGTAGCAGACGACGCCATTGCACCTCCTCTCCGTTCACTATTACAGCTAAGCAGCTGAAATCTTTTTTCTTATTTCTTTGATTGAGAAAAATCTAGATCAATCGAAAAGATTTAGTTTATTTGATTTGAGATATTTAACGTAATATGTTAGCCTTATAAAGATCGAATGAGAATATTGCTTGGTTAATCATTATATAATCTTTTATCAGTAATCAATGTATCTAATGTTTCTTAATAGTATTTAGTAGAATTACTAATTTTTATTCGAGGAAGAACCAGCCTCGATGAAGCGTACAGGGAGTAGATTACTTCTGGTATTAACCCCCAATTTTGTGAAGGACGGAAAGTTTATTTTCGAACATTAATATATTATACAGCCCATTTAAGTGTTAAAGAATAATCTTTAATAGTTCCTTATCCATAGGCACTGGTGTTTCAGTCCTAATTATTTAACTTTATCTGTTTCCCTTTTCAGTCAAAATAGGGTGGTCCTTCGATTAATTCAAATTAATCTATTAATTAAATATCAATCAATTAATAGAGAGTAAGCTTTCTTCCCAACAACGCCTTCCGCAGACTTAGACCCATTGGTGAAAACAAAAACGTGAGAAGAAAAGAAGGAGTGAGAAGAAAAGTGCTCAAGGAAAAGGCGTTTTAGAACCGTAGGAGGGGTAAAAGCTTTAGTGATGCGGGTCAAGGAAGTACAAAACTGCCGAAAGGGGAATCTGCACGGGGGCAAAGAAGGAACAACGCGAGGAGAAACATTAGAAATTCAAGTGGAAAGAGAATCCTGTAAGCGAGATAACCGGACAGAAAGAGGGAAGTGGTGAAGAGGAACAGGAACTGCAGGAGGGGTAAAAGTTAAAGGACGACAGAGGCGAGAGGCAGGATGTGGTAAGGACCGCGCAAGATAGCGAAGACAGTAGCGATCATGGCGGTCCTGGAGAGACAGGAAGCCTGTGTCAACATACAAGCTAAGGATGGGAGTCGAACAAAGGCACCAGAACTGAGGAACAACCCAGTATGGTGCAAAGCATCAAGACGGCGAAGAGTAGAAGGAGAAGCAGACGAGTAAGCAGGGGAACCATAATCGAGCTTAGATAGGACGAGAGAGGAATGTAAAGCAAGGAGAGTGCGCCTATCTGCTCCAAGTAGTATGGGACAATACCCGAAGGAGGGTAAGGGCCTAGAGCACTCAACACGGTGGTAAGAAATATGGAGAGACCAAGACAAACGAGTGTCAAGGAATAACCCCAAAAGTTTCGCGGAATCTTTGTACTCAAGGGGATGACCATAAAGTGACAAAGAGAGACGAAGAACAACCGTTTCCGAGTAAAAGTCATGGCACAAGTCTTAGTAGTAGAGAACTTTAAGCCATGATCGGTGGCCCAAGACGACACGGCATCAATCGCAAGTTGAAGCCGGCATTGAAGGAGAGGCGAAGCATCACCCTGACAGCAAAGGGTAAGCATCGACAGAGAGCGAGAAGACGCCTGAAGGAAGAGAGGAAAGACGACCATTGAGGGCAACCAGAAAAAAGAGTAGTGCTCAGAACACTACCCTAGGGCACACCTTCATATTGCTGAAAAGAGGCAGAGAGAGCGGTACCAAGCGCACCTGAAAGGAACGACAAGAGAGGAAGCTGCGGAGAAAGAGAAGGACATGACCACGAAGGCCAAAAGAATGAAGCTGGGATAGAATATGATATCGCCAAGTGGTGTCGTAAGCCTTTTCCAGGTCAAAAAGGACGACAACAACAGAGGTCTTCGCAGCAAAAGTAGTACGAATATAGACCTCCAAGTTCACCAGGACATCTGTCGTGCTTGCGGCACTTGTGGAAACCAAATTGAGAAGGGGAGAGGAGTGATGGTGTTCCAGGGACCACATCAGACGAACGTTAACCATACGTTCATAATGTTTGCAGACACTACTTGTGAGGGCAATAGGGCGAAGGCTCTTAGGGATGTTCCCAGTGACCCTGGTTTGCGAACAGGGAGGACATCTTCATCGAGCCAGTCCTCAGGAACTGACGATGACTCCCAGATCCGATTATACAGACTCAGTAAATACTAGACGTGCACGGAGGGAGATGGCAAAGCATCTCATAATGAATACCATCGGATCCCGCCGCCGTAGAACCGCAGAGGGCCAGGGCAGAACAAAGTTCAGAGAGAGAAGGGATCGTTATAGGGAAGTCGAAGACAAGTGCAGAAATCTAAAGGACGAGACTCAAGGACATGTTTACGAAGAAGGAAAGATTGGGGAAGATGAAGACCAGAGCTAACAGAAGAAAAGTGGAAACCCAGTTTGGTAGCGACCTGCAACGGGTCCGCCACAAGAATACCACGGAGGTGACGGACTGGTGATACATCGGGAACAAACTTACCCGCTGTCTTGCGGATACGTTTCCAGATCTTTGGCAGAGGAGTTTCGGACGTAATGGTGGAGATATAAGATGCCAACATTCACGTTTAGCAGTACGGATGGCCCTAAGGGCCACCGCACTCGTCTTCAAAAGAAAAGAAAGAATCGGCCGTCTGCCGACGGCGGTGTCTCTTCCAGGCTGCACGCTTACAGCGGACAGCCCGACCACAGTCTGCATTCCACCAGGGAACGCACTTCCGTGGACCCCGAGAGGAACAGCGAGGAATAGAGCGGAGGGCAGCGTCAAAGACAGTGTCATGAAAAAGTAGGAGAGAGCGAGGGAGAGGTCAGAGAGAGCAGCGCTGAGGGTAAACAGGTCCCAGTCCGCTTTCACAAACTGGCACCTAGGGAAGGAGAGGGGAGGGCGAAAAGAGAAAAAGGTAACAAGGATAGGGAAATGGTCACTGCCATGGAGGTCATCAAGAACCTGCCCGTGAAATCTAAGTAAAGAGAAGAAGAGCAAAGAGAAAGATCAAGACAGGAAAGGGTGCGTGTCCGAAGTCTAAATGCGTGGGCGCACCAGAATTCAGAAGAGATAGGGAAGAAGAGAGGATAAACGGCTCAAGAAGGCGACCCCGGGTGTTCGTCAGAACATCACCCAAAAGGTAATGACGGCAATTGAAATCTCCCAGCAGGAGCACAGGCTCCGGCAAGGAGTCCAGTAAGTGTTTCAGATGAGGAAGAGAAAGCGGGACACTCGGGGGGAGATAAATGGAAAAAAACAGTGTACCATTTCCCCACAAAGATACGAGCAGCAGAACAATGGAGAGGCGAAGGAAAAGTAAGGGGACAAAGGGAACATCAGAGCGAATCAAGAGAGCAGAAGAGTTAGGAGCCCCAGCAACAGCTGGGAGGGGAGGGGGGAGAGAAAGGAATAGCCACGAAAGCGACCAGGACGAGCACCAAGCATCAACTCCGGGGCGGAAACCACGAAATCAGAAGTTGGAGTTCGAGGAAATTGGTGTAATAACCTCGAAACGTCTCCATTGAACAATAGACATTGACGAGAAGAGAGAGGACAACAACAGAGAACAAGGAAGTAAAAAAGGTGAAAGAGCACACAGCACGTTAAAGATGATCAGGGTCAGCAAAGTCAGGGTTAGGGGGCATGGGTAAACAGCAAAGGACAGAGGGAAGAAAGCGGGAGAACAGACCAGAGGTGGGCGGGCGGGGTCCAGAAGAGGAGACAACAGAGAGGAGTAGTCAAGGACAGCAGCAGGAAGAGGGGAGTAGAAAGAGGGGAATGCACCTCATCAAGGGCAGCAACCGAAAGGGAAGCGGGGGCCAAAGAAACCACCATAGCAGAAACAGGGGGCGCAACCACCGAAACAGGAGGGGAACGAGCAAGAGAGTCAGTAGTAGAGGCCGAGGAAGAGAGCGATGCCTTCTTAACTGCCGGGGATAAGGAAGGAGAGGAGCCAGGCTTACGCTTCTGATTTAAAGAGACTGGTATCCCAGCAACTACGTACCGGGCAACGGATTCCAGCATCTCAACAGGAGAAACTGAACTAGAGCACACACGACGGCCGTTAGGAGAGTGATGAACATCAGCCCGCACCGACAGGCGGCGGGGAGAGTCAATAGATGGAGAAGGATGGGAAGGAGAATTGGAGGGAGACGAGGAAGAAGTCACAGGAGACGTGACAGACCGGGTAGAAAGAAGGGGAACCCCAGACAGAGGGGGGGGTTGAGGGGGATCCTTCGGGACAGAACTCAAAGGAACAGAGGAGGGGCAGTGGGCGTATCAGGGTCCAAGGCCAGAAACGGTTGTGAGTCTGAGCAAGGTGGGAAGGACGAGAAGAGGAAGAGTGGAACACACAAGCATTAGAGATGTTAGCATAAGGCGGAAGCAGACGAACCTGGCGCCTAGCCTCAGGAAAAGATAAACGCTCTCGGTGCTTCAAGGCGAGGACGGCTGCCTCAAGCTTGTAATGGATACACGCACAGGAGAAGGTAGGATGGGCCTCACCGCAGTTGAGGCAGCAAACCAGGGGAGAAGTGCACTCTGACTTAGAGTGACCTTCGCCCCCACACAAAGGACAGAGAGAGACAGTCCCAGAGCAGCGGAGGGCACCATGCCCAAACATCAAGCACTTGTTACAGAGCTTAGGAGAAGGAATGTACTCCTGGACAGAGCACCTGAGTTATGGCCCTATTGGGTCGCAACTGGGTTCTTCTCTGATGTTATTAGAGTTTGGGTATCCGGCCCCAAGTTAGTAGTGGCTTTCAAGGGGTGTGTTCCATAACGCAAGTAAATTAAAGGGGAAGGGATACAAATGCACTGCTTTTGTATATATATTGCTACCACAACCATAAATAAATATATCACAGTCACACGCGGGGTTGCCATAACTACACTTATTATATACAAATTAGTCTTCCTCTGAAGACACAGGATGCTCCACGGTGCTCAAGATGAGTAGCCCTGGTTCTCTTATTCGTGGCCCACGATGAATCCTCTGATTCTCTCGGCGAATCTACCCTGGCCACAGGCCAGCCAAATCACAGTCCCACTAAGTGCACCGTCGTGGAGGCCTTCAACCACAAATCCATCCTGTAGCTGGCAGGTTCCGATCAGCTCCGCTGTGTAGGCAACTCCACGACCGATACTAGGGTTGCGAGCCCTAGGCAGGAGCCTCGTGTGATTCCGCAGATCACTCTCCTCTCTTCACACCACAGTGGGTAGTCTCCTCCACCAGTCAGCCCCCAGACAAGACGATTCCTGGTACTGCCACGTCACAGGTAGGCTAACACACTCAACAGTGTTCGTCCGGGGGTGACTCACAGCTTCTGCAGCAAACACGTGGAGAGACTTTGGCTGCCTTGGGTAGACTGCCTCATCGTCCGATACAGCAGTCCCAGGTCGACTCTGTAATCAGACACGTCATTAGTACTTGTTACACTCTAGGGCACCTGACTTACAGGCTTAGACACAAACGTCCACCTATCCACTTCATAGATGGCGTTGCTGTCTAAGCGCCACCTCACCAGAGGTAAGCAGCGGCTACGTTACGAGCTGATAAAGACGGGAACCCAGCTCCTGTGGCCGGTATATCCCGTCCTCACTAGATGGCGCTGTCCATTTGGAGGGAGTTTCGGAAGCAGACTGGCAGATGGCGTTGTCGTCACTGCTCCGTGCTAGGACGCTGGGCTGGGGTCCGTAACAACCTGGCACCAGCAAGAATGACGGAGGGTGGAAGGGTCCTACCATCAAAGGTAATCTTCACAACACGAAGGGGTTGGCGGCGACGACCACGAGGAGGACGAGTAAACGTGTCAACCCGGAGGACAGAATGGCCCTGGGCATCGAGGATATGCCGAATATCATCGTGGCAGTCCTGCAGATGCCGAACACCGGCGTAACATGGGGCGGGAGGAGAATAGTGCCAACACTGGCATTCAACTGAGCGTTCTTTGAGACCTGAACAGGGGTCTTGCCAAAGCAGGATAAGGCAGCCAAGCAGGAAGCTGCATCCTGAGGAGCAGCAGCAACAACACATGTACCAAGACGAGTAGGGTTGACGGTAACACAGGCATCCACGGAATGAACGAGATGTCGATGGAGGAAGAAATCGGCAGGAGGCGCAGAACCAAGAGGAAGAAGATCAAAGTATTTGGCCCACGAAGCAGGACCAAACAAGGCTTGATAGACATCAGAACGGGAAGGAATCGAGTGAGTGCGGCCGTGTCGAAGACGGCGTTGAAAACCCCCAGAGAGAGAGAGGGGTTAAAAGGTGCAGTAGTTACAACTAGAGTTGGAACTGTGCCAGGGGACGAGGTAGTCACCACTGGGGGCTTGGGGCTCGACCCAATCACAAAGGAGGGAGGGGAGCTGAGGGGAGTAGTCAGAGAGGCCAAAGGAGGAGCAAGGTGAGGGCCCAATGCAGCGGAGGCTACAGAGCCCAGTCTTCCAACACAGACCGACACGGGGGCTTGGTCGCCCACCTCACGAGCCTGACAAGGTAAAGGAGGAACAGAACACAACATAGGTACGAACCATAAACATTCATTCACGAATATGCCCCCACACCCACCATGGAGCCACAATTAGAGGCAGGACGCCCAACAAGAAGCTATCGCCGATCATGCCGGGGCCTCCTAGGGGTGCGTCGTGAGTATACGCCCCACAAACGCCACCTTAAGAACCGTCAGTCCGTCGAGATCGGGTTCAGTGACGAAAGGGGGATTGATAATAAAAGGTTCCCCTCGCTCTCGACTTTGGGTACTACAGTTCTTCGGGTGTAAGAGTATGCCTCCTCAAGCACCCAAGCATCAAAATAGAAGAAGTCCAAAGGAATAACCAAAACACGCAAAAGGTCGGCAGGAAACGACAAGCAGATAGGAGAAGAGGGGGTAGAAAAACGAAACAGAAGGAAAAGGAAAAGTTTTTCAGCAAAATTTGAGAGGACAGCAGCAGGAGCACAAGGCTACTAAAGGACAGAGGACTGTCCCAAGGAGCATCACACTCCGGCAGACATCCACTAATCCCACCTCACGGCATCAACGAGCTGAACGGGGAGGGGGGGGAAGGAAAAGGGATCTGGCACAATTGGAGAAGACAGCAGCAGGAGTACAAGGCTATAAAAGGACAGGACTGTCCCATGTTACTGTTCAGATTTGGGACCTAGCCTTCCAGTATTTTCCATGCATATATTATTTGGTATCTCTCTCGTCTCCTTTCTTGAGAGTACGTTTGGAGAGCTTTGAGACGATCCCAATAATTTAGGTGTTTTATCACGCATAGACGAGATAAAACACCTAAATTATTGGGATCGTCTCAAAGCACTCCAAATGTACTCTCTAGAAAGGAGACGAGAGAGATACTAAATAATATACACATGGAAAATACTGAAGGGCCAGGTCCCAAATCTGCACTGTAAAATAACAACGTACTGGAGTGAACGATATGGAAGAAAATGCAAGATTGAACCAGTGAAGAGCAGAGGTGCCATAAGCACAGAGATTATTGTATAAACATCAGAGGTCCGCAGTTATTCAATGTCCTCCCAGCGACTATAAGAAATATTGCCGGAACAATCGTGGACATCTTCAAGAGAAAACTGGACTGTTTTCTAAGAGAAGTTTCGGACCAGCCGGGCTGTGGTGGGTATGTGGCCCTGCGGGCTGCTTCAAGCAACAGCCTGGTGGACCAAGCTCTCACAAGTCGAGCCTAGCCTCGGGCCGGGCTTGGGGAGTAGAAGAACTCCCAGAACCCCATCAAGCAGGTATTATGGAGCGTCACACTCCAGCAGCCGACCACCAAGCCCCCCTCACGGCGTGTTTATTGGTAAACAAGTTGTTGAAGAAATTTATTTTTGATACGACAAATGCCTTTGTTATTCCTTTTCAAGAAGTACTGCCCCCCCCCCTCATCACAGTAGCGTGATATTTGTTCATTTGCTATATTACTGCCCCCATTCTCATGCTCATTTACTACTGGAAATAATTTGGGTTGACTCTAGGATCAAGCCCAGAGTTTTGTACACTGAGTACAATTTCGGTGTTAGGACCCATCTGGTATCTTTTAGAATGTTTTCAGGCATTTGGAGAAGAACGACCTAAGTGTCGGAAAAAGCAACTTGTTGGTATTAAAAGCGACCATTAATGGTGGCAGTCTAGGTCAGTCCTGGCCTTCATCTCACCTGGGATACAGGGACCATGGCATTTTTCTCATGCCATGGGGGCTGTTTGTTTCTTGTAACTTTCTGCAAAGGACCTGTTGCAGTGATGCCACCACTGGGGTTGGTGATGTATTCAATTGAAGATTGTTGTAGGAAACGGCAATAAACGAAGGAACGATCAATGTCTTCAATAACACTCTCACCGATTTTAACATGTGCAGGTTGTGAGTAAATCTTTATTTCTTATTCAAAAATATATTTTTCAGCAACTAAAGGTATTTATGCAGAATCTTTCAAAATGAGACTTTAGACTTCATTCTTTTGGGATATTTTTTTTAAATCGATTCCATGTTCTTCAAATGTGGAATTTAAATGTTTTCTTTATTTAATGAAATTATTTCCATTGCATTTTGAATTACAAAAATTTATATATGCAAATCATCTTAAGGATGGAGACTTCTCTTGCATGTTAGATTTTGTAAACAAAGTTTTATAAGACTCATGCTTTTGAAAGTTATACAAATAATGAATATGATATGAGCTGTTAAATGTCTGGTTGTAATTTCTTCTGGAATACAAAAATTTGTATGTTTCTATACACGGTTGATATCTACACCACGCTGGAGACCAAATGAAACTCGCCTTGTAAATATTAATATTACCACAGGAATAAAGCAACCCATCCTCCTGTTTAGATAGTACTTTTTATAAATGTGTTGACCATCGTACATATATTGACAATGCACAATTCGAGAGTATAATTTGATCCTATTCACTTGTTACGGTCACTATGGACCAGTAACCGGGATCTTGATGGATGAACATACGTGTTGTATCCGACCCCGAGTCGGTAGTGGCTTTCAAGGAGTTGGCTAGATAATGCAAGAAATAAAAAAAGTGGGGGGGGTGGGGGGGTAATTAACAAAACACTGTTTACTTCAATATATTCACCATAAATAAATATATAAAAATGGAATATTACTATAATTATGTACAAGTGTCACTTTCGCACAAGACACCAGACACTCAAAACGCGCACACAATGCAGAACCAGTCAATTCCAGTGTTTACACTACACAGTAACTTTTCCAACCTTATTGGGAAACACTGGCGAGTTTACTCTTCCCGTGGGTCAGCCCACCGACAGTATCACGAGGTGCCTAAACCACACAACCACTTGCTGGCAGAGAACCTCAGTCACACGCTGAATGGGGCCACAACACTATCAATACAGGGGTAACGAACCCCTGGCAGAAGCCTATAGTGACCAGCTAGCAGCATTTCTCAACAGGCACCTCATTGTCGCTCGTTTCTCCCCTTAGCCAATCCCGGGTTACGCCGATCGCTTCCAATACTACTTCAACAGCAGTCAACACACACTGCACCAGATCGGCAGCAGCTTACTTAGTTCTCTGGCAGAACTAAG
The DNA here is from genome assembly GCF_040958095.1 of Procambarus clarkii. NCBI lineage: Eukaryota > Metazoa > Arthropoda > Malacostraca > Decapoda > Cambaridae > Procambarus > Procambarus clarkii. The sequence goes on along the minus strand of NC_091217.1, from coordinate 23,005,293 downwards.
TTGGAAGAACGTAGGCTGCCCATTGTAAACTGCCATCCTCAGTACCACTACTGCTCCACGTCACCTCTGTGGACACAAACACGTCATCAGTTATATGGACGGTACTGGTAAAACCAAGAAATAACACTTATTCACTTGGGACGTTGACATTATGGTCCGTAGCATAACAGATGGCGCTGATCTTGAGTTGCCACCTCACCAGAGGTCATCCACAATGACCTCGCTTGTTAGCCAAGGCCGGAAACTGGAACCACTTGCAACTGTCACGCTACCACCAATAGATGGCGTTGTCTACGTAGCGTCCAATTCCAGGAAAGATTGAGTACTGACACATAGATGGCGCTGGACCAGGCCACACTCAGACAATGGTGACGAGTCCGTAACATCACTTTACAGATTCTGAACAAAATAAAGCTAAAAACAAAACTTAAATATTTTTGCCCTAGTATAGCACATACTTGTACTGTATTAAGCCTTAGATAGCGTGTATTAGGCCCAAGAAGGTTTGGTTAGTTTGGTTTAGATTTCCTATGCAACATAAATTTAAAACATTTTCCGGTTTGTCCAGATTCAATAGTACCGATTTCTACTCTCTAATTGCCTTTTAAATAAATATAAATAGGATCATTAGGACCCATCGTAAATAAATATATATATACGATGGTACTAATCATTACTGTAAGTTATACCTAAATAGGAGGATGGGCTGGAGAGTAACATACCAGAAGGTATTATGAAATAATAGGGTAATTATAATTTTGCACGTAAGAAGCATACAAGTGCTTTTTACATATTTAAATACAAAATGTAAAATTTTTAGTGGCTGTGAAATTTCTGCTACCCAAATTCTGTTGTAGTAAAGAAGAGCAAATGGTAGCAAATCAAATCCTATTAGCATTACTGGAAAAATTACCAAAATAATCATACATACACAAACACTTTCACTTTGCATTAGGGCAGTAATTCTTAGTTTGTGAGCTTGGCCAGCTATTAACCAATCATAGCTACAGCAAATACACCTTAGAGGACTTTAATAGATTTTAAAGGCCACTTAACTAGACAAATAAATGCAAGAGAATAATTTGTCTATACAAACACCAGTTAACTATGTACAACTGAATACATATTACCAAGTGGCATCAATCAAATGCACATTAATGACACTTTATGTAGGGCATACGTAAATCTGTGTATCTGTGTATTTACGTATGTAGGTTAGCTTAGCATTTTAAAAGTACCGAATCACCTTCTGTGGTTGATTGTTCAATAAATCCCTGAAATATATGTTTAACTGATCTCTAACCTTGTCTATGGAGGACAGAAGAAAATGTATATATGCTGGGTAGCATTGTAAATGTGTGGCCACGTTTGTTGTAGGAAAAAAAAAAAAAAAAAAAAAAAAAGCAAATTTGATCAAATCAAGGAACAAATATAGACCTATTTGGCTCCACAAGCTAACACTAAAGTAGCAAGTGAAGATCTAGATAGTATCATGAACGACTTGTCCCAGTATGAAGACGGTTCTTCATACTCTTCATACCCCCCTCAGTCCTTGGGGGGGGGGGAGTGAGTATTAATCCAGTTATGGGATAGGTTAAGGTAAATTAGGTTAATGTTAATGGTGTGTATGTAGTTTATAACTTAACATTCCTTATATAATTATGTAAAATGGAGTCCAGATCCACGTTCCAGAGGATAGGTTATGGTTGGATTGGTTTAATTAATAAAGGGAAAATAATACATTTCTAATAACCCAAGTATTTGAGGGTAGGGTTGGAATAGGTTGGTTTGTATTGATGTAAGACCAATGTCCGAAGCAAAAATTGCTAGGAATATGATGCAATATTAAAGCAAGATCCTTGTAACAGAAGGGAAATCAACACAGAGGAATCGGAATCGCGAATCACTCGGACTCTTCCATCACTACTGCTACCCATTGAGGAGGTAGCAACTGAGTCTTCCTGTGTGTACTGCAGCAGCGCTACAAAAAACACAAACGCCACAAAGTCAGGACCACCATTCTCAATGACCATGCATACTCTAAGAAAGGCCTTCTGAAGGTTCTCAAAACAGCCGCCAAGATGACACCCTGCGACATCGGACAAGAAGGAGTGGAAGTTGTGCTCTACTTCTCGAGTGAGGGCGACCTCGAAAAACGCCTGGTTGCCGACAGAGCACTACACGACGCGCCCTGTCTCAACTATCCAAAGCTGTTCCTGGCCACACGAACCGGCTTAACTACCGAGACCAGCCTCTGAATCGCGGACCAAGAGATAGTAAATGTATTAACCAACATCGAGGTCGAAAACTCGAACATGTTGGTATTCCAAGGAGATCCTCGGCCGTGCTGAAGGCAAGTATTCACCCGTAAAGCTAACCTTCACCACATCAGCCTTGGCTACCCAGGCTACCACACAAGGATTCAACTGCTTTTGCATCAAGATCCCGCCCTACCGTGAGAAAATGGAACGCTTCTACGACATACAACAGTGCTTCAAGTGCTATGAGTACACTCACCCAACAAGTAAGTGTCAGCATCCTATCGTGAGGTTCAGGATCTGAGCCCAGAATCATCACTACTCAATCTGTAAAGAGGACACCAAATTCTGCCTTAACTGGAAAGGTGATCACTGCGAGACTTCCCACAGCTGCCCTCATAGATAAGAAGTCATCGAACACCTGGTCGAGTCATTGAAAACCAAAACCTCAACCACCACCGCCAGCGCCACCAGCACCAGTACCTCAGCTCCCAGCAACCAACCAGAAGCCTTACCAAACAGTGTCTTATAATCCCAGGTGTTTAACCCCAGGCATTAGATGGGGTTATATTACCCCATCTAACTAAATAGAGTAATGTTGGCAAAAACAGGGTACTGTGTTTAAATCAATGTATATATGTATATACGTATTTATGAATGTATGTATATATGTATGTATGTATGTATGTATGTATGTATGTATGTATGTATGTATGTATGTATGTATGTATGTATGTATGTATGTATGTATGTATGTATGTATGTACTCACCTATTTGTACTTGCGGGGGTTGAGCTTTGGCTCTTTGGTCCCGCCTCTCAACTGTCAATCAACAGGTGTACAGGTTCCTGAGCATACTGGACTCTATCATATCTGCATTTGAAACTGTGTATGGAGTCAGCCTCCACCACATCACTGCCTAATGTATTCCACCTGTTAACTACTCTGACACTAAAAAAGTTCTTTCTAACGTCCCTGTGGCTCAAGTGGGTACTCAGTTTCCACCTGTGTCCCCTTGTTCGTGTACCAACTGTGTTGAATAGTTTATCCTTGTCTACCCAGTCGATACCCCTGAGGATTTTATAGGTAGTGATTATGTCTCCCCTTACTTTTCTGTCTTCCAGTGTCGTAAGGTGCATTTCCTGCAGCGTTTCCTCGTAACTCATGCCTCTTAGTTCTGGGACTAGTCTAGTGGCATACCTTTGATGAACTTTTTCCAGCTTCGTCTTGTGCTTGACAAGGTACGGGCTCCATGCTGGGGCTACATGCTCCAGGATTGGTCTTACATATGTGGTATATAAGATTCTGAATGATTCCTTACACAGGGTCCTGAAGGCTGTTCTGATGTTAGCCAACCTCGTATATGCCGCAGACGTATTTCTTTTTATGCGGGCTTCAGGAGACAGGTTTGGTGTGATATCAAACACACCAAACGTTTGGTATGTATGTATGTATGTATGTATGTATGTATGTATGTATGTATGTATGTATGTATGTATGTATGTATGTATGTATGTAGGTAGGTATGTATGTATGTATGTATGTAAGTATGTACGATTGTACGAATGTATGAATGTATGTATGTATGTATGTATGTATGTATGTATGTATGTATGTATGTATGTATGTATGTATGTATGTATGTATGTATGTATGTATGCATGCATGCATGCATGCATGTATGCATGTATGTATGTATGTATGTATGTATGTATGTATGTATGTATGTATGTATGTATGTATGTATGTATGTATGTATGTATGTACGTACGTATGTATGTATGTATGTATGTATGTATGTATGTATGTATGTATGTATGTATGTATGTATGTATGTATGTATGTATGTATGTATGTATGTATGTATGTATGCTATGACTGAAGTGTATAAGTGGATGAATGGACATAAGGAAATATAAATTTGGTATTTATTTACCAATGAATGCCCACCAGACATCACAGCCTTCTCTTTGGGACCAATCAGCACCCTTTCAACCCCCTCACCTCACGTGAAGGGATCATTCCCAGACACATTTGTCTAGCAGAGGATCACCGGACCAGATAACCAATGATTCGTCACCCAACTCAACGCTTTGTACCTTGCCAACGGCCTGGACTTCATCATCGCCTTTGAGGCCAGATTCACTGCCTCTTCTACCACACGGACAACTACAAGGACTACTAGAAGGACGACCTCAACCCAGACTACATCACCACGCAAGACCCAAGCTGCACAAACGGATGCACCCACCACACCAGCTCCCAACGATCCGGCAATCACCATCACAACCAACGCGCTCCCCGATGTACTGTCTATACCTGTAAGCAGCACCACCAACGCTCCCGCGGTAGCTGGAACCACCACTCAAACACACTAGAACCCAATCCAGGCTATTCAACCGAAGACTAAACCACCGTCTCCAGACGACGCTTCAAATTCTTCAGACGAGGAAATCTGAGTACTAATAGCACCATCACCCCACCACCAATTCAACACAAACTCTGCAAGACTTCCTCATGGAGCCTTCCTCGCCAAGCTCCATCGACAGCACGGCCATGTCAACAAGAAGGAAGTCTCAAACGAAGAAAAAACAAGACCCAGAAGTGCGAGAGGATTTAATCACATATAAACCTCTACTTGCAGCAGAAGAAAGAAGCCAGATGAAGGACCACGACTGATGCGTCTCCATCCATGCCTACACACCATGCTACTCCCGATCTCCCCTCAAGCCCTGGCAAAGACCTGGCCCACCCAGCCTACCACGCCACATCCCGCCGCCCAGGCACACGTCAAAAGAACAAAACCAAGATCAAGAACTTTGAAAAATACCGTACGGCAACCCGCGGTGGATAGGCCACCGAACTTTTTAGCCCCCCTCGTTCCCATTCCATATCCTCTTCAAGAATTTGAACTCCTTATCCCTCTTCCTCCCTTCCCAGCCCGCCTTTCCAAACGCTTTGCACACAGAAGCGAAAGCGTAAAAGAGGTTAGATATAGGGTGGTAAAGTTGATGTTTAAAAAAACACTTTCGTAACAATATAGTTGCAATATTGAACAAAGATCCATGATGGTTAGGTACAGGTTATTTAGGTTTATATCGAAAATCCACATTTTCTTTAGATAATGTTGTATTAGAGGTTAAGTCCTAGTTAAATTTATCTTTGGTTGTGTTAGGTCAAGCAGGGTTAGGTTAGGTTTGGTCAGGTTGGATTAAGTTCAGTTGATGCCAAATAAAACAACACATTTGAATGTTGAAAATAGGTTGTCAGACACACCACCAACAGTCTCAAGTAGTGATAAGAATGAGGAAAGCTGTGAGGGGACTGGTTATTGGAAATAACTAGATGGAAAAATCACTAACAGAGTGAAAATGGCAATAAGAATGAGGGTAGGTTATGAGAGGAATGAATGTTGGAAATAACTTGTATGGCACAGCTTCAATAGACATTTTTATTTACAAACATTTTTATTAACAATGGGCAGGTTATATAAGGACTGAAAATTGGAAATCGCTAGACCTTTAATTAGGCAAAATTTTCATAGGGTTGGTAGAACTTGGTTAAATTTAGCTTTGGTTGTGTTACGATTAGGGAAAATTTGGATGAATTTGTTGGAATTAAATTAAATTAGGCTATATTTAAATGGGCAAGGATAAATTTTGTTAAATTTAGCAAAATTTTGCTATAGGTTTGTTAGGTTTGGTTAGATTAACTTATATTATAATTATTATTATTATTATTATTTTTAATTGCAAAAAATTACTAATGGATTGGGAAGAATTGTTGGGATTTTTGATGAATGGTAAAAACGAATAGCATTACTTTCCTGTAGGATATAGTGTAGCATACTTCAACTGTATTGCAATGTAGGGTGGGATATATTATATCTTAGGAGGCGAATGAACTAGGTAGTTCAGGTATTAGTGTAAATTATCCTATGTGAGTTTCAGTTATAGGGTTGTATGTGAGGAAATGTGTAAATTATATAAATTATGTGCGTAGCATAGGGAAGGTTGCAGATTGGCAGGAGAGCAAATGAACGCAAATGGTTTAAATAATATGCATTATCTAAGTATGTGAGTTCTTGGATAGGCGAGGATAAATTATGTTAGGATATAAGTATGTATCATTCTGATTGGATAAATTAGGACAAATTTTGGTTGGTTACAGTAATTTTGCTTAAATTTAGTCACTTTAGCTTTCGTTAGGTAAAATTAGAGTTGGACATGTTGAATTTGCTAGATTTAGATTAATTTAGTTTCCGTTAGGATGCATTATGGCGGGAAAGAGTAAATTTGCTTAAATTAACATAGATTTAGCACCAGTTAGTGAATTTTTTCATTCGGCAAATTAAATTTAGGTAAATTCTGCTGGATTTGGGTTGTGTTAAGTCAAATTAGGATGGGATGGACTACCTTAGGTGGGGATAGAATATTTTAGGTAAGGGTTGGACATTACAGGCTAGGATTGGTTTATTTAGGTTTTGATGAGATAAATTTTATAATGATATAGCATTTTGCTTAAATTTATTTAGATTTATTGACCTAACCTAACCCAGCCTGTCCTAAACTAGCTTATTCTAATATAACTAAACCTAAATCCAATAAGACAGCTGAGTAGTTTGCCTAAGTAAATATAAGTGACATGGCTCGAATGGATGTAACAAGGGGATATTTATATAGTATTTAATATATTTTAACACAATGGACATAAACTCGATAAATAGAATAGTTTATCAACAAATAAAATTCTTGAAATATCCATAGAAATATGTGTCTTTATGACGTTTGAGAGCTTTTTGTTCATCGCGACCAGTTGTAGAATACATAACTGTGAAATTGTATGATATTTAGGAGGCTGTTTTGATCAAACTCACCATATTATAATTGATGTTGCACAAATATCTAGTCAAATGTGAGTGAGATCAATTATGTATTAATTGTGCAATTTGTGTTAGATTGTTTTTGTGCATGCTATGTATTTCTGCAGGTTGTGTATCAGTTGTGCAAATTGTGCATTGCTTGAATTTGTTCAAGTTTTGTATTGATTGTGCAAGTTGTATAATGACTGCATTTGCATATTGATTTCATTTCTACAAATTATATTTTTTGCAAGCTTCATGTGTTTGCAAGTTGTGAGTTTTTGTGTAAATTGTGTATTAATTTTGCAAGATGTGCATTAACTGTTCAATTTTATATTAAGTATGTATGTTTTGTATCAAGTGAGTATGTTTTGCAATTGTATTTTTCCGAATTGTGTATTTGTGCCAGTTGTAAATTGATTGTATTTGTGTAAGTTATATATATTAATATCTTTAGGGAGATTATGTATTAATTGCCCTAGTGGTAGTTGTGAAAATAGTGTATTTGTGCTAATAGTGCATTAATGGAAGTTGTGCTTCAATTGCAGTAGTCGAATTTGTCCAATTGTATTTTGTGAGAAATACGTATTTGTGCTAGTTTTTTATTTTTGTTTTCTCAAATTTTATCTTAAATTATTATTTAAGTTGAGTTTTATTTCCATAAACACATGCCCTTAACATGTTAACAACTTAGTGTAGCTAGTTGGATATTTATATAAGTGCTTAGGCTCGAAGTTGGGAAGACTAGCGATCGATTTAATGTGTTTAAATATATAATGGTTACCAATATATAAATTACCAATATATTTGGACTTGCTTGAATACTTTGGCTATCTTGTGGGGTTTGCTGATTGTCATGTATAAATATTACCTAATGGAATTAACAGAACACAGTTGAAAGATTTATTGGGATGAATGAAACTTCGTTTGTTGGGGATACTAGAATTGTGCTCTTAACACAGCTTAGGGACTAATGTTGTATAAATTACCTCTAACTAAATGGGGTAATGTTGTCAAAATCAGGCTAAATCAATGAATATATGTATGTATGTATGTATGTATGTATGTATGTATGTATGTATGTATGTATGTATGTATGTATGTATGTATGTATGTATGTATGTATGTATGTATGGTATGTATGTATGTATGTATGTGGGCCATGATTGAAGTGGATGAATGGACATAAGGAAATAACAAATTTAGCATTCATTAGACAAAAGATAATTTTTAAGAAAGTCTTGTGCACATTGTGCTATTTCCTTCCTTCTTATATATAGGACTTCTACAGTTTATTTAATTTGTTAGTGGAAGCATATATGAATGAGTAGGCTTGGAAATAAATAGGATATACTCTGTCGGTCTTTTATTATTTTTTTTTAATAATTGATAATAATTCATAATTACTTTCAATATGTAATCGTTAAGTGGCTATTTGGTAGAAATATGCAATTATTGAAGTTGGGATATAATAATAAATAATTGAAAATGGGATATATATGCAATTATTGAACTCGGACTGATTGAAGTTTATTGGCGAGGATTAAGACTAGCTGATGACTTCATCAAAAATTAGGGATGATTAGAACCGCCTGTCTTGAGGTAATTAAAAATGGCTGGGGCTGGGGGCGCATCTGCCAAGATCCCTAAAAATGGCTAAGGCTGGTGGGCCCATCTGCCAAGATCCCTAAAAATGGCTGGGGCTGGGGGCGCATCTGCCAAGATCCCTAAAAATGGCTAGGGCTGGAGAGCACATCTGCCAAGATCCCTAAAAATGGCTGGTGCGGGAGGATGCATCTGCCAAGACCCCTAAAAATGGCTGGTGCGAGAGGATGCATCTGCCAAGACCCCTAAAATTGGCTGGTGCGAGAGGATGCATCTGCCAAGACCCCTAAAAATGGCTGGTGCGAGAGGATGCATCTGCCAAGACCCCTAAAATTGGCTGGTGCGAGAGGATGCATCTGCCAAGACCCCTAAAAATGGCTGGTGCGAGAGGATGCATCTGCCAAGACCCCTAGGAATGGCTGGTGTGGGAGGATACATCTGCCAAGATCCTTAAAAGTGGCCGAGGCTGGAGTGTGGGGAAAACGGACTAGCAGGAATTTATTTATGAATTATTTATTGTCATTGAAATATTTCTATTTAATTTATTATGTATTTATTCTTGTAAGTAAAGAGGACTGTATATTTAAAACTGTCCTGCTAGTTGATTCCTTTCACAGTGGGAGGGGGTTATATAATACCCTATTTGAAATTAATCGATAGATATAAAATTACTACTAATGGTTATTCATTTATTCCGAAAACAGTTAAATAATAAAATTAGTTAATCTTAGCTGATATAGTCAAAGTTTTCTTTTTCAAGGTAATGACGTATCTTGATTGAGCGATCAACCCTCATTGGCCATGTGGCTGGAAGCATGGGTGTGCGCCTTACAAAAACCAGTTGTGGTGTTACCTATACTCCTCTCCTCTCAATTTCAGCTGCATAATGTTCACATAGTTACACACAGTAACAAGTATAAGTCAGTTATATCATGAGAACAGTTATGGAGTATAAGTGAATTCTTATCCGTTCTGGGTGGATGCACCTGCAGTGTATCGATTTATATAATAAATATACAAGGATATAATAACTTATCTATATAAATAAAAATGTAAATATTCGTTTGTTCATATAATCGGTAATCTCTAAAAGTTCTTCACCGATTGCTTTGAAATTTTGACACAACGTTCCATTCGCATTTGAGCCTGTTTTAATATACATACTATATAGATGTCACCTCTATGAGAGGAAACAAATTTTGTTTAAACTGTTTTTCGTATGTTTTTCATATGAAAGGAAATATTCAAAACCTCCTTACCGATTGCTTAGAAATTTTGACACAACATTGCATTCGAATAGGCCCGAGTTTTTATATACCTACTATATACATGCATAATCTGTGACAGGAAAAAACAAACTTTTTTTGAAAAACAGCGTCATCTGTTGGACGTAAGAGGAACACACAATATAATCTCTGAAATTTATTCACTGATTGCTTTCAAATTTTGACACAACGTTCTATTGAAACATGTGCATGTTTTTATATACCTACTATATAGATGCCCCAGATGCCTTGTGACAAGCAAAAACATGGTTTAAGAAAAAAAAACAGCGCCATTTGATGCATGTAAGAGCATCACATGTTATTCTTAATTAATGTTACGATTCCATTTAAACGTTTCTGAGTGCATTGATAAATTTAATTTTCATAGATTCCAATTTATTTTCATTTTGATTTAATTATTTTGTGACATTCTATTGGAATTGAGCTGTGTTGTTTACCATAACATTCATTTTGTATGTATAGTATATTTTTTTCAATTTTCTTTTAACTGTTCTTATGTTTCATTGATGGAACATCAGATCATTTGGGAATGCATCGGACGAGGGAATAGGGAATGGTGGGAAGAATGAGGGGATGGGAGTGGGGGATTTTGGGGAGGATAAGGGGACAAAGGAAGGGGTAATGGTGGGCAGGATAAGGGGACGGGAGAGTTGGAAATGGTGGTGAGGACGAGGAGACGGCGAACTAGAGGATGGTGGGGAGAACAAGGGGATGGAGGTGGGAGGAATGGTGTGGAGGACGAGGGGAAGGGGGAGTGGGGAATGGTTGGGAGGACGAGGGAACAGGTGAGGGGGGAAATGTTGGGGAGGACTGGGGGACAAGGAAAGGTTGCTGTGGCTTAGCAATGCACATGAGTTGCTGAGGCACAGCAATGCATGGCCGGATACAGCTAGTCTATGTAAATAAAAATGTAAATGTTCGTTTGTTCAAAATCGCTAATTTTCGAAAGTTCTTTGCCAATTGCTTTGAATTTTTTACACAATGTTCCATTCGCATCAGACCGGGTTCTTCTATACATACTATATAGATGTCACGTCTGTGATGGGGAAAAAATAAGTTTTTTTTTTTTAAACTGCGTTTTTCATGTGAGGGGAAATCTTCGAAACCTCTTTACTGATTGCTTTGAAATTTTGACACAACGTTGCATTCGAATAGGCGCGTGTTTTTATATACCTACTATATACATGCCTCACCTGTGAAAGGAAATAACATTCTTATTTTAAATACAGCACCATCTGTTGGACATAACAGCAATACATGCTGTAATCTCGGAAAAATTTTCACGAATTGCTTTGAAATTTTGACACAACATTCCATTCAAATACGCACATGTTTTTATATTCCTACTACATAGAAATGAGCCATATACCATGATCTATATACCCAAAAGAGCCACAGAGACATTAGGAAGAACTTTTTCAGTGTCAGAGTAGTTAACAAATGGAATGCATTAGGCAGTGATGTGGTGGAGGCAGACTCCATACACAGTTTCAAATGTACATATGATAGAGCCCAGTAGGCTCAGGAACCTGTACACCAGTTGATTGACAGTTGAGAGGCGGGACCAAAGAGCCTAAGCTCAACCCGTGCAAGCACAACTAGGTGAGTTCACACCCAAAAAGCAGCCCATAACAGCTGTCTAACTCCCAGGTACCTATTTACTGCTAAGTAACAGCAGCATCAGGGGGATAGAAACTCTACCCATTTTGTTTCTGCCATCACCAGGGATCGAACCCTGACCTAAGGATTACGAATCCAGAGCGCTGTCCACTCAGGTATCAGGCCCACTGTGTTAGTTGTGTTAATAGATGTCTGTTAGATGATATTAGTGTCTGTTCTCTAAGTTTAGGCTTGTTAAAAGTGAATCCTTTAGAGTAAGCCAGCCAGCGGATTGCTGGAGTTTCGAGGTAGTGTTTAGACAATGTGTTGACACTGTGGAGGACTGGTGCGTGAATTAGTGAGAAAATTGAACTCGCCGGTGTGAGAACCTTAAGAGAAAGAGTCAGTGAAGGAATCTTGACTGAAGGAACCTTGAAGCGAAAGTGACACATATGGTGTTATCTGTGCTGTATATATGTAATAGTATATGTCGTTATACAAAAGTCTGTACATTTAAGAAGAGCATGTGATAATGACACACAGAGATCACACTAACGTGATGCATCAAATGAAAAAATCCACAAGGGCCGTGATGAGGATTCGAACCTGCGTCTGGGAGCATCCCAGACACTGCCTTAATCGACTGAGCTACGGCAGGGTAAAAGGGTTGAAACCGAAGTTCTACTGAACTTACAGGATCCCGTAGCCTCTCCGAGGCACACGCCAGGATTTTACACAACCCCCACCTGCACCCGAGCTATGTCAATACCCAGCTAACACAAAACGTTTTAGAAAACTTCAACAAAGTTTCATCATGGTTTTGGGGAGAGATAAGTTTCATGTGTGGTTCAACAAACACGTGTGCAACCTTTAACCCAAGAATGGTAAAAGTATTTCTTTATGTAATACAGCAAATGCTGCCTTTTCTTACACTAGTTTCACCTTTATTTCAGAAAAAATATTTTGTTCATGTTTAAATATTAAATTTATGTACATTATACACATAAATTGTGAATGCTGTAACTTAGTTGTATGATAGGTGTGTGAAACATTTACTTCTTATTATGATCTTGCTAAAAATTGTTTTTAAAACCCTGTTTGCTAATTGCTGTATTCAGTAATACTGTTTTTATGTTTAAATTATATTTTGATACTTTATGCATAATACATCAACATAAATGGAAAATGTTGCTGCATAGGTGTATGAAGGACACACACAACATTTAATTTACCATTTTTTTCTAATAAAAAATTAGAGTGCATCAAAATACCTCTTTATCACATGCATCTGTATTATAGTAGATTTTACATTATATATCACTGAAGAACAAATAGGTGAGTACAACTAGGCAAGTACAACAACATAAGTGCAACTAGGAGGGTACATGTAGCTAGGTGAGTACACCTTGGTGAACTCTGCTAGATGGATACTAGTAGGTGAATACAACTGCATGAGAGCAACTAGGTGACTACAACTACAAGAGAACAACTAGGTGAGTACACGTAGGTGAGTACAACTCACCATGCAACACCTCACAACTACAGAAATCAAGGAAGAGGAGGGGAAGGGGAGTATGGAAGTGCATCCATACTGCACTTCGGGAGGAGGACGTCGAGGAGGAAGGAGGAGTAGGAGGTCGAAGAGGAAGGAGGAGAGCGAGGTGGAAAGAGGAGAGCGAGGAGGAAGGAGGAGGAGGAATAGGGCAAGGAGGAGAAGGGTGAGGACGAAGGAGAAGTAGGGCGAGGAGGAAGGAGGAGGAGGGCGAGGAGGAAGGAGGAGTAGGGCGAGGAGGAAGGAGGAGGGCGAGGAGTAAGGAGGAGGAGTAGGGCGAGGAGGAAGAAAGAGAAGGAGGGCGAGGAAGAAGGAGGAGTAGGGCGAAGAAGAAGGAGGAGGAGGAGGAGGGCGAGAAGTAAGTAGGAGTAGGGCGAGGAGGATAGAGGAGGGCGAGGAGAAAAGAGGAGGAGGGCGAGGAGTAAGAAGGAGGGCAAGGAGGAAGGAGAAGGAGGGCGAGGAAGAAGGTGTAGGACGAGGAGGAAGGAGGAAGAGGAGGAGGACGAGGAGGAAGGAGGAGGGCGAGGAGGAAGGAGGAGGGGTGAGGAGGAAGGAGGAGGAGAGTGAGGAGGAAGTAGAAAGGGCGAGGAGGAAGGAGGAGGAGGGCGAGGAGGAAGGAGGAGGGTGAGGAGGAAGGAGGAGGAGAGTGAGGAGGAAGTAGAAAGGGCGAGGAGGAAGGAGGAGGAGGGCGAGGAGGAAGGAGGGAGAGGTGGAATGAGGAGGGCAAGGAGGAAGAGGGCGAGGAGTAAGGAACAGAACGAGGAGGAAGGAGAAGGAGGGCTAAGAGGAAGGAGGAGGAGGTCGAGGAGGAAGAGTAGAAGATAGAGGAGCTCAAGGAGGAGGAGATCGAGGAGGAAGGGGAAGAGGAGGGGGCGGAAGAAGGGAGGAGGGAAGACAGGAAGGTGGGGAGGGAGAGTAACAGGACCTGTGTGAGGCCTGGAGGGTATACACTGTAGGCCTACAGAGTTGCCATGACGTGTTAGGGCGCTCGATTTTTTTTTTTTTTTTTTTTTTTTAGATATATACACGAGTTGTTACATTCTTGTACAGCCACTAGTACGCGTAGCGTTTCGGGCAAGTCCTTAATCCTATGGTCCCTGGAATACGATCCCCTGCCGCGAAGAATCGTTTTTTCATCCAAGTACACATTTAACTGTTGCGTTAAACAGAGGCTACAGTTAAGGAATTGCGCCCAGTAAATCCTCCCCGGCCAGGACACGAACCCATGACATAGCGCTCGCGGAACGCCAGGCGAGTGTCTTACCACTACACTACGGATTATACAGGCATGTCTTGGTAGATGACTATGGTGTGTTTGTCTTCATAAAATACAGCAAGAAAAATAAAGAATCAGATAATAATGTTTTACATAACTTTATCTTCTATTTTACTAATGAATTAAATTAATATTATAAATTGAACAATGGTTTGTGAGGCAGCGAGGGTTGTCGTGAGGGTCCCAACAGGCAAGGGTCAGTAGTAGCCAACTGACCATCACCCGGGTGGTCCAGTATTTATACCCGCGCGTAGTGACACCATCACCCCCTCCCTGCTCTTCCCCTTCCTTCTCTTAACTCTCCCCTCTTCCCCCTTCCTCCTGATCCCCCTTTCTCTTGCCCCTCCTCTCTTCCCCTTCCTCCTCATCCCCCCTTCTCTTGCCCCTCCTCTCTTACCCCCCTTCTCTTGCCCCTCCTCATCCCCCCCTTCTCTTACCCCTCCCCCGCCTCTTCCCCTTCCTCCTCATCCCCCCTTCTCTTGTCCCTCCTCTCTTACCCCCTTCTCTTGCCCCTCCTCTCTTCCCCTTCCTCCTCATCCCCCCCTTCTCTTACCCCTCCCCCGCCTCTTCCCCTTCCTCCTCATCCCCCCTTCTCTTGCCCCTCCTCTCTTCCCCCCTTCTCTTGCCCCGCCTCTCTTCATCTTCCTCCTCATCCCCTTCTCTTCCCATACTTCTCCCCCTCCTCTTCCCCTTCCTTCCTTCACATCCCTCTTCTCTTACTCCTCCTCCTCCTTCCCCCTCCCCCCTCTTACCAGTACTACTCCTACCCCCTGGAATTCTTCCCCCTCCTCTTCTCCTACGGTACCTAATTCCCCCCAGACTTCCTGCTCCTTCCCCCTCCTCCTTTCCTCTCCCCCCCTCTTCCTCCTTCCTCTTAGACCTACTCCTTCCTCTTTTTCATCCTCCTCTGCCTCGACCTCCTCTTTCCTCCTCAACATCATTCTCCTTCCTCCTCTACCTCCTCCTTCTCGACCTCCTCCTCCGCAACCTTCCTACCTTATCAACTCCTCCATCCTCTTCAACCTCCTACTCCTCCTCCTTTCTCCTGGCTCTTCTCCTCCTTAACATCCTCCTCCATCCTTTTCGCCCTCCACCTCCTTCCTTTTCGCCCTTCTCCTCCTTCCTCCTCGCCCTCCTATTCCTTCCTTCTCGCCCTCCTCCTTCTTCTTCCTCGCCCTCTTCCTCCTTTCTCCTCGCCCTCCTATTCCTTCATTCTCGCCCTCCTCTTTCCACCTTCCTCCTCGCTCTCCTCCTCCTCCTTCCTCCTCGCCCTTCTCCTCCTTCCTCCTCACTCTCCTCCTTCCTTCTCGCCCTCCTCCACGCTCTCCTTCTTCCTCGCCCTCCTCCTTCTCCTTCCTCCTTGCCCTCGCTCTTCCTCCTCGCCCTCCTCCTCCATCCTTCTCGCCTTCCTCCTTCCTTCTCGTCCTCCTCCTCCTTCCCTCTTGCCCTCCCCCTTACTCCTCACCCGCCTCCTCCTCCCTCTCCCTCCTCGCCCTGCTACTCCTCCTTCCTCCGCCTCCTTTTTCCTCTTCATACTTCCTTCTCGCTCTCCTCCTCCATCCTCCTTCCTGCTCCTTTCACCTCGCCCTCCTCCTTCCTGCTCCTTCCACCTTGCCCTCCTCCTTCCGCCTCGCCCTCCTCCTTCCTCCTCGCCCTACTCCACCTTCCTCCTCCTCGTTCCTACTCCCTCTTTACCCTCCTCCTTCTTTCTCGCCCTCCTCCTCCTCCTCCTTCTTCGTCGCCCCTCCTCCTCCTCGCTCTCCTCCTCCTTCTTCCTCGCCCCTCCTCCTCCTCGCTCTCCTCCTCCTTCCTCCTCGCCCTCCTACTACTCCTTCCTCCTCGCTCGCCTCCTCCTCCTCCTATTCCTTCCTTCTCGCCCTCCTCCTCGCTTTCCTCCTTCTCTTCCGTCCTCGCTCTCTTCCTCCTTCCCCATTCTTCCTCTTCCTCCTCCTTCCTCGGCCTCCTCCATCCTACTCGCCCTCCTCCTCCTCCTTTCTCCTTGCCCTCCTCCTTCCTCCTCGCCCTCCTCCTTCCTCCTCGCCCTACTCCTCCTTCCTCCTCGCTCTCCTCCTCCTTCCTCGCTATCCTCCTTCCTCCTCGCCCTCCTTCTCCTCCTTCCTCCTCGCTCGCCTCCTCCTCCTATTCCTTCCTTCTCGCTCTCCTCCTTCTCTTCCCTCCTCGCTCTCTTCCTCCTTCCCCCTTCTTCCTCTTCGTCTTCCTCCTCCTTCCTCGGCCTCCTCCTTCCTATTCGCCCTCCTCCTCCTCCTTTCTCCTCTATCCTCCTTGCCCTCCTCCTTCCTCCTCGCCCTACTCCTCCTTCCTCCTCGCCCTCCTCCTCCTCCTCCTCCCTCTTCGCTCTTTTCCTTCCTCCTCGCCCTCCTCCTCCTATCTCTTCGCCCTCCTCCTCCTTGCTCTACTCCTCTTCCTCCTCAACGTCCTCTTTAACTTCCTTTTCTATCTCATCCTCCTTCCTCCTCTGCTTCGACCTCCTCCTCCTCCTTCTTTCTCCTCGACCTCATCCTCTTACCTGGAATTCTTCCTCCTCGACCTCTTCCTAAGAATATGAGTAAAAATTATGAATTAACCTTTATTATGACCCTGTTTCATTTTACTAAATGTAGAAGTATACTTTTGTATTTCTACATTTATATAAATAACAGCAATAAAAAAACCACGATTATGAAACATTTAAGGTTGCCACAAGGTTTCAATTTTTTTTAGCCAACGTTTCGTGCAATACGTGTTAGAAACTTATTTACATCCACACAAAATTACGCATCTAATGCGTGAAAACAAACGTTGCCCATACTTTCCAACACTTTCCAGATACGTTGTGGCAACTTAAAATTGTTTCCTGGGTAGGCCGTTCTCCCTCTTCGCCCTTACATCATTACACACAGAGATCACACTAACGTGATGCATCAAATGAACAAATCCACAAGGGCCGTGACGAGGATTCGAACCTGCGTCTGGGAGCATCCCAGACACTGAGGCTACGTGATCCAGTAAGTTCAGTAGAACTTCGGTTTCAACCCTTTTACCCTGTCGTAGCTCAGTCGATTAAGGCAGCGTCTGGGATGCTCCCGGATACAGGTTCGAATCCTCGTCACGGCCCTTGTGGATTTGTTCATGTGATAATGGTTTTGTTTAGTATTGTTTACCCCCTATTCCCAATGGAGTGTCAATTACTGTTCAGTTTTTAATAACTTAACCTTGGCTTGAGGCTGGATCTGGTAAGTACAGATAATAAGGTTTTATGGAAAGTTGAATGAAAGAACCCGGTTACTGGGTAAATGAGGCCATAACATATATTGTCATTATTCTTAGTGTACAACCCGTTCTCAGTCTAAATCCATTCCATCAAGCCGTCGACCCCAAAGACGTATTGTTAAA
Organism: Procambarus clarkii; assembly: GCF_040958095.1. Classification (NCBI taxonomy): domain Eukaryota; kingdom Metazoa; phylum Arthropoda; class Malacostraca; order Decapoda; family Cambaridae; genus Procambarus; species Procambarus clarkii. The sequence goes on along the minus strand of NC_091217.1, from coordinate 22,987,463 downwards.
TTTTTAACATGTTGTTCACTTAAAATATGAATTTTCTTAAATATAAATTATTGTTGGTATATATTAGCATAGTATGCATATTTAGGCATTGGTTAGGTTAGGTGTTTAGTTCTGTATGCGATTGTTATAGCCTCACTTAGCCGGTAATCAGGTTCTTTCCATTCAAACTTTTTAATGGGCCTTAGTGCCTCTTCAAACCAGCTCCAACGTCATAGGTAAGTTATTAAGAACTGGTAGTAATAGTCAATCCAACGGGAATGGGGCTAAACAACAGACAAAAAAAAATCACCACGCGTACTTCTTAACTATATTCACATATAACATACGTACAACACATAACACCTCAGGTGTCCTTTTCACACAGAACGCTACAAAAAAACTGTGATCTATCCTGGCGAGTCCACTTCTCTCTTCTATCGTACAACATCCAAGGTAATTCTCTGAGCCTTTCTTCTCCTAAACTCATGCCAGCCAGTTCACCTTTTAATTCGTTTTCATCATGAAAAACATAAATTAATAATTGAGTCGCAACATGGTTTTATAAATGGCCGTTCATGATTAACAAATTTGTTATCTTTTTATTCAAGCATAGTTGAGGCAGTTGATAGTGGTAAGGATTGTGATGTTGTGTACCTTGACTTTAGCAAAGCTTTTGATACAGCGTCACATGAAAGACTGATTAAAAGATAGAGGCTCATGGTATTGGGGGTGCTATATTAAGCTGGATTAGGGCATGGCTATACCAAAGGAAACAGAGAGTTAGTATAAATGGAGTCAAGTCAGAGTGGGAAAATGTTGTAAGTGGAGTGCCTCAAGGCTCTGTCCTGCGCCCTCTGTTGTTTATAATATATATATATATGATTTAGATTCAGGTTTGAGTAGCAACATTTGCAAATTTGCTGATGATACAAAAATCGGTAGGGAAATTAATACGGAAGAAGACTCACTATCTCTTCAAGTTGATCTAAATAGGGTTTTGAAATGGTCAAAGGATTGACAGATGCAGTTTAATGCTAATAAATGTAAAGTTCTGAGGCTAGGTAATGATGATAGAGTTACAAGATACGAGCTGGAGGGTACCATATCACCTCACCTAAATGCGAGAATAAATGTGGAACGAAATGGAGTGTTTACAGGTTACATTTGTGTGTGTAAATTAAAGTCTTTGAAAATGTAATAGGTAATTACGAAACGTGTTCAGGCATCGCGTCAGACAAGAAATACAAATGAATTTTGGAGAAGTGATTTTTCAATTACCATCAACAGTGAGAAGAAACAGGAAATATTGAGAAAATTCGAGTTAAAATTATTAATCATACCTTCTCGGTTATATATAACAATATATATATATATATATATATATATATATATATATATATATATATATATATATATGTCGTACCTAATAGCCAGAACGCACTTCTCAGCCTACTATTCAAGGCCCGATTTGCCTAATAAGCCAAGTTTTCATGAATTAATGTTTTTTCGTCTACCTAACCTACCTAACCTAACCTAACCTAGCTCTTTTTGGCTACCTAACCTAACCTAACCTATAAATATAGGTTAGGTTAGGTTAGGTAGGGTTGGTTAGGTTCGGTCATATATCTACGTTAATTTTTACTCCAATAAAAAAAAATTGACCTCATACATAGAGAAAAGGGTTGCTTTATCATTTCATAAGAAAAAAATTATAGTAAATATATTAATTCAGGAAAACTTGGCTTATTAGGCAAATCGGGCCTTGAATAGTAGGCTGAGAAGTGAGTTCTGGCTACTAGGTACGACATATATATATATATATATATATATATATATATATATATATATATATATATATATATATATATATATATATATATATATGTCGTACCTAGTAGCCAGAACGCACTTCTCAGCCTACTATGCAAGGCCCGGTTTGCCTAATAAGCCAAGTTTTCATGAATTAATTGTTTTTCGACTACCTAACCTACCTAACCTAACCCAACATAACTTTTTCGGCTACCTAACCTAACCTAACCTATAAAGATAGGTTAGGTTAGGTTAGGTAGGGTTGGTTAGGTTCAGTCATATATCTACGTTAATTTTAACTCCAATAAAAAAAAAATGACCTCATACATAATGAAATGGGTAGCTTTATCATTTCATAAGAAAAAAATTAGAGAAAATTTAATAATTCAGGAAAACTTGGCTTATTAGGCAAATTTGGCCTTGCATAGTAGGCTGACAAGTGCGTTCTGGCTACTAGGTACGACATATATATATATATATATATATATATATATATATATATATATATATATATATATATATATATATATATATATATATATATATATGTCGTACTTAGTAGCCAGAACGCACTTCTCGGCCTACTATGCAAGGCCCAATTTGCCTAATAAGCCAAGTTTTCATGAATTAATTGTTTTTCGACTACCTAACCTACCTAACCTAACCTAACCAAACTTTTTTTGGCCACCTAACCTAATCTAACCTATAGAGATAGGTTAGGTTAGGTTAGGTAGGGTTGGTTAGGTTCGGTCATATATCTACATTAATTTTAAGTCCAATAAAAAAAAGTTGACCTCATACATAATGAAATGTTTAGCTTTATCATTTCATAAGAAAAAAATTTGAGAAAATATATTAATTCATGAAAACTTGGCTTATTAGGCAAATCGGGCCTTGCATAGTAGGCTGAGAAGTGCGTTCTGGCTACTAGGTACGACATATATATATATATATATATATATATATATATATATATATATATATATGTATATATATATATATATATATATATATATATATATATATATGTCGTACCTGTAGAGAATAAAGAGTATATATATATATATATATATATATATATATATATATATATATATATATATATATATATATATATATATATATATATATATATATATATATATATATAATATTAAATATGACCGAAAAAGTAAGATTAATAATTCTAACACGAATTTTCTCAATCTTTCGTACATTACGCTTCACTGTTGGAGGTAAATCAAAAATCACTTCTCCAAAATTCAATTGAAGAACTGAAGAACTGAAGAACTGAAGAACTGAAGAAAAAATTGAAGAACTCTGTAGGGTAAGGCAGGTCCTAGTCAATAACGGCTTCTCCAATGGTTTCATCGAAGACATCATAAAAAGGAAAGTGAAAAGCCATGCAACCTCCGAAGAGACAACTAACACAACACCTATACCCCCTATTAGACTATTTTACAGGAACTTCTTTTCCACAGCTCATAAAACAGAGGAAAGGGTCCTGAAAGATATTGTTAATAGAAACGTTATCCCTACAGACAAAAATCAGAGGATACAACTGACGATTTACTATAAAACCAGAAAAACGGCCAGCCTACTCATGAGAAACTCTCCAGACACAAAACAGAACGCTTTAAAAGAGACTAACGTCGTCTATGCCTTCAAATGCCCACTTGGGGACTGTAAGCTCCAAAAAACCCAGTATATAGGCAAGACAACAACATCTCTTTCTAGGCGTTTAACGATGCATAAACAACAGGGCTCCATTAAGGAACATATAATCTCTTCCCATAACCAAACCATCGCCAGAGAAATCCTAGTAAACAACACAGAAATCATCGATAGATACAGCGATAGCAGGCGGCTTGACGTTTGCGAGGCACTACACATCAAGAAGTCAACACCAGCAATCAACAGCCAATTATTGCACAACTATATTCTACCCACCTCAAGACTCCGCTCCAATATAGAAGCATCAAGAAATATGGACCAATAGGCTTTCTACAAACACTTCTATTCAATACCCATTGTTTCTGTTCTGTCTTGTGTTGATACTTTTAATACCCTATTAATATCCCCTAGTGTTCTGTCTTGTGTTAATGCCACATCACCCTTCCCACCTCACTCAAATGTAATGCCACATCACCCTTCCCACCTCACTCAAATGTAGATATAAAATCAGGGAAACGCAAGTTCTAATCAGTTGTGTATTTGTGAAGTCTTTGAAAATGTAATAAGATTTACGAAACGCGCCCGTGTCGCGTCAGACTAGAAATAAAAATGAATTTTGGAGAAGTGATTTTTGATTTACCTCCAACAGTGAAGCGTAATGTACGAAAGATTGAGAAAATTCGTGTTAGAATTATTAATCTTACTTTTTCGGTCATATTTAATAATATATGTCTACAGGAAAGACTGCTACCAAAATATACTAATATATATATATATATATATATATATATATATATATATATATATATATATATATATATATATATATATATATATATATATATATATATATATATATATATATATATATATATATATATATATATATATATATATATATATATACATATGTCGTACCTAGTAGCCAGAACTCACTTCTCAGCCTACTATGCAAGGCCCGATTTGCCTAATAAGCCAAGTTTTACTGAATGAATATATTTTCTCTAATTTTTTTCTTATGAAATGATAAAGCTACCTATTTCATTATGTATGAGGTCAATTTTTTTTATTGGTATTAAAATTAACGTAGATATATGACCGAACCTAACCAACCCTACCTAACCTAACCTAACCTATCTTTATAGGTTAGGTTAGGTTAGGTAGCCGAAAACGTTAGGTTAGGTTAGGTTAGGTTAGGTAGGTTAGGTAGACGAAAAAACATTAATTCATAAAAACTAGGCTTATTAGGCAAATCGGGCCTTGCATAGTAGGCTGAGAAGTGAGTTCTGGCTACTAGGTACGACATATATATATATATATATATATATATATATATATATATATATATATATATATATATGTCGTACCTAGTAGCCAGAACTCACTTCTCAGCCTACTATGCGAGGCCCGATTTGCCTATTAAGCCAAGTTTTACAGAAATAATATATTTTCTCTAATTTTTTTTCTTATGAAATGATAAAGCTACCCATTTCATTATGTATGAGGTCAATTTTTTTTTATTGGAGTTAAAATTAACGTAGATATATGACCGAAACTAACCAACCCTACCTAACCTAACCTAACCTATCTCCATAGGTTAGGTTAGGTTAGGTAGCCGAAAACGTTAGGTTAGGTTAGGTTAGGTAGGTTAGGTTGTCGAAAAAACATTAATTCACGAAAACTAGGCTTATTAGGCAAATCAGGCCTTGCATAGTAGGCTGAGAAGTGAGTTCTGGCTACTAGGTACGGCATATATATATATATATATATATATATATATATATATATATATATATATATATATATATATATATATATATATATATATATATATATATATATATATATATATGTTGTACCTAGTAGCCAGAACGTACTTCTCAGCCTACTATGCAAGGCCCGATTTGCCTAATAAGCCAAGTTTTCATGAATTAATATATTTTCTCTAATTTTTTTCTTATGAAATGATAAAGCTACCCATTTTATTATGTATGAGGTCAATTTTTTTTTATTGGAGTTAAAATTAACGTAGTTATATGACCAAACCTAACCAACCCGACCTAACCTAACCTAACCTATCTTTATAGGTTAGGTTAGGTTAGGTAGCCGAAAAAGTTAGGTTAGGTTAGGTTAGGTAGAATAGGTAGTCTAAAAACAATTAATTCATGAAAACTTGGCTTATTAGACAAATCGGGCCTTGCATATTAGGCCTAGAAGTGCGTTCTGGCTACTAGGTACGACATATGTGTATATATATATATATATATATATATATATATATGTCGTACCTAGTAGCCAGAACGCACTTCTCAGCTTACTATGCAAGGCCCGATTTGCCTAATAAGCCAAGTTTTCATGAATTAATTGTTTTTCGACTACCTAACCAACCTAACCTGACCTAACCTAACTTTTTCTGCTACCTAACCTAAGCTAACCTATAAAGATAGATTAGGTTAGGTTAGGTAGGGTTGGTTAGGTTCGGTCATATATCTAAGTTAATTTTAACTCCAATAAAAAATAATTGACCTCATACATAATGAAATGGGTAGCTTTATCATTTCATAAGACAAAAATTAGAGAAAATATATTAATTCAGGAAAACTTGGCTTATTAGGCAAATCGGGCCTTGCATAGTAGGCTGAGAAGTGCGTTCTGGCTACTAGGTACGACATATATATATATATATATATATATATATATATATATATATATATATATATATATATATATATATATATATATGTCGTACCTAGTAGCCAGAACGTACTTCTCAGCCTACTATTCAGGGCCCAATTTGCCTAATAAGCCAAGTTTTCACGAATTAATTGTTTTTCGACTACCTAACCTACCTAACCTAACCTAACCTAACTTTTTCGGCTACCTAACCTAACCTAACCTATAAAGATAGGTTAGGTTAGGTTAGGTAGGGTTGGTTAGGTTCGGTCATATATCTACGTTAATATTAACTACAATAAAAAAAAATTGACATCATACATAATGAAATGGGTAGCTTTATCATTTCATAAGAAAAAAATTTGAGAAAATATATTAATTCAGGAAAACTTGGCTTATTAGGCAAATCGGGCCTTGCATAGTAGGCTGAGAAGTGCATTCTGGCTACTAGGTACGACATATATATATATATATATATATATATATATATATATATATATATATATATATATATATATATAACTTTAGAACACTTTCCCACCAGGAGACTCGAACCCTAGCCAGCACAGAAGCCTTCCACCAACTGGCATAACAGGTACGCCTTAACCCACTCCACCACATATATATATATATATATGTCTTCTCTACATATATATATATATCTATATATATATATATATATATATATATATATATATATATATATATATATATATATATATATAACTGAAAACTCACACCCCAGAAGTGACTCGAACCCATACTCCCAGAAGCTTCTGGGAGTATGGGTTCGAGTCACTTCTGGGGTGTGAGTTTTCAGTTGCATATGTCCTGGGGACCATTCAGGCTTGTTCGCATATATATATATATATATATATATATATATATATATATATATATATATATATATATATATATTTATATATATATATGTCTTCTCTTCACATATATATATATATATGTCTTCTCTACATATATATATATATATGTCTAACCCATATATATATATATATATATATATATATATAGATATATATATTAGTATATTTTGGTAGCAGTCTTTCCTGTAGACATATATCATTAAATATGACCGAAAAAGTAAGATTAATAATTCTAATACGAATTTTCTCAATCTTTCGTACATTACGCTTCACTGTTGGAGGTAAATCAAAAATCACTTCTCCAAAATTCATTTTTATTTGTAGTCTGACGCGACACGGGCGCGTTTCGTAAAACTTATTACATTTTCAAAGACTTCACAAAGACACAACTGATTAGAACTTACGTATCTCTGATTTTATATCTACATTTGAGTGAGGTGGGGGGGGGTGATGTGGCATTAACACAAGACAGAACAAGAGGGGATATTAATAGGGTATTAAAAGTATCAACACAAGACAGAACAGAAACAATGGGTATTGAATAGAAGTGTTTGTAGAAAGCCTATTGGTCCATATTTCTTGATGCTTCTATATTGGAGCGGAGTCTGATATTTCGTCTACCCACCTCAAGACTCTATATTCTATATTCTACCCACCTCAAGACTCCGCTCCAATATAGAAGCATCAAGAAATATGGACCAATAGGCTTTCTACAAACACTTCTATTCAATACCTATTGTTTCTGTTCTGTCTTGTGTTGATACTTTTAATACCCTATTAATATCCCCTCTTGTTCTGTCTTGTGTTAATGCCACATCACCCCTCCCACCTCACTCAAATGTAGATATAAAATCAGAGATACGTAAGTTCTAATCAGTTGTGTATTTGTGAAGTCTTTGAAAATGTAATAAGTTTTACGAAACGCGCCCGTGTCGCGTCAGACTAGAAATAAAAATGAATTTTGGAGAAGTGATTTTTGATTTACCTCCAACAGTGAAGCGTAATGTACGAAAGATTGAGAAAATTCGTGTTAGAATTATTAATCTTACTTTTTCGGTCATATTTAATAATATATATATATATATATATATATATATATATATATATATATATATATATATATAACCTAGAAGGGGGACCACCTCTGGTGCAAGTGTAGGGACCCATAGCCTCGGAGAAGAAAATAAAGAGTACTCAGAGAAGACCTTGTGGATCCTCACTGAACACTTTGATATTTTCTTCTATCACCCCTATTCTTTTGGTATGTGTGTATATTTATCTAACTTTATTTGAAAATGTCATTACACAAAAAAAGTTAAAATATTGATTACATGTAGGGTACAAGGCTGCTTGTTGCAAGTTGAACAGCTCCTCCAGCTCCTCAGATGGCGGGCAGGAACCGTGGATGCAGTGAGCATTTCCTCTCTTGATTGCCACACTAAGGCGCTGAAAAAGAAAACTGGCAGCTCTAGGGTCTCTAGTTGTTTAGATTAGCTTAGACCCCAATGTAACAAACTAGGCTGTTGTAAGAATTATCCAAAGTGGTTTATCGACAAAAGAGAATGGGAAGCTGAGCCGCATGGTGACCTGACCCCCAGGGGAATTCGCGGTGGAAATAACCAACGCTTTGTTCATAGCTGTGTATAATGAATCATCCTATAGTATTCAGTAATTTAGAGAAAATTAGCCTTTATTCATTTTGCATTAAAATTGTATTGTATAATAGTACTGGATACAATATCAAGAGTATTCTAATTATTGAGTTTAAGTCACCATCAGTGACGTCACGAATCAGATCTAACTTTTAAAGCGGAGTGACCGGCGGTCATAGGTCATCAGGGGTTGACAGGTCTAATATTTCTCAAAGTTTTAATAACCATTTTTGTGATCGGGAACAGCTTTGCCGTTAGATGTTTGTGTAATCTAATTCAGTAAAATAATTCAACCAGTCTGGATCAATTAAGTACAACAGAGGATAATTGTTATAACTTAACCTTGCTAAAGTAACTGGGTAAGCGATGCGGAACAATACAATGTTCTAGTCTGGGCGAGATCAGACGAGGAGAGATCAGTGGGGTCACGGAAGCAGCTGGGAGAGGTCAAACCTCTTACCTCTCCCCAAGACATCTAGCTGGTCGCCCAAGGTATAGTTGCTATTGTTAATTATAGAAATAGTCTTCTCATTTGCCATTCAGGTCAAGTAGGGAGTGTTAAAGTGATAGGGAGTGAACACATTTAGATTTTGTTTTAGTTTTCTTTTAATAAATTAAATTTGTTATTAATTTGCATTTTATTGTTTCCATTTGGTTATGTGTAAACTTGTCCTGGTCACGTGGTCCACACGAGGCAGAGTTGTATTGGGCGCCGATTCTAACATCGAATCGGAATCATCATTACCGTGTAATTTATTCCACACTCAAGGTCATCGTTTATAGTGGGGATCAAGCCCCTAGGTTGATTAATTAGCGTGATCGATCCAGACCTCGATCATTGCTCTTGTATTACTGGTCTGGTGGTGGCAGCAGAGGTGACTCTAGGGTTTTGTTCAGAGCTTAGGTCACGTCATACTGGGTGTAGAATCCTAAGTCGGTCAATCGTCTTAGGACCACGTGGCGTGGAGTTGGCTTTGGTAAAAGTTTTGGAGTCCCTTGGTTTAGAAATAAAAGTAAGAATACGGGTAGAGGGAGTAGCAGAAGGAAGTAAAAAGAGGGGGGACCCGAACCCGTGTTACAATGGTGCACAGCGGTGGTTTCAACAATTTTGTTTGAAATTGTTGAAAGGCTCACGCGTCTAGCCGTTCGAACACGTGCGCGGATGCTAAGGAGACAGCCGCGGGCCAGGATTAGCAGTGCGCCCCACAAGTGCGTTTGAGTGGGGATTGGCGAATCTTGGGTCATGCGGGCTGATATGATTAAGGTTTAGTTAGTAAGATTAGGCTGTTAAAATAGATTTATTGAAAAGGAGACCGCTCCGAGTTGATTGGACTGGGTACCATACTCGACCCATTGCAATTAATTCAGAGGTGTTGGGAGCCGCCATACTCTCAACAGCAGTTCCTTGAGGGCTGTCGGGGGCGGATATATCTGTGGGACGCCAGTAGATAGTCCGAGGGCGTTATTAGACGACCCAAAACGCTAAGGGAAAACGTAATCCGTGAAGGGCGTTGCGGCCTCCGAGGGACGGACTAGTAAACTACCTAGCAGCGATTCAACAACTAAGTGATCGCACACTTAGTGGAGGTTGAGTCGTCCCTAGTCATAATTGTTGCTGAAAGCTGCGTGTCGCTCTGTTGGAACCTAGAGGGTGTGGCCCCTAGGCTAGGTGTGGTACGGCGAGCCGGTAGGAGCAATTATATGATTAAGTCGAGTGCATTTTTAATTAAGTATACTTAAATTTATAAAGTAATTTCCGTTTATTTGCGTTGTTCTAGATTAATTTTTTCCCCTAAATTCAATCCCCGGTTAAAATTTTTCCCAAGTGTTTAGCGTTTTCTTGCATATTAGGCTAAGTGCGTACGTTAAGTTTTGTTATTCCCTGTTCTATTAGTCTAAGTCAGAGGCGTTGTTGCTAGAGTGTAGTTAATCCTCTGGACTTAGGGCTATATGTCGGTCACGATAGATAAGTGAAGGAGTTTAAGGGATAATAAGTTGCGTGTAAATGCTTAATAGAGTCCGTGGTATATTTCTAAGTATTTTGGGATAAGTTTTCGGCTAAGTCGATGTCGGAAACTCGTTAACTGTAATTAATTTGTATTCGTGGGTCACGTGTATGATCTGGGCGTCATTAGGATTCTCCAGTCGACGCGAGTGATAGCTTATAGTTTTTACCAGTAAGACGGTAGAATTGTGTTTGTAGACTTAGAATTCTGTTTTCAGTAGAAACGTAGGTGGAAAATTTTCTAAGTCCAGCTTGGGCTAGAATCTGACTTTTTGGCGGAAATTCTAATTTTCATGTTTTGTGTATATTCTGGGGTCAGTATTACTCTCTAGTGCGCGCAAGGGACGTAATTCTGTCCGTAAGCATTAAACAGTGATAATTACATTTTTGCCGAATTTAAGTATTTTTTCGAGAAAATCGTGTTGTAATTTTGTCAGAGTCCATTTGAGGTGAAAATCTCGGATTTTGACGAAAAATCGAATTAGTGAGTGTTGAAACCGCCCGAAGTGTCAGTATTGTTCTGCATACAACGTCAGTAGTAAATAATAACGTATTTATATCTGGAAACGAGAAACCCAAATTTTTGTGAATTAAAGGAGTTTTGTGATATTTGGGGTGATAGAAATATTTTTCCCTCGGAGTCAGAAAAATTGGCAGAGTCCAGCAATTGAGTAAAAACGCAGTTTTTGATAAAAATTCAATTTTTAGTAAGCATTTATAGGTCCTGGGTGTCTATATTAATCGCTAGAGCGGTTTATTAACGTAAAACTAGTTATTTTTCCTTCAGAACAAAAATTTTGATTTTTCAGCGTTTAAGCGAAAAAGCGCGGGACTTAGTTTTTTTCAGCGCAGCTGGTCCTGCTCCATCAGTCATCAGTGGCCACGCTGCTCACTTCAAGCGCGTTTAGTATTCAAGTACAGTAAATATTCTTTATTAATCCATCACGAGTGCTGTGCGTTAGTTGCGTTATCATTTAAATTGTTTTATATAAATTAGATTCTTTAATTTGTTTTAACGTAAAGGACTTAGGTTTCAGCAATAAAACTGCGGGATATTTCACGGGCAGACACGAGTGCGGGGCAGACACTCATTCATTGGATTCACTTCAGCGATTCTCTCGATAAATCGTTGTATTTCCTATTTTGGGAATTTAGTAGTTTTCTCTTAGAAAAGAGTTGTGATTTTTTTTTATTTGTGTAAGATCACGGTTGTAGTGAGTCCGGGTCGAGGGTGTACTAAAGGGTAGTTTAGAAGAGACGTGGCACACCAGGAATCACAGAAAATGTTTAACCCAGATAATGGCCAGTCAGTAGGGACCAGTGGGAATGGGAGTGTAGAGGATAGAACCTCTTCCGACACCACTGGGGACCGCTCAGGTAGCTCAACTGGCACCACAGGTGGGGCCAGTGGGACTGAAGCGACGAGTTCACGGGTTCTGCATGGGACTGGGCAGTCGAGGGTATCTTTCCATCCCTGGAGAGATACTATTATTGACATGAGTGGGGAGTCTTGCGAGGAGTCGTCCCATGAGTGGGGAGAGCCGTCTTGGGTTCCCCCACGAATAACATCGACGCCATGCCAGCAGGGTAGACGTGGGGCCTCAGTTAGTATGGCAGGACGTCCCACTTCGCTCGGTAGAGAACAGCAACCTGTTCAACGGGAACATGAACAACCACACCAACAGCAGGAACTACCCAACATAACACCAATACCACAGCACCCACAACACCTAGGTACACCTCATCCGTCACTACAACAACCCCAACCCCACCTCCCATACCTACCCCATCCTCAGTTCCCATACCAACCCTTCCCCCAACCCCAGGCCACTCCATACCCATTCCAACCCCAGGCCACCCCATACCCATACCCATTCCAACCCCAGGCCACCCCATACCCATTCCAACCCCAGGCCACCCCATACCCATACCCATACCCATTCCAACCCCAGGCCACCCCATACCCATTCCAACCCCAGGCCACCCCATACCCACCCCAACCTCAATCCACACCCCAACCCGAGGCCACCCACACCATACCTCAGCCTCAACCCCAACCTCAATCCACACCCCAACCCGAGGCCACCCACACCATACACCAGCCTCAACCCCAACCTCAATCCACACCCCAACCCGAGGCCACCCACACCATACCTCAGCCTCAACCCCAACCTCAATCCACACCCCAACCCGAGGCCACCCACACCATACCTCAGGCCAAACCCCAACCTCAACCCAGTCCCCAACCCCAGGAACCACCCACTGCCAGTAGCTCCGCGTCACATACAGAGGGACTTGTGAGTCTGATTCCCAAGTTGACTCTGCCGACACTCAGAGGTAGGGAGTTGTCGCTTATTAAGGTGGAACGCAACCGCCAGGTGGAAGACTGGCTTTGTGAAATTGGTTCGATGCTGGAAGCTGTCCCGGGGGATAGATCGAAAATTGCTCTCGCTATGGGGGCTTGCGTGCACGTAGCCGGTCCACTGGCGGGATTTACGGAGTTTCAGCACCTGACATCTTGGCCTCAGTTTGTCCAAGCGATTAGGGGCAGATTCAAAGACAGGGTTTCGGAGGATGAGGCTTACTTTTATCTCGAGTCACTTAAGAGGGATGACCGAAGCACTGTCAAGGATTTCGGGTCAATATTAAAGAGAAGGGTTGACGACCTCACTAAGGAACTGGGGTTCGATTCGAGTCAGGCAGAGCAATTCGCTAAAGAGTTGTTCTGCAAAACGTTACCTTCCGATATGGGGCCATTGTTCCTTGCGGGGAGAGCGGGTGTGAGTTATGAAGACCTAGTCCAACAGGCCGCCACAGCCCTAGACAGGCAGACGCGCGCAGGGACATCGGGCACTCAGTTGTCGCCATACGTAGAGGCGGTAAGTAAAGGCGAGGGAGCCAAGCCGAGTCACTGTGGCGCGGGTTCATCAAGCAGGAGGCAGCCCTCAGCGGCAAGTTCGAGCCACCCTGCGCGGGGTAACAACAGGGATCCGCGTAGGTGTTACTCCTGCGGGATGCGTGGTCACATACAGAGGGACTGTAAAGTCACTATTACGAGAGCATGAAAGCAGTCTCCTAGTGATGGTAGGCCTACTTTTGAGGTGAAAGTGGAAGGTGTGAGATTGACAGCTTTTGTTGATACAGGAAGCCAGGCAACAGTAATTAAAAAGTCAGCCTTCAGCAATTTTAAGTATGCACGTCTTCAACGTTGCGCAAAGACATTAACAGCAGTCAATGGGGATAAGATTGAGATCGTAGGTCAAGGTACAGTTAATTTTGAGATTGATGGGGAATTGCAGCCTCACACATGTACGATCGTAGAGAACCTTGATTTTCCTGGTCACATCTTAATTGGAACTGATTTTCTGTCGCGATTTGATTATTCCTTGTCTGCTCAAAAAGGGGCTAGGAACTGCAGGTTGCAGTTGGGACAGACTTCCTACCCAGTGGAGATGATCGACCATCCCCCAGTTGTAGCTTCAATTAAGAGGAAGCTGAAATATAATGCGCACTATCCAAAATTGATTTTTAAGTCTCTTCCAGACACAGTTAAGAGGTCATGCGCATTGCACGCATTGACTAAACAGAGTTGCCCACCACATTCTGTTAAATTTATTAAAGTAGCCGTGGGACGTCACATACAACCAGGTACCACCCTTCAGGTGGCTGGGAGATGTGATAGTTTATTAATTCCTCATCACTTAGTTGTAGTGCTCGATAAAGGTGCACTCATTCCAGTTGTCAATCTTTCACATAAGACTTTTCGCTTCAGGGCAGGTGATAGGGTATCTCAGGGAACCATGGTGGAGGACACAGAAATCTTTCACCATGAGTCAGCTGAGACGCCAGCCGTCACTGCACAATGTAGTGCACTGAATATGTTGAAAACTAAAACACCATCCAAAGTACAATACGAAATGAGAAATGTTGCACAGAATGTAGAGGAAGTAGAAAAATTAATATCAGGACTTGATTTGCAACATGTTACACAGGCGGATAGGAAGGCACTGAGAGGAGTTTTACGAAAATTCCCGAAATTGTTTGCGACAGAGGATGACCAGATTGGTCTCCTTGATAAGATCGAGCACACCATTCCAACTGGTGACCATTTGCCTGTGTACACAAGACAGTGGAGGTTGCCGGAACAGGCAAAGAACATTATCAGGGAGGAGTGCCAGAAAATGTTGAGACAGGGCGTGATAGAGCCTAGTACGTCACCGTGGCTCTCTCCTGTTGTGCTAGTTCGGAAACCGGACGGTAGTTATCGTTTCTGTGTTGACTACCGGAAGGTGAACGAACTAACTAAGGGTGATGTGTATCCGTTGCCCCGAATACAGGAGATAATAGATCAATTTGGCGCTGCTAAGTATTTCTCAACTCTTGACGCAAAATCGGCGTATTGGGCGATTCCGGTGGCAGAACAAGATAGGGAAAAAACAGCATTCTCGGATGGTAGGCACACTTATCAATTCCGTAGGATGCCGTTTGGTTTGAAGACAGCGCCTTCGTCGTTTCAGAGGGCCATCAACTTTATCCTTAGTCCGGTACTGGGTAGGCATTCTTTAGCGTACCTGGATGATGTTGTGATATATTCCAGGACGTTTGAGGAACACCTACAGGACTTGACTGAGACTTTGAAATTGTTAGATCAGGCAGGTTTCAGGCTGAATGTTCAGAAGTGCACCTTGGCGGCTCAGAAATTCAAATTTCTGGGGTTCCAGGTGTGCCCAGACGGTATCCGACCTGACCCAGATTCTTGCCGCGCCATTGCTGACATGCCTACTCCAAGGACAGCAAAGGACGTGCGTAGGTTTTTGGGGGCGGCCGGATATTTTCGTCGTCACATTGAAGGTTTCGCTGGCATTTCAGCACCCCTGACTGATCTGACAAAGAAAAATGCGAAGTTTGTGTGGAAATCAGAACATGACGAGGCCTATCGCAAACTGAAAGACCAACTAATCACGACACCGGTATTGGCTATTCCTGATTTTGAGAAGGAGTGGGAAGTGCACACTGACGCCAGCGGTATTGCTATTGGCGGGTGCTTAATTCAGCGAGACGCAGATAATTTACCCCATCCAGTAGCCTATTTCAGTAGGAAGGTCAAAGGACCTGAAGTTCGTTATTCAGCTACGGATCGGGAGGCACTGGCAGTAGTAGAATCAGTTAGGTATTTCGAGCCTTACCTATTTCAGCGGCATTTTGTAATCTACACAGACCATCGAGCGTTAACACACATATTTAAGAAGCGAACAAAATGCCCACGAATGTCACGCTGGTCTCACGAACTTTCGGCCCACTCATTCCAGATCTTGTACAAGCCTGGTCCAGCACATGTTGTGCCAGATACGCTAAGTAGAAATATAGCGGCAATGCAGATTAATGAAAATATTGAAACCATTCCATCGGATAAAATGAGAGAATACCAGATGAACGAGCCTAGATGGAAAGAGATTATTGAGTATTTAGAGGGAGGAAAATACCCCAAAAAGAAAAAGAATTTACCTATTCATGATTTTGAGATGAAACAGGGCGTCCTGTATTATGTTAATAGCCAGAATGATAGGGCAGTATTTCAGCTAGTTATTCCGGACGCGTTGCGGTCATCAGCGTTAAAGCTTGCGCATGCTTCAAAAATTGCAGGGCATCCGGGGATCTTTAAAACGCACTTAAAAGCAAAGTCTCTATTTTATTTTCCAGGATTACTTTCTGAGGTAATCAATTTCGTGAAGTCGTGCCCTCGTTGCCAGAGGAGGAAAGGTACCCTTAAGGTACAAGCCCCACTTCAGGAATTTCCTGAAATTCGTGAACCGTTAGATCGTGTGGGGGCCGATTTGATTGACTTACACCACAGTCATGCGGGTAACAGATACGTGTTGGTGCTAGTTGACCATCTGTCTAGATACACTACACTAGTTGTATTACCTCAGAAGGATTCTCGTACGGTTGCAGATGCGTTCTTGCGTAGGTTCGTTACTGTATTCGGACCTCCTAAAGTTCTAGTCTCTGACCGGGGTCAAGAATTCAATGGGAATATATTTAGAGAAGTTTGTAAGATTTTAGAGACAACTTCGGCTTTTACAACGGCCTACCACCCACAAGCAAACGGAATGACGGAACGGACTAATCGTTCAGTCAAGGATATGCTTGCAATCCTTGCTGAACATGATGCAAACACCTGGGATGAACACCTACCCTATGTTCAGTTCGCCTTGAATACTGCCATCCACCAATCAATTAACACCCAACCACTTCATTTGTTTACTGGTAATTCATGCAATTTCCCGTCAGGTCTGCTTAACAGACATAATGTTGCATACGGGGAGGACTATCCTTCAGAGGTCCTTGGAAAAATGAGAAATGCATGGAATATTGCAGCTGAAGCGTCCAAGAAGGCACGGACTCGGTATGCTCATTTTTATGACAAGAAAGTGCGCCCTCTTGAGTTGAAGGAAGGAAGCCTCGTATTGAGAGTGAATGAGGCTGCGCCCGCCAATCAGAGCAGGAAACTAGCTCCGAGGTGGCGAGGACCATATAGAGTAATTAAAAGGGCGGGGCCGGTTAATCTTGTTATAAAAGGAGTGTTCGAGGACCAGGTGGAAAGGACAATTCATGTAAATAAATTGAAACATTATCATGCTAGAGAGGAATTAGAACTGCCTTCAGCGGGTCTAGTTCCTGACTCAGCAGTGCTGACTCATGGCTTCACCGACGAGTCAGAAGATGAGGATGACCCTCTGTCATCGCTCATCAGTAGTCAGGTGCAGTCTCGCCACCCTATGGTGACGAGATCTCGCGCTGTACAGTAAAGTAACTTCCTTAGTTAGTATAATTTAGTATTGATTAGATTTTCCTGTAAAGGCAATGAGATGTACTATGTCTATACTTGACTCAGGTAGCAACTTTTACCGTGCTCTGGGGTTCCACCTCCACCAAACCCAGAGTATATCTATGCTTCCGCTGTGTTGTGTCTGTCTGTTCCCAGGTCTGATTGGTACACCGACCCAGTTGTTCCAGCCACACGTGAACCCTTGTCTGTAAAGACCGAGGGGGGAGGCACGTTACACAAAGCCCTCCCCCCACTAGACCCAGTAACCCATACATCAGTTACTTTGGGGATGAGTGACTGTCCAAGAGTCACCCGGCCGACGCCTCACGTCACTAACGAGGTTGTCAGGGCCAGCGAGCTGCCCACATTATAGCAGTCACCGGAGGTGCCATACAACGCCGGGGTAGCTGTCTCGAGATCACCACTACCCACCTGCTGCGTCATCAAGACTGCAGCCATTCCAGCAGTGTTGGAGGAGAGGTCAAGAAATGGAAAGCACGTAGCAGTACTCAAGAATTTCGCCGGAAGATTAATGATTACGTCATCTGAAGTAACAAGAAAGCAGAAGTAAGGCGGTCACAGGTGGAAGGCACGGTTTCCCTACAGAGTACCGGGACTCGCCAATAGAAGGTCGCAAAATTGTCTCCTTTGGCCTAAAGTCGGCGGTACGAGGGTATACACAGTTGGTGTTTACGGCCTAGTAACCTGGTGACATCAAGAAACGCCTGAGATGACGTGAGCAATGATGGAAGACGAGATTCACCTGTTCTGCAAACAAGCAACCCGCCTCTACGACCTTCTAACATCACTCCTGCTAAGAGACACCGTTGGTACATCCAGTTCTGCTCTGCTGTGGTCATCTGCGACAAGTTTAACATCAAGACTACCGTGTGAACTGTGATTGATACGAAGGCGTGTGGACTGTCGAGAGCAAGATTAATGGCCGAAGTAACAGTATTCTACAGCTGTCACTTGTCACTGCGCTCTACTACACTCTGTCGTCATTCAAGAGTACCGGATGGGAGTACAAGAGGACCAGGTATTGATGTCTACACATGAGAAGAAGCAAGATCGACACCGTCATCGTCAGCGACTACATTCAGCATCCAGCAGCATCGATTTTTTTTTTCTCGTTTACTCAATATGAACAATTGATACAAACAACAAAGTTGGCTCTGAACATCTGTGTAAAGAACATCTGGACACTTTTGTTTAAATGTTGAAAAACAGAGTTAGAATCACAATACTTTATAAATGTTGAAAAACAGATTTAAAATAATAATTCTGGTATAACATATGAATTTTACTCTATAAATTGGTCAGTAATCAAAATCGAAGCCCCTGTGTAATTGTCTCAGCCCAGAACAAACGGTTATGGAAAATTATGTTGTGTGCTATTTTTTTCAGAATGTTTGAACACAGGAGAGGCGGACCAATATAAACATTGACACTTCTAGTGAGTGAGAACACTTGGCTGTACAGTCAGCCGTAACCTGTGATATAGTATAGGAATTTTTATTTTTAGATACATGTAATAAACGTTAGGTGTGTTCCTTGATGGGGAGTGGTTAGTACACGGATGTGAACTGATAGTTCCGTAGTACGCTCCCGGATGACTGAAAGTTCAGTCTGATGATATAACTTTAATGTTTGTTTGAGCACGGTGTGGCCGGCTCTAGAGGACACATGGACTTGGCTAGTGAAGAGCCAAGAGAGTTTAATAGCTAGTTTTTGATGGTAGAGTAGGGACATGTTATTTAGCTATGTCAGTAAGGATAGGATGTATGTTTCCTGATATTGGAGGATTGCTGTCAGTTGACAGCTGAGAAATTTATGAAATATGAACATGTTCATTATGATGTTGGACTATTATTTGTCAAATTTTATTAGTTAGGTTAGCTTTTGTTTGTGGCATGAGTTGAATTGTGGGTTTGGATACTAAACCTCGTGAATTTTAACAAATTAACAAGGTTTACTAAGTGCTTGTGCGGGGGGGTTGTAACAAACTAGGCTGTTGTAAGAATTATCCAAAGTGGTTTATCGACAAAAGAGAATGGGAAGCTGAGCCGCATGGTGACCTGACCCCCAGGGGAATTCGCGGTGGAAATAACCAACGCTTTGTTCATAGCTGTGTATAATGAATCATCCTATAGTATTCAGTAATTTAGAGAAAATTAGCCTTTATTCATTTTGCATTAAAATTGTATTGTATAATAGTACTGGATACAATATCAAGAGTATTCTAATTATTGAGTTTAAGTCACCATCAGTGACGTCACGAATCAGATCTAACTTTTAAAGCGGAGTGACCGGCGGTCATAGGTCATCAGGGGTTGACAGGTCTAATATTTCTCAAAGTTTTAATAACCATTTTTGTGATCGGGAACAGCTTTGCCGTTAGATGTTTGTGTAATCTAATTCAGTAAAATAATTCAACCAGTCTGGATCAATTAAGTACAACAGAGGATAATTGTTATAACTTAACCTTGCTAAAGTAACTGGGTAAGCGATGCGGAACAATACAATGTTCTAGTCTGGGCGAGATCAGACGAGGAGAGATCAGTGGGGTCACGGAAGCAGCTGGGAGAGGTCAAACCTCTTACCTCTCCCCAAGACATCTAGCTGGTCGCCCAAGGTATAGTTGCTATTGTTAATTATAGAAATAGTCTTCTCATTTGCCATTCAGGTCAAGTAGGGAGTGTTAAAGTGATAGGGAGTGAACACATTTAGATTTTGTTTTAGTTTTCTTTTAATAAATTAAATTTGTTATTAATTTGCATTTTATTGTTTCCATTTGGTTATGTGTAAACTTGTCCTGGTCACGTGGTCCACACGAGGCAGAGTTGTATTGGGCGCCGATTCTAACATCGAATCGGAATCATCATTACCGTGTAATTTATTCCACACTCAAGGTCATCGTTTATAGTGGGGATCAAGCCCCTAGGTTGATTAATTAGCGTGATCGATCCAGACCTCGATCATTGCTCTTGTATTACTGGTCTGGTGGTGGCAGCAGAGGTGACTCTAGGGTTTTGTTCAGAGCTTAGGTCACGTCATACTGGGTGTAGAATCCTAAGTCGGTCAATCGTCTTAGGACCACGTGGCGTGGAGTTGGCTTTGGTAAAAGTTTTGGAGTCCCTTGGTTTAGAAATAAAAGTAAGAATACGGGTAGAGGGAGTAGCAGAAGGAAGTAAAAAGAGGGGGGACCCGAACCCGTGTTACACCAACTCCTTCAAAAAGCTAGCAGTACTTTTACCCCAGGCACCAAGTGTCTCTGAGGCAATGGGGACAAAATTGTAGTGGTGCTCAAGGTCTCTGTATTTACGTGACTTGGCCGCTTCCCGGTGATTGGCAGCTCCTCCTGCTTGTGTAGCACTGAAGTCAACATAGGTATTGGCTAAAGTTGAAACGCAAGTGTAGTCCCACACCAACTGTCTACCATTCTTCCAGAGTTTCACCGTGATTCCGTCTGGGCGACCGACAGGCTCATCAGAGTTGCAGGACATTAGGTAACAGGGCTCTCTCTCTGCTGGACAACCGGCTGTGGTAAGGCTTCTCTTAATAATGTCATTGACCTCGCCGTGTCTTGCATGCCATCCTCCTGTCCTTTGGCAGAGAAGGCCATGCCGTCCGTACCTGTCGGCCTCTGCCTCGCCGCAAATACACCTGTATTCGGTGTGGATTGGGGCAGCGAGGCGGAGAGCCACGGCAATTCGGAGGGCCTGCGGTGTGAGACGGGTGCCGGTTGCTGACATTGGGGTTGCTAGTAGGAAACCACCTGCATGGGGAGCTGCTACAGCTCTAAGTCGGGCAGTGTCATGTGGTGTTGTCGCAGCTTCAAGCAAAGTCGCAGCTTCTTGGTAGGCAATGGGGCTATCCCAGCTGGATTGCTTATGGGCTTCAGAAGGTGGTGGATGTGGTGCTGGTCCTGCGAGAGAGACCCATTTGGTTGTGCAGTCTGTGAAGCTGGGATCATGTACCCCTGCCTGTTGAACTAGGTGCTCAGGTAGGATTTCCTTCACCAAGTTGTCAGACCCCACTGAAGAGGACAGGAACGCTGGTACAGCAATTTGTGTTGCTGTGTGCACGCCAAGGCCCCCGAGTCTGACAGGAAGGGAGGCCTGTTTCCACTGTGAGTCGCTGAGGGAAAGATTGAGGGCTTTTTCTAGTGTTGATTTCAGCAAGCTGTCGTACTCTTCTAATTTAATATTGTTGAAAGATTGCGAACATCTTAGAAAGTAGGTCAGTCTGGGGAGGGACAAGCATCTGGTGATGAGGTAAAGTGCATCATGAGCATCGATGTCTTCAATCGTCTCGTTCATCCTCTTCAGGTCAGTGATCTTCTTACCAAGGACCACGTCGATGGCATTCCTTCCAAGAGGAGCACCTAGGAGTGTGCTGTCCTCTGGGTTGGTTGTATGAATGTCAGGCAAAACAACCTTTATTTGCTCTATTATGTGCTGGTTGGTGGAGGTTATTTCGCACTTGTTTTGCTTTCTTTAACGTAATTAAAATTTCATTGTTAAAATTTACTTGTGTTTTGTGTGTCTTCTCCTTACCTTACCACAGACGAAGTTCCAGATTTTCTATTTTTTTTTCTATATGTGACGAGGCCATACCCCTAGCTTTGAACAGCCGAACACCAACGCGTTACCGTCACAATATATATATATATATATATGTATATATATATATATATATATATATATATATATATATATATATATATATATATATATATATATATATATATATATATATATATATATATATATATATATATGTCGTACCTAGTAGCCAGAACTCACTTTTTGGCCTACTATTCAAGGCCCGATTTGCCTAATAAGCCAAGTTTTCCTGAATTAATATATTTTTTCTATTTTTTTTCTTATGAAATGATAAAGCTACCCATTTCATTATGTATGAGGTCAATTTTTTTTATTGTAGTTAAAATTAACGTAGATATATGACCGAACCTAACCAACCCTACCTAACCTAACCTAACCTATCTTCATAGGTTAAGGTTGGGTTAGGTTGCCGAAAAAGGTACGTTAGGTTAGGTTAGGTAGGTTAGGTAGTCGAAAAAACATTAATTCATAAAAACTTGGCTTATTAGGCAAATCGGGCCTTGCATAGTAGGCTGAGAAGTGCGTTCTGGCTATTAGGTACGACATATATATATATACATATTTATGCGAACAAGCCTGAATGGTCCCCAGGACAATATGCAACTGAAAACTCAGACCCCAGAAGTGACTCGAACCCATACTCCCAGGAGTAACGCAACTGGTATGTACAAGACGCCTTAATCCACTTGACCATCACGACCGGACAAAATGAGGTGATAGCCTCGGCTATCACCTCATTTTGTCCGGTCGTGATGGTCAAGTGGATTAAGGCGTCTTGTACATACCAGTTGCGTTGCTCCTGGGAGTATGGGTTCGAGTCACTTCTGGGGTGTGAGTTTTCAGTTATACATACATATATATATATATATATATATATATATATATATATATATATATATATATATATATATATATATATATATACATATATATATATATATATATATATATATATATATATATATATATATATATATATATATATATATATGTCGTACCTAGTAGCCAGAACGCACTTCTCAGCCTACTATGCAAGGCCCGATTTGCCTAATAAGCCAAGTTTTCTTGAATTAATTGTTTTTCGACTACCTAACCTACCTAACCTAACCTAACCTAACTTTTTCGGCTACCTAACCTAACCTAACCTATAAAGATAGGTTAGGTTAGGTTAGGTAGGGTTGGTTAGGTTCGGTCATATATCTACGTTAATTTTAACTCCAATAAAAAAAAAATGACCTCATACATAATGAAATGGGTAGCTTTATTATTTCGTAAGAAAAAAATTAGAGAAAATATATTATTTCAGGAAAACTTGGCTTATTAGGCAAATCGGGCTTTGCACAGTAGGCTGAGAAGTGAGTTCTGGCTACTAGGTACGACATATATATATATATATATATATATATATATATATATATATATATATATATATATATATATATATATATATATATATATATGCGAACAAGCCTGAATGGTCCCCAGGACATATGCAACTGAAAACTCACACCCCAGAAGTGACTCGAACCCATACTCCCAGAAGCAACGCAACTGGTATGTACAAGACGCCTTAATCCACTTGACCATCACGACCGGACATAATGAGGTGATAGCCGAGGCTATATGAACCACCCCACCGCCGGCACTCGGATAGTTATCTTGGGCATAGCATTTTACCAAATCACCTCATTCTTTGGGGCACACGTGAGGAACACAAATGCGAACAAGCCTGAATGGTCCCCAGGACATATGCAACTGAAAACTCACACCCCAGAAGTGACTCGAACCCATACTCCCAGAAGCAACGCAACTGGTATGTACAAGACGCCTTAATCCACTTGACCATCACGACCGGACATAATGAGGTGATAGCCGAGGCTATATGAACCACCCCACCGCCGGCACTCGGATAGTTATCTTGGGCATAGCATTTTACCAAATCACCTCATTCTTTGGGGCACACGTGAGGAACACAAATGCGAACATGCCTGAATGGTCCCCAGGACATATGCAACTGAAAACTCACACCCCAGAAGTGACTCGAACCCATACTCCCAGAAGCAACGCAACTGGTATGTACAAGACGCCTTAATCCACTTGACCATCACGACCGGACATAATGAGGTGATAGCCGAGGCTATATGAACCACCCCACCGCCGGCACTCGGATAGTTATCTTGGGCATAGCATTTTACCAAATCACCTCATTCTTTGGGGCACACGTGAGGAACACAAATGCGAACAAGCCTGAATGGTCCCCAGGACATATGCAACTGAAAACTCACACCCCAGAAGTGACTCGAACCCATACTCCCAGAAGCAACGCAACTGGTATGTACAAGACGCCTTAATCCACTTGACCATCACGACCGGACATAATGAGGTGATAGCCGAGGCTATATGAACCACCCCACCGCCGGCACTCGGATAGTTATCTTGGGCATAGCATTTTACCAAATCACCTCATTCTTTGGGGCACACGTGAGGAACACAAATGCGAACAAGCCTGAATGGTCCCCAGGACATATGCAACTGAAAACTCACACCCCAGAAGTGACTCGAACCCATACTCCCAGAAGCAACGCAACTGGTATGTACAAGACGCCTTAATCCACTTGACCATCACGACCGGACATAATGAGGTGATAGCCGAGGCTATATGAACCACCCCACCGCCGGCACTCGGATAGTTATCTTGGGCATAGCATTTTACCAAATCACCTCATTCTTTGGGGCACACGTGAGGAACACAAATGCGAACAAGCCTGAATGGTCCCCAGGACATATGCAACTGAAAACTCACACCCCAGAAGTGACTCGAACCCATATTCCCAGAAGCAACGCAACTGGTATGTACAAGACGCCTTAATCTACTTGACCATCACGACCGGACATAATGAGGTGATAGCCGAGGCTATATGAACCACCCCACCGCCGGCACTCGGATAGTTATCTTGGGCATAGCATTTTACCAAATCACCTCATTCTTTGGGGCACACGTGAGGAACACAAATGCGAACAAGCCTGAATGGTCCCCAGGACATATGCAACTGAAAACTCACACCCCAGAAGTGACTCGAACCCATACTCCCAGAAGCAACGCAACTGGTATGTACAAGACGCCTTAATCCACTTGACCATCACGACCGGACATAATGAGGTGATAGCCGAGGCTATATGAACCACCCCACCGCCGGCACTCGGATAGTTATCTTGGGCATAGCATTTTACCAAATCACCTCATTCTTTTCTTTAGGGCACATGTGAGGAACATAAATGCGAACAAGCCTGAATGGTCCCCAGGACATATGCAACTGAAAACTCACACCCCAGAAGTGACTCGAACCCATACTCCCAGAAGCAACGCAACTGGTATGTACAAGACGCCTTAATCCACTTGACCATCACGACCGGACATAATGAGGTGATAGCCGAGGCTTTATGAACCACCCCACCGCCGGCACTTGGATAGTTATCTTGGGCATAGCATTTTACCAAATCACCTCATTCTTTGGGGCACACGTGAGGAACACAAATGCGAACAAGCCTGAATGGTCCCCAGGACATATGCAACTGAAAACTCACACCCCAGAAGTGACTCGAACCCATACTCCCAGAAGCAACGCAACTGGTATGTACAAGACGCCTTAATCCACTTGACCATCACGACCGGACATAATGAGGTGATAGCCGAGGCTATATGAACCACCCCACCGCCGGCACTCGGATAGTTATCTTGGGCATAGCATTTTACCAAATCACCTCATTCTTTGGGGCACACGTGAGGAACACAAATGCGAACAAGCCTGAATGGTCCCCAGGACATATGCAACTGAAAACTCACACCCCAGAAGTGACTCGAACCCATACTCCCAGAAGCAACGCAACTGGTATGTACAAGACGCCTTAATCCACTTGACCATCACGACCGGACATAATGAGGTGATAGCCGAGGCTATATGAACCACCCCACCGCCGGAGTATGGGTTCGAGTCACTTCTGGGGTGTGAGTTTTCAGTTGCATATGTCCTGGGGACCATTCAGGCTTGTTCGCATTTGTGTTCCTCACGTGTGCCCCAAAGAATGAGGTGATTTGGTAAAATGCTATGCCCAAGATAACTATCCGAGTGCCGGCGGTGGGGTGGTTCATATAGCCTCGGCTATCACCTCATTATGTCCGGTCGTGATGGTCAAGTGGATTAAGGCGTCTTGTACATACCAGTTGCGTTGCTTCTGGGAGTATGGGTTCAAGTCACTTCTGGGGTGTGAGTTTTCAGTTGCATATGTCCTGGGGACCATTCAGGCTTGTTCGCATTTGTGTTCCTCACGTGTGCCCCAAAGAATGAGGTGATTTGGTAAAATGCTATGCCCAAGATAACTATCCGAGTGCCGGCGGTGGGGTGGTTCATATAGCCTCGGCTATCACCTCATTATGTCCGGTCGTGATGGTCAAGTGGATTAAGGCTTCTTGTACATACCAGTTGCGTTGCTTCTGGGAGTATGGGTTCGAGTCACTTCTGGGGTGTGAGTTTTCAGTTGCATATGTCCTGGGGACCATTCAGGCTTGTTCGCATTTGTGTTCCTCACGTGTGCCCCAAAGAATGAGGTGATTTGGTAAAATGCTATGCCCAAGATAACTATCCGAGTGCCGGCGGTGGGGTGGTTCATATAGCCTCGGCTATCACCTCATTATGTCCGGTCGTGATGGTCAAGTGGATTAAGGCGTCTTGTACATACCAGTTGCGTTGCTTCTGGGAGTATGGGTTCGAGTCACTTCTGGGGTGTGAGTTTTCAGTTGCATATGTCCTGGGGACCATTCAGGCTTGTTCGCATTTGTGTTCCTCACGTGTGCCCCAAAGAATGAGGTGATTTGGTAAAATGCTATGCCCAAGATAACTATCCGAGTGCCGGCGGTGGGGTGGTTCATATAGCCTCGGCTATCACCTCATTATGTCCGGTCGTGATGGTCAAGTGGATTAAGGCGTCTTGTACATACCAGTTGCGTTGCTTCTGGGAGTATGGGTTCGAGTCACTTCTGGGGTGTGAGTTTTCAGTTGCATATGTCCTGGGGACCATTCAGGCTTGTTCGCATTTGTGTTCCTCACGTGTGCCCCAAAGAATGAGGTGATTTGGTAAAATGCTATGCCCAAGATAACTATCCGAGTGCCGGCGGTGGGGTGGTTCATATAGCCTCGGCTATCACCTCATTATGTCCGGTCGTGATGGTCAAGTGGATTAAGGCGTCTTGTACATACCAGTTGCGTTGCTTCTGGGAGTATGGGTTCGAGTCACTTCTGGGGTGTGAGTTTTCAGTTGCATATGTCCTGGGGACCATTCAGGCTTGTTCGCATTTGTGTTCCTCATGTGTGCCCCAAAGAATGAGGTGATTTGGTAAAATGCTATGCCCAAGATAACTATCCGAGTGCCGGCGGTGGGGTGGTTCATATAGCCTCGGCTATCACCTCATTATGTCCGGTCGTGATGGTCAAGTGGATTAAGGCGTCTTGTACATACCAGTTGCGTTGCTTCTGGGAGTATGGGTTCGAGTCACTTCTGGGGTGTGAGTTTTCAGTTTGTTATATATATATATATATATATATATATATATATATATATATATATATATATATGTATATATATATATATATATATGTCGTACCTAGTAGCCAGAACGCACTTCTCAGCCTACTATGCAAGGCCCGATTTGCCTAATAAGCCAAGTTTTCATGAATTAATTTTTTTTCGACTACCTAACCTACCTAACCTAACCTAACCTAACTTTTTCTCCTCCCTAACATAACCTAACCTATAAAGATAGGTTAGGTTAGGTTAGGTAGGGTTGATTAGGTTCGGTCAAAAATCTATGTTAATTTTAACTCCAATAAAAAAAATTGACCTCATTCACAATGAAATGGGTAGCTTTATCATTTCATAAGAAAAAAATTAGAGAAAATATATTAATTCATGAAAACTTGGCTTATTAGGCAAATCGGGCCTTGCATAGTAGGCTGAGAAGTGCGTTCTGGCTACTAGGTACGACATATATATATATATATATATATATATATATATATATATATATATATATATATATATATATATATATATATATATATATATATATATATATATATATAAAATTTATTTTTTGTGCTTTATTATGTATTTGATAATTACAAGATATACATGGGTTGATACAAAAATAATAATACAAAAAGGTGCTTGAATGTTATGGATCTCTTGAAAAACACGACAATGGGAAACATTGATGTATGTCACAGACGGGTTCAATCATTGTTGCAAGTCAAACACTTCTTCGAATTCCTCTGAAGTTGGACTAGTGCCCAAGACACAACAGGCATTTCCCCTCTGAATAGCAACACTGAGGCGCTGGAACAAGAAACTTTTTGCTCTCTGGTCTTTTGTAGCGCTGATCAATTTGTCCCCCAATTCCTTCATGAACTTCAATGCACATTGTCCCCACGAACCGAGGGTCTCCGAGCCGATCGAAACAAAGCTGTAGCAGTGTGCTAGACCTCTGTATTTAATAATGTTCTGCGATTCCCTGAAAGAAGCAGCACCACCGCTTTCACGTGTGCTGTAGTAGAGGTAGGTACTGGCCAGTGTGGCAGCGCACGTGTAGTCCCACACCACTTGCTTACCATCCTTCCAAAGTAGCAAGGTGACCCCATCTGGGCGCTTCTGAAGGTCGTTAGGTCTGGATAAGTGTGGTTCTCTTTGTGCCGGGCAGCGGCCTGTGGCAAGGCTCCTCTTGATGATGTCGTTGACTTCTTCATGTCTTGCAGTTTTACCCTGTGATTTATGACATACCAAACCATGACAACCAGATTGGTCTGCCATCGCAGTTCCGCAGATGCACCTATGTTCGGTGAGGATGGGGGCGGCAAAGCGAAGGGCAACTCCAATGCGGAGAGCGTCGTGACTGAGGCGAGTTCCCAGGGCTGCATTGGGCACAGCAAATAAAAAATCCCCAGCGTGGGGTGCTGTTACCGCTAGGAGGCAGGCTTTGTTTTCAGCATCAGCGTTGTCAATCATTGCTGTGACAGTCTTTTCCATTATGGGGCTATTCCAGTGGGCCTGCTTGTGGTCTTTTGGGACTTGTGATCGGGGTTGAGGGTGTGCAATGGTGTCCCATTGTCTGGCTGCTTCGATGAACGTTTGATCATGAGTTCCCGCTGTCTCTCTCATACGCTCTGGTAGGATCTGCCCTACCAATTCGTTGGCTGCTGTACATGAGGATAAGAATGCTGGAAGTGCTACCTCAGTTGCCTTTCGTATGCCTATCCCTCCAAATCTCACTGGTAGTGTTGCTTGGTCCCACTGATTGTCATCTAAATCTAAGTTGAGCGCCGTCCTGAATATTGATCTGAGGAGCTCATCATATTGATTTAGAAGTGGGTTGCCAAAAGTTGGTGCACACGTTAAGAAGTATGTTAGCCTGGGCAAGGTAAGGCACTTTGTGAGAAGGTAGAGGGCATCGTGGGAGTCCAAGTCCAAGCATCGTGGGAGTCCAAGTATAAATGTATGTATATATATATATAAATATATATATATATATATATATATATATATATATATATATATATATATATATATATATATATATATATATATATATGTCGTACCTAGTAGCCAGAACGTCTCACTCGGCCTACTATGCAAGGCCCGATTTGCCTAACAAGCCAAGTTTCCCTGAATTAATATATTTTCTCTAATTTTTTTTCTTATGAAATGATAGAGCTACCCATTTCATTATGTATGAGGTCAATTTTTTTTTATTGGAGTTAAAATTAACGTAGATATATGACCGAACCTAACCAACCCTACCTAACCTAACCTAACCTACCTTTATAGGTTAGGTTATGTTAGGTAGCCAAAAAAGTTAGGTTAGGTTAGGTTAGGTTAGGTAGGTTAGGTAGTTGAAAAACAATTAATTCATGAAAACTTGGCTTACTAGGAATATCAGGCCTTGCATAGTAGGCTGAGAAGTGCGTTCTGGCTACTAGGTACGACATATATATATATATATATATATATATATATATATATATATATATATATATATATATATATATATATATATATATATATATATATATATATATTTTAAATATATATATATTGTGACGGTAACGCGTTGGTGTTCGGCTGTTCAAAGCTAGGGGTATGGCCTTGTCACATAGAATTAAAAAAAAAATAGAAAATCTGGAACTTCGTCTGTGGTAAGGTAAGGACAAGACACACAAAACACAAGTAAATTTTAACAATGGAATTTTAATTACGTTAAATAAACAAAACATGAATAAAATGGACATACAAATTCGTATAATAAAATAAATCAATCAAAATAATAAGAATAATTAAATGACACAATGAAAAGTTACGTTAAGACAAGTGAGCAATAACAAGCTGTGCAATATACAATAAAATGAGAGGTGCTGGAATATTGGCTTTAAGCTATCACCTCTCTTAGTACACGTAAGCCAAAGCTCAGTCTACCAGGAAGAAGTGTTAACCGTATGAAAGCACTGAATATTCTGAGGACTGAGGTAGTGGCGGCCCCAAACATCAAGTAGTATGGTGGGTGGAGTGCAGTTGCAGCCAGACCGGCGGCCAATCAGCGAGGAGCCGGCAACAAGACAGGTAGTTTGGCGGTTTGAGGCTGAGCAGGTGTTCCTGGCTGCATACGTTTTGCTCTCTGGCAAACCTTGGAGATGTTGTTGTCGTTGTTGGACATTTCTTCCATAGTAGTTTTATATATTTCTAACGACGTATTTTTGGAGGGAAGAGCAGGCTCAATCTCTTGAAGGAGATTATCGTCACAACTCTCCCCCGAAGCCAGCGGTTCTGGAAGAAGTACGTCGTTATGTGGTGGAGTACTAGATGGAGTCGCTTCTACTTCATAAACTCTGGAGAGATCATGGGCTAAGATGTTGTCGGAATCTTGGTATAGCGTGTCTCCAGGTTGAATTTCTGCAGTTAGCAAGCCCATAGTAGAAGACGTTGAGATGGGAAGTGGGCGTGCTGCAGGAGGTGTAGGGTGGTGTGGTCCATGTTGATGGTAGACCGAGCACTTTTCAGGTGTGGAGTGAAGTGCTGGAGCTTCAGGATCATGAAGAGTAGCTCCTTGCCAATTGTTACGTAGTAACTTGTAGCAGTAGTCGCTGACAGGTGTATTCTCCTCGCCTCGTTGCTGCATCACGACACCACCAACGTCGGTACCACTGGCGTCGACATGGAGGATGAAGGGCTTATCTGACGAGGTGAGAGTGGAATTAGAATAGGGCAAAGGAGCACGATTATTATCCTGAAAGTATTTGGGAAGATCATTAAGGATTTCGGAATTAGAAAGCGCTGACTCCTTGTCAGTGCTTTCGGGAGGAGAAGCTGGGAAGGTCTCACTGTTGATGTAGGGTTCTGTGAAGGTAGAACAGTTAATCAGGACAGTGGGAGGAGTACCATTATATTGCCTCAGGAGGTTGACGTGGCACAGCTGGGTCTCCCGCCGCCTATCTGGAGTCTCTATGACGTAGTTGTTGTTATTTCTGCACTCTTTGACGCGGTAGGGTCCTGAAAACCTGTTTTGTAAAGGTGAACCTGGGATAGGGAAGTATGCTAGAATGAAGTCTCCTGGCTTAAATTTTCTTACTTTGCTTGTCTGGTCGTAATGAGTCTTCATTCTCTCCTGGGCTTTCAATAGATTATCATGGGCAAAACGGTGGACTCTCTCTAGAATGTGTTGAAGGTTTTGAAGAAACTGGGGCACATTCTGATGCTCACTGAAGGTGGCATCTCGGAGAGAGTCTTTGAAAGCCTTAAGGGGAGTACGGCACTTACGGCCGTAGAGCATTTCATAAGGAGATACTCCTAGGGACTCATTGGGGAGACTTCTGTAAATACACATTATAAGGTCGAGTTGCTTATCCCAATCCTTAGAGGTTTCACTACAAAACTTTTTCAAGAGTGCTTTGATAGTCTGATGACTACGTTCAAGAGAACCCTGTGAAGCAGGATGATAGGGGCTGGACAATACCTGTTTGATGTTGAACTCCTCCAGTGTCCTTTTGAAGAGATCACTGGTGAAGTTGGTACCACAGTCGCTCTGAATCTCCCTGGGAAATCCGTATTGAGTGAAGATCTTCAATAGATGTTTTACAACCGTAGCAGCCGTGATGTTCTTCACTGGAACTGCTATGGGAAATCTGGTGGTAGGACACAGGATGGTTAGGATGTAGGCGTTACCTGAACTGGTCCGAGGTAAAGGACAAACACAGTCTATTATGAGTCTGTGGAAAGGTTCCGCAGGCACCTGTATGGGAATCAGTGGCGCTCTGGGAATGGAGATGTTCGGTTTGCCTGCCATCTGACATGTATGACACTGTTTTACGTACTGTTTGACACTATTTACCATACCTGGCCAGTAGTAGTCTTGACGAATTCCATGGTAAGTCTTGTTGAAGCCGTAGTGGGAGAATGCTCCGTGGGCCAGGTGTAGAATAGTGGGCTGCAGGCTGGTAGGAATCACAAGTTGTTCGATGTTGGCCCAATCGTCCTTCTCCTTCAGTTTACTGGGTCTATATCTGCGGTAGAGCAAGTCGTTCTCTAGGAAGAACCCAGGAATACTGTCGGGTTGAGTCTCAGCCTGGAAAAACAATGGTGTTAAAGTAAGATCTTCCCTCTGCAACTTACGGAACTCCAACTTGGTCAGATGCGGGGGTAGTTTCTGAGGGTCTTGAGGGACAGCGGTAGCAGTAGAGTCAGCTGGCTGTGGACGTGCGGCTTGTGCACGGGCGGTCACGAGAACCGGAGGAGAAACTTCATCACTCTCTTGAACCTCTGCTGGAACATACGCTAGAATAGGGTTACTTGGCACAGAGTTACACACCTGGGGTTTGTCCATGACGATCAGGTTGGTCGGTTGCAGGTCTTCTGCCAAGTCGTTGACTAGGAGAAGTTGCACTCCAGGCATGGGAAAAGGCTTTTCCCTGACGGCGACTTGGACTTCTCCGTTCACGTAGGGACAATCCAGGTGGATTCTGGCGAGAGGGTATGGTGTGGTAGCAGTGAGGTCAGTGATGAAGACAGTTTCTCCGGTGTAGACTATGTTGGGCACAGCCGACTTCAAGATGATCGATTGAAGAGCCGCTGTGTCCCTCAAGATCTTCAATTTGAAACGTCCCTCCGGATTTGAACCGTTGGCAGAGACAGTTCCAGTATACAGGTGGTTACTGAAAAGAGAAAGATCATTAACATTAACACCAACATTCATCACAGGCTTACCGGACTTAGGAGGAGTTGGTTTGGGTTTTTGTGGGTCAGTGGTTCCCTTGTATTGAGACTTACCACACTTGTCTATGGTATGTCCATAGAGTCTACAATACTTGCAGTACAGTTGTGAACCAGCTTGATCGGGGCTCACTTTCTCGTAACTGTACCACGACTTCTTACTGGAGGATGGTTCGGGTGTCAGCCGGTGGATGAGGCTGTAAGTGTCAGCCGACTTAGCACACTTCAGGTTGTCGGTTTCTTCTTTATCTGCTAAGTAGAGACGGACAGGGGGCGGCACACGTCTCAAGAATTCTTCAACAAGCATCAGGTTGACGAGTTCTGTAAAAGTAGAGACATGTGCTGCTTCCAGCCATTTCATGAAATATCTCCGTTTTGTGTTAGCAAACTCAAGGAAGGTAGTGGTACTTGCCTTCAGGTGGTCACGGAATTTCCTTCTATAACTTTCCGTGGAAAGGAGGTAGGCGTCCAACACTGCTTGTTTCAGAGTCTGGTAGTCATTCTCAGACGCCAAAGTACTGAGTGTGACTGCAGCTCTACCTGTAAGATGGACTCTGAGAAGTGTGGCCCATTGGTCGACAGGCCAACTGAGTTGATTAGCAAGGGTTTCAAAGGTGGTAAAGAACACATCAACTTCTGCTTCTACAAAGGATGGCATTAACTTACTTGCATGTGATATATTAAAACTGACGGGAAGATTGGCAGTAGCTTGCTGGCGTTGAGTGAAGTGTGAAGTTTCCAAGGCGATTTCGCGTTGACGACACTCTAGAGCCAGAGTCGCTTGTTGCTTGTCATGCTCGCGTTGCATCTCCAACTCGCGTTGTTTTGTTTCAAGCTGTACTCTCTCACGTTCATGGAGCAAGGCGACCTCACGTTCGTGGAGGGCGAGTCCACGTTCGTGTTCTTCTCTCCTCAAGGCAGCTTCGCGTTCTTGTTCTTCTCTCCTCAAAGTAGTTTCACGTTCTCTGAGGGTGATTTCTCGTTCTTGTTCTTCCCTTCGTATGGCAGCAGCTCGTTCTTGTTGTTCGCGGGCTTCCCTTTGCTGCTCACGTTCAATCTTGGCCAGCTCTAGTTTGAGTTTCAGCGTTGCCAAATCAGTTTTATCTGCAATATAGTAAGTTTCATGAGTTTCAGAGTCTATCTTACCTTGCTCTAAATAGTAATCCAGCAACAGGTTGTGTAGGTCATTTTTGTTGGCTTGGTAGGGAACTTCTAGTTGATACTCATGTGCAAGAATTTGTAATTCAGTCCTCTTGGCACGACTTAAAGTCCCTATTTCACCTGCTGGATTTGCACGGAAAGCTTGGAGACGAAACATGGTGAAATTAGCAAATAAAGGTACACGAATATTCAGTTATAATAAATGTCAGAAACAGGACAACGTGGCAACTGATACCTATCCTGTGGGATCTTTAACAATTAAAGTTAAGTACAAGATGTTAAATGATTAATTTAAATCAAGGGCGCAGGAAATCTTGTACCCAGTACTCATGTATGAGGATAAGGGCAAGAAAATCCTACTAACAAATGAAACAGAGTTTCGAAAACAAATGAAACAGTTAATTGCCTCAAAAGTAAAATTGGTAGTCCAAGGATGTAGGCATACCTTGCCAAGTCTCTATAGGACATAAAGCAAGTTTTTCCTACTGAAGTTAATATGATACTTACAGAATTAGCGAACTTTTGTGCTCTGAAAAAGTAAGCTAATTCCCTACTGTTGTATGTATCATCATCTCTGACTGACGTGTAGGGGTGCGAGGTGTCAACTGGTGACGAGAACTGCTGCTGAGGTCCCAATTCAGCAACTAAAGTTCGAGCTAGAGGAACTATGGCCCTCTTTGTCCTCCTACAGTCAGATTGCAGAAGATTGGGTGCTCTTGACCCGGGGCAGACCACAGTACCAGGGTACCAATATGATGATCTGTCAAAATGAGAAATATCCAAGGGACAAAGATGGTAAACACGAGTAATAACACGGAGGGAGAGATGACCAATTAAGAATATGACTGAGGCCTACAGTCACCACGTAATCCAAAGTTGTCTCACCTTCACCATATGTTACTCTCGTAATGCACAATACACTGCCCCATATAAAAATGAAATTGAATATGAAAAATAGTAAAAGCTACGTTAACAAAGTTAAATATGCTTACCATTAATTACCACTTGGCACCAGTACCTGAGTGAAGCTCCTAGGACAGGCCCCCATATAATATGTGACGGTAACGCGTTGGTGTTCGGCTGTTCAAAGCTAGGGGTATGGCCTCGTCACATAGAATTAAAAAAAAATAGAAAATCTGGAACTTCGTCTGTGGTAAGGTAAGGAGAAGACACACAAAACACAAGTAAATTTTAACAATGGAATTTTAATTACGTTAAATAAACAAAACATGAATAAAATGGACATACAAATTCGTATAATAAAATCAATCAATCAAAATAATAAGAATAATTAAATGACACAATGAAAAGTTACGTTAAGACAAGTGAGCAATAACAAGCTGTGCAATATACAATACTCACTCCTTCAGAAGGAGTGCATTAATATATTAATATTATTAATATTATCGTATAATAATACATCTTCTTCACTCCTTCTGAAGATGTATTAATATACGAAAGTACTTAAGGAAATTCCTGTTTCATTTTTCCTCCGTATTCTGACATTGTCATATATATATATATATATATATATATATATATATATATATATATATATATATATATATATATATATATATATATATATATATATATATATATATATATATATATATATATATATATATATATATATGTCGTACCTAGTAGCCAGAATGTACTTTTCGGCCTACTATGCAAGGCCCCATTTGCCTAACAAGCCAAGTTTTCCTGAATAAATATATTTTCTCTATTTTTTTTCTTATGAAATGATAAAGCCACCCATTTAATTATGTATGAGGTCAATTTTTTTTTATTGGAGTTAAAATTAACGTAGATATATGACCGAACCTAACCAACCCTACCTAACCTAACCTAACCTATCTTTATAGGTTAGGTTTGGTTAGGTAGCCGAAAAAGTTAGGTTAGGTTAGGTTAGGTAGGTTAGGTAGCCGAA
This sequence comes from Procambarus clarkii, assembly GCF_040958095.1. NCBI lineage: Eukaryota > Metazoa > Arthropoda > Malacostraca > Decapoda > Cambaridae > Procambarus > Procambarus clarkii. Next base: position 22,950,929 of record NC_091217.1, on the reverse strand, counting down.
AAAACATTAATTCATGAAAACTTGGCTTATTAGGCAAATCGGGCCTTGTATATTAGGCTGAGAAGTGCGTTCTGGCTACTAGGTACGACATATATATATATATATATATATATATATATATATATATATATATATATATATATATATATATATATATATATATATACATATATATATATATATATATGTATATATATATATATATATATATATATATATATATATATATATATATATATATACATATATATATATATATATATATATATATATATATATATATATATATACATATATATATATATATATATATATATATATATATATATGCAAACAAGCCTGAATGGTCCCTAGGACTATATGCAACTGAAAACTCTTACCCCAGAAGTAACTCGAACCCATACTGCCAGGAGCAACGCAACAGCTATGTACAGGACGCCTTAATCCGCTTGACCATCACGACCAGACATAAGGAAGTGATAGCCGAAGCTGTTTGAACCACTTCCCTGCTGGCACTCGGATGGTAATCTTGGGCATAGCATTTTATCAAAACACCTCATTCTTTGGGGCACACGTGAGGAACACAAATGCGAACAAGCCTGAATGGTCCTCAGGACTATATGCAACTGAAAAATCACACCCCAGAAGTGACTCGAACCCATACTGCCAGGAGCAATGCAACTGGTATGTACAGGACGCCTTAATCCGCTTGGCCATCACGACCGGACATAAGGATGTGATAGCCGAAGCTGTTTGAACCACTTCCCTGCTGGCACTCGGATGGTAATCTTGGGCATAGCATTTAATCAAATCACTTCATTCTTTGGGGCACACATGAGGAACACAAATGCGAACAAGCCTGAATGGTCCCCAGGACTATATGCAACTGAAAACTCTTACCCCAGAAGTAACTCGAACCCATACTGCCAGGAGCAACGCAACAGGTATGTACAGGACGCCTTAATCCGCTTGACCATCACAACCTGACATAAGGAAGTGATAGCCGAAGCTATTTGAACCACTTCCTCGCCGGCACTCGGATGGTAATCTTGGGCATAGCATTTTATCAAATCACCTCATTCTTTGGGGCACACGTGAGGAACACAAACGTGAACAAGCCTGAATGGTCTCCAGGACTATATGCAACTGAAAACTCACACCACAGAAGTGACTCGAACTCTTACTGCCAGGAGCAATGCAACGGGTATGTACAGGACGCCTTAATCCGCTTGACCATCACGACCAAAATAAGGAAGTGATAGCCGAAACTGTTTGAACCACTTCCCTGCTGGCACTCGGATGGTAATCTTGAGCATAACATTTAATCAAATCACCTCATTCTTTGGGGCACACATGAGGAACACAAATGCGAACAAGCCTGAATGGTCCCCAGGACTATATGTAACTGAAAACTCACACCCCAGAAGTGACTCGAACCCATACTGCCAGATGTCTTGGCTGCTGGCTGCTACCTCAGGTGAATGCTGGCTGCTACCTCACTCATCCCCACTAGGGATGAGACGGTTGCCAATGAGTTTATATATATTCGTCATACTTACAGAGATATTTACGACGGTATTACGAAAAAATTGACGTTTAGAACATACGACACAATACCTTCTTTGCGCCCGAGCCGCGGGGCACCAGATTCTGCACAATTACGGCAGCAAATATACAATAAATACATCAATTTGTACCGTAAAATTATTCGGTTTGCAGGACAGTGTTGCCAGAACTACGTAGTATTTTTTTAAAAAGTTCATGAAAGTTTAAAAGTGTGGAAATATATATATATATATATATATATATATATATATATATATATATATATATATATATATATATATATATATATATATATATATATATATATATATATATATATATATATATATATATATATATATATATATATATATATATATATATATATAACTGAAAACTCACACCCCAAGAAGTGACTCGAACCCATACTCCCAGGAGCCACGCAACTGGTATGTACAAGACGCCTTAATCCACTTGACCATCACGACCGGACATAATGAGGTGATAGCCGAGGCTATTTGAACCACCCCACCGCCGGCCCCCGGATAGTAATCTTGGGCATAGCATTTTACCAAATCACCTCATTCTTTGGGGCACACGTGAGGAACACAAATGCGAACAAGCCTGAATGGTCCCCAGGACAATATGCAACTGAAAACTCACACCCCAGAAGTGACTCGAACCCATACTCCCAGGAGCCATGCAACTGGTATGTACAAGACGCCTTAATCCACTTGACCATCACGACCGGACATAATGAGGTGATAGCCGAGGCTATTTGAACCACCCCACCGCCGGCACTCGGATAGTAATCTTGGGCATAGCATTTTACCAAATCACCTCATTCATTGGGGCACACGTGAGGAACACAAATGCGAACAAGCCTGAATGGTCCCCAGGACAATATGCAACTGAAAACTCACACCGCAGAAGTGACTCGAACCCATACTCCCAGGAGCCACGCAACTGGTATGTACAAGACGCCTTAATCCACTTGACCATCACGACCGGACATAATGAGGTGATAGCCGAGGCTATTTGAACCACCCCACCGCCGGCACTCGGATAGTAATCTTGGGCATAGCATTTTACCAAATCACCTCATTCTTTGGGGCACACGTGAGGAACACAAATGCGAACAAGCCTGAATGGTCCCCAGGACAATATGCAACTGAAAACTCACACCCCAGAAGTGACTCGAACCCATACTCCCAGGAGCCACGCAACTGGTATGTACAAGACGCCTTAATCCACTTGACCATCACGACCGGACATAATGAGGTGATAGCCGAGGCTATTTGAACCACCCCACCGCCGGCACTCGGATAGTAATCTTGGGCATAGCATTTTACCAAATCACCTCATTCTTTGAGGCACACGTGAGGAACACAAATGCGAACAAGCCTGAATGGTCACCAGGACAATATGCAACTGAAAACTCACACCCCAGAAGTGACTCGAACCCATACTCCCAGGAGCCACGCAACTGGTATGTACAAGACGCCTTAATCCACTTGACCATCACGACCGGACATAATGAGGTGATAGCCGAGGCTATTTGAACCACCCCACCGCCGGCACTCGGATAGTAATCTTGGGCATAGCATTTTACCAAATCACCTCATTCTTTGGGGCACACGTGAGGAACACAAATGCGAACAAGCCTGAATGGTCCCCAGGACAATATGCAACTGAAAACTCACACCCCAGAAGTGACTCGAACCCATACTCCCAGGAGCCACGCAACTGGTATGTACAAGACGCCTTAATCCACTTGACCATCACGACCGGACATAATGAGGTGATAGCCGAGGCTATTTGAACCACCCCACCGCCGGCACTCGGATTGTAATCTTGGGCATAGCATTTTACCAAATCACCTCATTCTTTGGGGCACACGTAGGAACACAAATGCGAACAAGCCTGAATGGTCCCCAGGACAATATGCAACTGAAAACTCACACCCCAGAAGTGACTCGAACCCATACTCCCAGGAGCCACGCAACTGGTATGTACAAGACGCCTTAATCCACTTGACCATCACGACCGGACATAATGAGGTGATAGCCGAGGCTATTTGAACCACCCCACCGCCGGCACTCGGATAGTAATCTTGGGCATAGCATTTTACCAAATCACCTCATTCTTTGGGGCACACGTGAGGAACACAAATGCGAACAAGCCTGAATGGTCACCAGGACAATATGCAACTGAAAACTCACACCCCAGAAGTGACTCGAACCCATACTCCCAGGAGCCACGCAACTGGTATGTACAAGACGCCTTAATCCACTTGACCATCACGACCGGACATAATGAGGTGATAGCCGAGGCTATTTGAACCACCCCACCGCCGGCACTCGGATAGTAATCTTGGGCATAGCATTTTACCAAATCACCTCATTCTTTGGGGCACACGTGAGGAACATGCTATGGTAAAATGCTATGCCCAAGATTACTATCCGAGTGCCGGCGGTGGGGTGGTTTAAATAGCCTCGGCTATCACCTCATTATGTCCGGTCGTGATGGTCAAGTGGATTAAGGCGTCTTGTACATACCAGTTGCGTGGCTCCTGGGAGTATGGGTTCGAGTCACTTCTGGGGTGTGAGTTTTCAGTTGCATATTGTCCTGGGGACCATTCAGGCTTGTTCGCATATATATATATATATATATATATATATATATATATATATATATATATATATATATATATATATATATATATATATATATATATATATATATATATATATATATATATATATATATATATGCGCCTTGTGCGCCTTCCCACTCGCGCGAGAAACACCCACGGCAGGAAGAGCAACAGTGGCATATCCGAGACATCAAAAATCAGAAAATCAGTCACCAAGAAAATAGAAGAAGGAAACACTATTGGCGCAATAAGAGTCATCACCAGTGAGGACTCAATTGCCGACAGAGATGCCGCAACAGGTCAAGCCCTAAGGGAGAAACACCCACCCAGGGCTCCGCGTGAGGACGACATTGTTCAAGTGGGGCTACCGGAGCAGAACCTCTCTGGGTGGCTGAATCTGTGGTCCATAAAGCAGCCATGTCCTTTCCTACAGGATCAGCAGGTGGGTTCAAAGGACTAAAACCCAACCACCTCAAGCAAATGCTCAACCCTGCACTGGGTGACATTGCAAAGAACCTCTTGGTGGAACTAACTAGATTCACCAACACATGTCTAGCTGGCAACATACCAGCGTCCATAAGACCTATCTTTTTTGGAGAATCTCTCTGTGCTCTAAAGAAAAAGGATGGAGGGATCAGGGCAATAGCTGTGGGCAATTCTCTCCGGCGTCTCGTCGCAAAGGCAGCTGCAAGAACAGTTAGTGATGCAGCGGCCAACATTCTGAAGCCAAAACAGCTCGGGTTTGGCATTCCACAAGGGTGTGAGGCGGCAGCCCATGCAGCTCGAGCCTTCATCGCCAACATCACAGACGAAAAGGCCCTTATCATGCTAGATTTCAAAAATGCCTTCAATTTGGTGCGGAGGGATGCTGTACTCCGTGCGGTTCATAGTCATTTCCCTTCCCTCTACCCTTTTGTACATTCATGCTACAGTATGGATCTTAAGCTACTTTTTGGCGAACATGAAATTGACTCGCGAGAAGGCGTCCAACAGGGTGACCCCCTTGCTCCTCTCCTTTTCTGTTTAGTCATCAAACAAGTCACAGAGGTCCTGTCCAGCGAGCTTAACATCTGGTTCTTGGATGATGGTACCCTAGCTGGTTCCCAAGACTCCCTCCTGGAGGACATCAGAAAAATCCAGGAGCAAGGTGCAGTTTTAGGCCTCACTCTGAACCCTTCTAAATGTGAAATAATATGTTCCAACCAGGGCATCGTAGAAAGAATAGAGGGTCTTCTGCCAAATATCCATAAAACTAAACCTGAAGACAGCACACTCCTAGGAGCTCCCCTGGGGTTGAAAGCCATCGATGAGGTCCTTGATAAGAAAATCGCCGACCTTAAGAGGATGGATGGGAGGATTGAGGATATTGATGCTCATGATGCACTCTACCTCATCACCAGATGTCTGTCCCTCCCCAGGTTAACCTACTTTCTGAGGTGTTCACCATCTTACAGTAGCTAAAAACTAAGTGAGTATGACCGGTTACTGAAATCAATGCTAGAAAAAGCCCTTAACCTCTCTCTCGATAACCTACAGTGGAAACAAGCCTCTCTTCCCGTAAGACTTGGGGGCCTCGGAGTTCGAACAGCAATGCAAATCGCTGTTCCAGCCTTCCTGTCCTCCTTATCAGCATCCGACGACCTTGTGAAGGAAATTCTACCTGCCCACTTACATCAGCTGGCAGGTGTACATGATCCCAATTTTACATGCTGTGCCACAGAGTGGGCCTCTCGTGCAGGCGAATCACATCAACTGTTGGATATTTCCAACATCGAATACAGCATTGTTGTATTCTCATTACTTATTACTAACCATATTAATATTGTAGTAAGTAAAATTAACAACTCGTAGAATTCTCATGTACTAATAATTCATCTGTGCATTAGGCTAGAATTCTCACGTCACCTGACGCCAGTATTGCGTCAGATTTCTTTACAGTAAAACACATTATATTCAATTTGTGTGAGAATTAAATACGATTCTCCATAATTAAAGCATTCTGTATGACAACTGATTGCAGACGAATTGTTCTCTAACTAAAAGCCGAATAGAGCGTTAGAATCATAGCGTCTACCTCACGATAGAGTTAACGTCATCAATGAATGCCATGGGGAGACATTAATTCCTCTCCCTTATATATTTCCTATTCTTAAATAGTTAAATAATAATATTTCGTTCCTCTAAATAATAAACCCGTCCAGTCTTTAGAGTTTCAAGCGCGAATGCGAGAAATATTAATGTTCAAGACAATAATTTGTGTTATGAACGTCGACTTGGCGTGGGTAGGAGGGACGCCATCCCCTTCAGTCGGAGTCGGTGAGTCGGTCGGTACGCGGACACGTGCAGAGCCGGAAGGAGGCAGAACTGCACTTACCGTACTCATAAACGACGCCATTGCCCAGCAAATCGGGCAGGTGTTATTCATCCGCAGATGAAAGCCGCCACTGTGAGGCGTGAACGACCTTGCAGATAATATCTTCAACTAGTGCTGGTGTTAAAGGAGGGACCCTAGACTTGGTTCCTGACGACACGTGATCAGCCAGCTTGAAACGCATCAATCCAGGATAGGTTCACCGGAGCCTGGGATACGAAATTACGGCAATCTTAATACTTATACAGTGCCCACAGCTAAGTACCTTTTATTTGATGCATCATTTACAGGTTTAATAATAGCGGGGTGATTGCGCGTCACGCGGCGAGATAACATCTAATAACAGGTGATTAGAATTCCATCGGTAGATATCAATAATCTTGAATATGAATTGAGTAGTTAAATCAATTGCTACTGGTAGTTATTTATCTTGCAGCTCGAGAGACGAATTCCTCATGCTGTCTTCTCCATGATAACCGTGCCATTCATCAGTGTACCAGACTTGGAGATTAAGAGAACTTCCAGGGTTATCTAAAGGAACCTACTACAAGCTAAGGTTTATTTCTTTTTCTCCATATTCTAGCAATTTGATACATTCAGAATGTTCAACATAATGTGTGATTTACTGTAACTCATTACTATGCTCATATTCATGTCCTTCTTTAAACTTGGTTATATTCAGCATTATTTATAGGATTAGATTATTATTAATTGAATTAGTGAACGAACCACACTGATTCCTGGACGTACTGACCTCCAGTAATAACCCCCCAATGTAGGTGTTTGAGGTTTGTTTCTTTAATAATACAGCCCATTAATTATTCTTATGATCATACTTTCTAGTCATATCCATAGTCACTGGTTTTCTCTAGAATTTTATCTAATGATCTGAAATTCTCAGTTTCCCTCTTTACTTTAAAAGCGGGTGGTCCTTCGTAATTTAATTTACTATTTTAATTATTAATTAATCAGAATCAAGCCCAAATATCCCACATCAACCACCATCCCCAAAAGCCCACAAGCAATCCAGCTGGGATGGTCCCATTGTAGACCAAGTTGCTGCAGAGTGCCTGGGTGCTGCAACAACACAACACGACATTGCTCGTCTCACAGCAGTAGCAGCACTACATGCAGGGGATTTCCTGTTAGCAACCCCAATGTCGGCAACTGGCACGCGTCTCACACCACACGCCCTCCGAATTGCTGTGGCCCTCCGCCTTGCTGCCCCAATCCACACCAGATATAGGTGTATTTGCGGTGAGGTGGTGGCTGACAGGTACAGCCACCATGGCCTACTCTGCCAAAGCACAGGGGGATGGCACTCGAGGCACAGTGAAGTTAACGAAATCATCAAGAGGAGCCTCACCACAGCTGGATGACCAGCTGAAAGAGAGCCCCGTTACCTAACGCCCCGTAACTCTGATGCTCTTATTGGTCGCCCGGATGGTATCACAGTGAACCCCTGGAAGAATGGCAAGCAGTTGTTATGGGACTACACGTGCGTATCAACCCTGGCTAACACCTACATTAACCTCAGTGTTGCACAACCAGGTGGCGCTGCCACCCACAGGGAAGCAGCCAAATCCCGTAAGTATAGAGAACTGGATCACCACTACAATTTTGTCCCCATCGCTTCTGAGACACTCGGCGCCTGGGGTAAAAGTGCTACCAGTTTTTTTAAGGAACTGGGTTCTAGGCTCATTGAAACAACAAGGGACCCGAGAGCTGCAAGCTTTCTTTTCTAGCGCCTCAGTGTGGCGATACAGAGGGGAAATGTGCACTGCATCCAGGGTTCCTGCCCGGCATCTGAGGAGCTGGAGGAACTCGACAACCTATGACAACCATCTTTGTAACCCATATGCAACTCCTTTTTTGTATAAAGTTAATTAAAGTAAATATATATGTTGTGACGATAATCTTCTTCAAAAGAGATTGAGCCTGCTCTTTCCTCCTAAGTTCGTCGCTATACATCCCTATACAACTAATATGGAAGAAATAAGCAACAAGTACAACACCAACGTGTGCCCCAAAGAATGAGGTGATTTGATAAAATGCTATGCCCAAGATTACCATCCAAGTGCCGGCGAGGAAGTGGTTCAAATAGCTTCGGCTATCACTTCCTTATGTCAGGTCGTGATGGTCAAGCGGATTAAGGCGTCCTGTACATACCTGTTGCGTTGCTCCTGGCAGTATGGGTTCGAGTTACTTCTGGGGTAAGAGTTTTCAGTTGCATATAGTCCTGGGGACCATTCAGGCTTGTTTGCATATATATATATATATATATATATATATATATATATATATATATATATATATATATATATATATATATATATATATATATATGTATATATATATATATATATATATATATATATATATATATATATATATATATATATATATATATATATATATATATATATATATGTCGTACCTAGTAGCCAGAACGCACTTCTCAGCCTACTATGCAAGGACTGATTTGATTAAAAAGCCAAGTTTTCCTAAATTAATATATTTTCTCAAATTTTTTTCTTATGAAATGATAAAGCTACCCATTTCATTATGTATGAGGTCAATTTTCTTTTATTGGAGTTAAAATTAACGTAGATATATGACCGAACCTAACTAACCCTACCTAACCTAACCTAACCTATCTTTATAGGTTAGGTTGGGTTAGGTAGCCGAAAAAGTTAGGTTAGGTTAGGTTAGGTAGGTTAGGTAGTCGAAAAAACATTATTTCATGAAAACTTGGCTTATTAGGCAAATCGGGCCTTGCATAGTAGGCTGAGAAGTGCGTTCTGGCTACTAGGTACGACATATATATATATATATATATATATATATATATATGTCGTACCTAGTAGCCAGAACGCTCTTCTCAGCCTACTATGCAAGGCCCGATTTGCCTAATAAGCCAAGTTTTTCTGAATTAATATATTTTCTCTAATTTTTTCCTTATGAAATGATAAAGCTACCCATTTCATTATATATGAGGTTAATTTTTTTTTATTAGAGTTAGAATTAACGTAGATATATGACCAAACCTAACCAACCCTCCCTAACCTAACCTAACCTGTCTTTATAGGTTAGGTTAGGTTAGGTAGCAGAAAAAAGTTAGGTTAGGTTAGGTTAGGTAGGTTAGGTAGTCGAAAAACAATTAATTCATGAAAACTTGGCTTATTAGGCAAATCGGGCCTTAAATAGTAGGCTGAGAAGTGAGTTCTGGCTACTAGGTACGACATATATATATATATATATATATGAATGAAAACTCACACCCCAGAAGTGACTCGAACCCATACTCCCAGAAGCAACGCAACTGGTAACTACAGGGCGCCTTAATCCGCTTGACCATCACGGCCGTCAAAAGGAAGTGATAGCCGAGGCTATTTGAGCCACTTCCCCGACGGCAACTCGGATGGTAATCTTGGGCATAGCATTTCACCAAATCACCTCATTCTTTGGGGCACACGTGAGGAACACAAATGCGAACAAGCCTGAATGGTCCCCAGGACTATATGCAAATGAAAACTCACACCCCAGATTATGCCCAAGATTACCATCTGAGTTGCCGTCGGGGAAGTGGCTCAAATAGCCTCGGCTATCACTTCCTTTTGACGGCCGTGATGGTCAAGCGGATTAAGGCGCCCTGTAGTTACCAGTTGCGTTGCTTCTGGGAGTATGGGTTCGAGTCACTTCTGGGGTGTGAGTTTTCATTCGCATATAGTCCTGGGGACCATTCAGGCTTGTTCGCATATATATATATATATATATATATATATATATATATATATATATATATATATATATATATATATATATATATATATGTCGTACCTAGTAGCCAGAACTCACTTCTCAGCCTACTATGCAAGGCCCGATTTGCCTAATAAGCCAAGTTTTCATGAATTAATGTTTTTTCGTCTACCTAACCTACCTAACCTAACCTAACCTAGCTTTTTTTGGCAACCTAACCTAACCTTACCTATAAACATAGGTTAGGTTAGGTTAGGTAGGGTTGGTTAGGTTCGGTCATATATCTACGTTAATTTTAACTCCAATAAAAAAAAAATTGACCTCATTTTTAATGAAATGGGTAGCTTTATCATTTCATAAGAAAAAAATTAGAGAAAATATATTAATTCAGGAAAACTTGGCTTATTAGGCAAATCGGGCCTTGCATAGTAGGCTGAGAAGTGCGTTCTGGCTAATAGGTACGATATATATATATATATATATATATATATATATATATATATATATATATATATATGTATACATATTTATATATATATATATATATATATATATATATATATATATATATATATATATATGTATATATATATATATATATATATATATATATATATATATATATATATAACTGAAAACTCACACCCCAAGAAGTGACTCGAACCCATACTCCCAGAAGCAACGCAACTGGTATGTACAAGACGCCTTAATCCACTTGACCATCACGACCGGACATAATGAGGTGATAGCCGAGGCTATTTGAACCACCCCACCGCCGGCACTCGGATAGTTATCTTGGGCATAGCATTTTACCAAATCACCTCATTCTTAGGGGCACACGTGAGGAACACAAAAGGTTTTTTGTGTTCCTCACGTGTGCCCCTAAGAATGAGGTGATTTGGTAAAATGCTATGCCCAAGATAACTATCCGAGTGCCGGCGGTGGGGTGGTTCAAATAGCCTCGGCTATCACCTCATTATGTCCGGTCGTGATGGTCAAGTGGATTAAGGCGTCTTGTACATACCAGTTGCGTTGCTTCTGGGAGTATGGGTTCGAGTCACTTCTGGGGTGTGAGTTTTCTGTTGCATATTGTCCAGGGGACCATTCTGGCTTGTTCGCATATATATATATATATATATATATATATATATATATATATATATATATATATATATATATATATATATATATATATATATATATATATATGTCGTACCTAGTAGCCAGAACGCACTTCTCAGCCTATTATGCAAGGCACGATTTGCCGAATAAGCCAAGTTTTCAAGAATTAATTGTTTTTCAACTACCTAACCTACCTAACCTAACCTAACCTAACTTTTTCGGCTACCTAACCTAACCTAACCTATAAAGATAGGTTAGGTTAGGTTAGGTAGCGTTGGTTAGGTTCGGTCATATATCTTCGTTAATTTTAACTCCAATAACAAAAAATTGACTTCATACATAATGAAATGGGTAGCTTTATCATTTCATAAGAAAATAAATTGAGAAAATATATTAATTCAGGAAAACTTGGCTTATTAGGCAAATCGGGCCTTGAATAGTAGGCTGAGAAGTGCGTTCTGGCTACTAGGTACGACATATATATATATATATATATATATATATATATATATATATATATATATATATATATATATATATATATATATATATATATATATATATATGCAAACAAGCCTGAATGGTCCCCAGGACTATATGCAACTGAAAACTCTTACCCCAGAAGTAACTCGAACCCATACTGCCAGGAGCAACGCAACAGGTATGTACAGGATGCCTTAATCCGCTTGACCATCATGACCTGACATAAGGAAGTGATAGCTGAAGCTATATGAACCACTTCCTCGCCGGCACTCGGATGGTAATCTTGGGCATAGCATTTTATCAAATCACCTCATTCTTTGGGGCACACATGAGGAACACAAATGCGAACAAGCCTGAATGGTCCCCAGGACTATATGCAACTGAAAACTCACACCCCAGAAGTGACTCGAACCCTTTCTGCCAGGAGCAATGCAACTGGTATATACAGGACGCCTTAATCCGCTTGACCATCACGACCAAAATAAGGAAGTGATAGCCGAAGCTGTTTGAACCACTTCCCTGCTGGCACTCGGATGGTAATCTTGGGCATAGCATTTAATCAAATCACCTCATTCTTTGGGGCACACATGAGGAACACAAATGCGAACAAGCCTGAATGGTCCCCAGGACTATATGCAACGTAAAACTCTTACCCCAGAAGTAACTCGAACCCATACTGCCAGGAGCAACGCAACAGGTATGTACAGGACGCCTTAATCCGCTTGACCATCACAACCTGACATAAGGAAGTGATAGCTGAAGCTATTTGAACCACTTCCTCGCCGGCACTCGGATGGTAATCTTGGGCATAGCATTTTATCAAATCACCTCATTCTTTGGGGCACACGTGAGGAACACAAACGTGAACAAGCCTGCATGGTCTCCAGGACTATATGCAACTGAAAACTCACACCCCAGAAGTGACTCGAACCCTTACTGCCAGGAGCAATGCAACTAGTATGTACAGGACGCCTTAATCCGCTTGACCATCACGACCAGACATAAGGAAGTGATAGCCGAAGCTGTTTGAATCATTTCCCTGCTGGCACTCGGATGGTAATCTTGGGCATAGCATTTAATCAAATCACCTCATTCTTTGGGGCACACATGAGGAACACAAATGCGAACAAGCCTGAATGGTCCCCAGGACTATATGCAACTGAAAACTCTTACCCCAGATGTAACTCGAACCCATACTGCCAGGAGCAACGCAACAGGTATGTACAGGACGCCTTAATCCGCTTGACCATCACAACCTGACATAAGGAAGTGATAGCTGAAGCTATTTGAACCAGTTCCTCGCCGGCACTCGGATGGTAATCTTGGGCATAGCATTTTATCAAATCACCTCATTCTTTGGGGCACATGTGAGGAATACAAATGCGAAAAAGCCTGAATGGTCCCCAGGACTATATGCAACTGAAAACTCACACCCCAGAAGTGACTCGAACCCTTACTGCCAGGAGCAATGCAACTGGTATGTACAGGACGCCTTAATCCGCTTGACCATCACTACCAAAATAAGGAAGTGATAGCCGAAGCTGTTTGAACCACTTCCCTGCTGGCACTCGGATGGTAATCTTGGGCATAGCATTTAATCAAATCACCTCATTCTTTGGGGCACACATGAGGAACACAAATGCGAACAAGCCTGAATGGTCCCCTGGACTATATGCAACTGAAAACTCACACCCCAGAAGTGACTCGAACCCATACTGCCAGATGTCTTGGCTGCTGGCTGCTACCTCAGGTGAATGCTGGCTGCTACCTCAGGTGAATGCTGGCTGCTACCTCACTCATCCCCACTAGGGATGAGACGGTTGCCAATGAGTTTATATATATTCGTCATACTTACAGAGTTATTTACGACGGTATTACGAAAAAATTGACGTTTAGAACATACGACACAATACCTTCTTTGCGCCTGAGCCGCGGGGCTCCAGATTCTGCACAATTACGGCAGCAAAAATACAATAAATACATCAATTTGTACCGTAAAATTATTCGGTTTGCACGACAGTGTTGCCAGAACTACGTAGTATTTTTTTAAAAAGTTCACAATTTTACAATTTCCACCGAATTTTTTCGTATTATGACCCCTTAGTGTGGATATATATATATATATATATATATATATATATATATATATATATATATATATATATATATATATATGTGTGTGTGTATATGACGAAAATAAGCACGTGATTAAAAATGTGACAATGTCAGACCACGGAGGAAAAATGAAACAGGAATTTCCTTAAGTACTTTCGTATATTAATACATCTTCAGAAGGAGTGCATTAATATATTAATATTATTAATATTATCGTATATTAATACATCTTCACTCCTTCTGAAGATGTATTAATATACGAAAGTACTTAAGGAAATTCCTGTTTCATTTTTCCTCCGTATTCTGACATTGTCATATATATAAATATATATATATATATATATATATATATATATATATATATATATATATATATATATATATATATATATATATATATATATATATATATATATATATGTTGTACCTAGTAGCCAGAACGCACTTCTCAGCCTACTATGCAAGGCCCGATTTGCCTAATAAGTCAAGTTTTCATGAATTAATGTTTTTTCGACTACCTAACCTACCTAACCTAACCTAACCTAACTTTTTCGGCTACCTAACCTAACCTAACCTATAAAGATAGGTTATGTTAGGTTAGGTAGGGTTGGTTAGGTTCGGTGATATATCTGCGTTAATTTTAACTCCAATAAAAAAAAATTGACCTCATACATAATGAAATGGGTAGCTTTATCATTTCATAAGAAAAAAATTAGAGAAAATATATTAATTCAGGAAAAATTAGCTTACTGTGCAAATCGGGCCTTGCATAGTAGGCTGAGAAGTGCGTTCTGGCTACTAGGTACGACATATATATATATATATATATATATATGTCGTACCTAGTAGCCAGAATGCACTTCTCGTCCTACTATGCAAGGCCCGATTTGCCTAATAAGCCAAGTTTTCCTGAATTAATATATTTTCTCAAATTTTTTTCTAATGAAATGATAAAGCTACCCATTTCATTATGTATGAGGTCAATTTTTTTTATTGGAGTTAAAATTAACGTAGATATATGACCGAACCTAACCAACCCTACCTAACCTAACCTAACCTATCTTTATAGGTTAGGTTAGGTTAGGTAGCCGAAAAAGTTAGGTTAGGTTAGGTTAGGTAGGTTAGGTAGTCGAAAAACAATTAATTCATGAAAACTTGGCTTATTAGGCAAATCGGGCCTTGCATAGTAGGCTGAGAAGTGCGTTCTGGCTACGAGGTACGACATATATATATATATATATATATATATATATATATATATATATATATATATATATATATATATATATATACATATATATATATATATATATATATATATATATATATATATATATATATATATGCAAACAAGCCTGAATGGTCCCCAGGACTATATGCAACTGAAAACTCTTACCCCAGAAGTAACTCGAATCCATACTGCCAGGAGCAATGCAACTGGTATTTACAGGACGCCTTAATCCGCTTGACCATCACTACCAGACATAAGAATGTGATAGCCGAAGCTGTTTGAACCACTTCCCTGCTGGCACTCAGATGGTAATCTTGGGCATAGCATTTAATCAAATCACGTCATTCTTTGGGGCACACATGAGGAACACAAATGCGAACAAGCCTGAATGGTCCCCAACTATATGCAACTGAAAACTCTTACCCCAGAAGTAACACGAACCCATACTGCCAGGAGCAACGCAACAGGTATGTACAGGACGCCTTAATCCGCTTGACCATCACAACCTGACATAAGGAAGTGATAGCCGAAGCTATTTGAACCACTTCCTCCCTGGCACTCGGATGGTAATCTTGGGCATAGCATTTTATCAAATCACCTCATTCTTTGGATCACACGTGAGGAACACAAACGTGAACAAGCCTGAATGGTCTCCAGGACTATATGCAACAGAAAACTCACACCCCAGAAGTGACTCGAACCCTTACTGCCAGGAGCAATGCAACTGGTATGTACAGGACGCCTTAATCCGCTTGACCATCACGACCAGACATAAGGAAGTGATAGCCGAAGCTGTTTGAACCACTTCCCTGCTGGCACTCGGATGGTAATCTTGGGCATAGCATTTAATCAAATCACCTCATTCTTTGGGGCACACATGAGGAACACAAATGCGAACAAGCCTGAATGGTCCCCAGGACTATATGAAACTGAAAACTCACACCCCAGAAGTGACTCGAACCCTTACTGCCAGGAGCAATGCAACTGGTATGTACAGGACGCCTTAATCCGCTTGACCATCACGACCGGATATAAGGATGTGATAGCCGAAGCTGTTTGAACCACTTCCCTGCTGGCACTCGGATGGTAATCTTAGGCATAGCATTTAATCAAATCACCTCATTCTTTGGGGCACACATGAGGAACACAAATGCGAACAAGCCTGAATGGTCCCCAGGACTATATGCAACTGAAAACTCTTACCCCAGAAGTAACTCGAACCCATACTGCCAGGAGCAACGCAACAGGTATGTACAGGACGCCTTAATCCGCTTGACCATCACAACCTGACATAAGGAAGTGATAGCCGAAGCTATTTGAACCACTTCCTCGCCGGCACTCGGATGGTAATCTTGGGCATAGCATTTTATCAAATCACCTCATTCTTTGGGGCACACGTGAGGAATACAACGTGAACAAGCCTGAATGGTCTCCAGGACTATATGCAACTGAAAACTCACACCACAGAAGTGACTCGAACCCTTACTGCCAGGAGCAATGCAACTGGGATGTACAGGACGCCTTAATCCGCTTGACCATCACGACCAAAATAAGGAAGTGATAGCCGAAGCTGTTTGAACCACTTCCCTGCTGGCACTCGGATGGTAATTTTGGGCATAGCATTTAATCAAATCACCTCATTCTTTGGGGCACACATGAGGAACACAAATGCAAACAAGCCTGAATGGTCCCCAGGACTATATGCAACTGAAAACTCACACCCCAGAAGTGACTCGAACCCATACTGCCAGATGTCTTGGCTGCTGGCTGCTACCTCAGGTGAATGCTGGCTGCTACCTCACTCATCCCCACTAGGGATGAGACGGTTGCCAATGAGTTTATATATATTCGTCATACTTACAGAGTTATTTACGACGGTATTACGAAAAAATTGACGTTTAGAACATACAACACAATACCTTCTTTGCGCCCGAGCCACGGGGCACCAGATTCTGCACAATTACGGCAGCAAATATACAATTAATACATTAATTTGTGCCGTAAAATTATTCGGTTTGCACGACAGTGTTGCCAGAACTACGTAGTATTTTTTTTTAAAAAGTTCATGAAAGTTTAAAAGTGTGGAAATATATATATATATATATATATATATATATATATATATATATATATATATATATATATCTATATATATATATATATATACATATATATATGTATATATAAATATATGTATATATATATATATATATATATATATATATATATATATATATATATATATATATATATATATATATATATATATATATATATATATATATATATATATATATATATATACATATGTCGTACCTAGTAGCCAGAACTCACTTCTCAGCCTACTATGCAAGGCCCGATTTGCCTAATCAGCTAAGTTTTCATGAATTAATTGTTTTTCGACTATCTAACCTACCTAACCTAACCTAACCTAACTTTTTCGGCTACCTAACCCAACCTAACCTATAAAGATAGGTTAGGTTAGGTTAGGTAGGGTTGGTTAGGTTCGGTCATATATCTACGTTAATTTTAACTCCAATAAAAAAAAATTGACCTCATACATAATGAAATGGGTAGCTTTATCATTTCATAAGAAAAAAATTAGAGAAAATATATTAATTCAGGAAAACTTGGCTTATTAGGCAAATCGGGCCTTGAATAGTAGGCCGAGAAGTGCGTTCTGGCTACTAGGTACGACATATATATATATATATATATATATATATATATATATATATATATATATATATATATATATATATATATATATATTTATATATATATATAGTTATATATATATATATATATATATATATATGTCGTACCTAGTAGCCAGAACTCACTTCTCAGCCTACTATTCAAGGCCCGATTTGCCTAATAAGCCAAGTTTTCCTGAATTAATATATTTACTATAATTTTTTTCTTATGAAATGATAAAGAAACCCTTTTCTCTATGTATGAGGTCAATTTTTTTTATTGGAGTTAAAATTAACGTAGATATATGACCGAACCTAACCAACCCTACCTAACCTAACCTAACCTATATTTATAGGTAAGGTTAGGTTAGGTAGCCAAAAAAAGCTAGGTTAGGTTAGGTTAGGTAGGTTAGGTAGACGAAAAAACATTAATTCATGAAAACTTGGCTTATTAGGCAAATCGGGCCTTGAATAGTAGGCTGAGAAGTGCGTTCTGGCTATTAGGTACGACATATATATATATATATATATATATATATATATATATATATATATATATATATATATATATATATATATATATATATATATATGTATATATATATATATATTTATATATATATATAGTTATATATATATATATATATATATATATATATATATATATATTTATATATATATATATATATATATATATATATATATATATATATATATGTATATATATATATATATATATATATATATATATATATATATATATATATATATATATATATATATTTTATTAAATATGACCGAAAAAGTAAGATTAATAATTCTAACACGAATTTTCTCAATCTTTCGTACATTACGCTTCACTGTTGGAGGTAAATCAAAAATCACTTCTCCAAAATTCATTTTTATTTCTAGTCTGACGCGACACGGGCGCGTTTCGTAAAACTTATTACATTTTCAAAGACTTCACAAATACACAACTGATTAGAACTTACGTCTCTCTGATATTATATTTACATTTGAGTGAGGTGGGAAGGGTGATGTGGCATTAACACAAGACAGAACAGGAGGGGATATTAATAGGGTATTAAAAGTATCAACACAAGACAGAACAGAAACAATGGGTATTGAATAGAAGTGTTTGTAGAAAGCCTATTGGTCCATATTTCTTGATGCTTCTATATTGGAGCGGAGTCTTGAGGTGGGTAGAATATAGTTGTGCAATAATTGGCTGTTGATTGCTGGTGTTGACTTCTTGATGTGAAGTGCCTCGCAAACGTCAAGCCGCCTGCTATCGCTGTATCTATCGATGATTTCTGTGTTGTTTACTAGGATTTCTCTGGCGATGGTTTGGTTATGGGAAGAGATTATATGTTCCTTAATGGAGCCCTGTTGCTTATGCATCGTTAAACGCCTAGAAAGAGATGTTGTTGTCTTGCCTATATACTGGGTTTTTTGGAGCTTACAGTCCCCAAGTGGGCATTTGAAGGCATAGACGACGTTAGTCTCTTTTAAAGCGTTCTGTTTTGTGTCTGGAGAGTTTCTCATGAGTAGGCTGGCCGTTTTTCTGGTTTTATAGTAAATCGTCAGTTGTATCCTCTGATTTTTGTGTGTAGGGATAACGTTTCTATTAACAATATCTTTCAGGACCCTTTCCTCCGTTTTATAAAATGACAAAGCAACAAATACAACACCAAGGTTTGCCAGAGAGCAAACGTATTCAGCACCAGCAACACCTGCTCCACCTCCACCACTCGAACCACCAAACTACCTGTCCGTCGCCTGCTCCGCTGATTGGCTGGTGGTCAGTCGCACCTGTCCCTCCACCGCCACACTACCTGATGTCTGGGGCCACCACGACCTACAGACCTCAGAATATCCCGTGCTTTCAACAAGTTAACACGTCTCGTTGGTAGACTAAGCTCTGGCTTACGTGTACTAAGAGAGGTGGCAGCTTAAAGCCAATATTCCTGCACCCATATTTTGCATTGTATATTGTTCACTTGTTATTTCTCACTTGTCTTAACGTAACTTTTCATTTTGTCATTTGATTATTCTTATTATTTTGATTGATTGATTTTATGATACGAATTTTATGTCCATTTTATTCATGTTTTGCTTTTCTAACATAATTAAAATCTCATTGTTAAATTTACTTGTGTTTTGTGTGTTTTCCCATTACCTTACCACAGACAAAGTTCCAGATTTTCTCTTTTTTGTTTCTTTATGTGACGAGGCCAAACCCCTAGCTTTTGAAACAGCCGAACACCAACGCGTTTCCGTCACATATTAAGTGGGGGCCTGTCCGGGAGCTTCACTCAGGTACTGGTGCCAAGTAGTAATTTATGGTAAGCGTATTTAACTTTGGTAATGTAGCTTTTACTATTTTTCATATTCAATTTCATTTCTATATGGTGCGGAGTGTATTGTGCATTACGAGAGTAGCATATGGTGAAGGTGAGATAACTTTGGATTACGTGGTGACTGTAGGCCTCAGTCATACTCTTAATTGGTCATCTCTCCCTCCGTGTTATTACTCGTGTTTACCATCTTTTGTCCCTTGGATATTTCTCACATTTTTGACAGATCATCCTATTGGTACCCTGGTACTGTGGTCTGCCCCGGGTCAAGTGCACCTAATCTTCTGCAATCTGACTGTAGGAGGACAAAGAGGGCCATAGTTCCTCTAGCTCGAACTTTAGTTGCTGAATTGGGACCTCAGCAGCAGTTCTCGTCACCAGTTGACACCTCGCACCCCTACACGTCAGTCAGAGATGATGATACATACATTGGTAGGGAATTAGCTTTCTTTTCAGAGCACAAAAGTTAGCTAATTCTGTAAGTATCATATTAATTTCAGTAGGAAAGACTTGCTTATGTCCTATAGAGACTCGGCAAGGTATGCCTACATTCCTTGGACTACCAATTTTACTTTTGAGGCAATTAACTGTTTCATTTGTTTTCGAAACTCAGTTTCATTTGTTTAGTAGGATTTTCTTGCCCTTATCCTCTTACATGAGTACCGGGTACAAGATTTCCTACGCCTTTGATTTAAATTAATCATTTAACATCTTGTACTTAACTTTAATTGTTAAAGATTCCACAGGATAGGTACCAGTTGCCACGTTGTCCTGTTTCTGACATTCACTATATAACGGTATATTCGTTGTACATTTATTTGCTAATTTCACCATGTTTCGTCTCCAAGCTTTCCGTGCAGATCCAGCTGGTGAAATAGGGACTTTAAGTCGTGCCAAGAGGACTGAATTACAAACTCTTGCACATGAGTATCAACTAGAAGTTCCCTACCAAGCCAACAAAAATGACATACACAACCTGTTGCTGGATCACTATTTAGAGCAAGGTAAGATAGACTCTGAAACTCATGAAACTTACTATATTGCAGATAAAACTGATTTGGCGACGATGAAACTCAAAGTAGAGCTGGCCAAGATTGAATGCGAGCAGCAAAGGGAAGCAGCTGCCATGCAAAGGGAAGCCCTCGAACAACAAAGGAAAGCAGCTGCCATACGAAGGGAAGAACAAGAACGTGAGATTGCCTTACTCCGTGAACGTGAACGAATACAGCTTGAAACAAAACAACGCGAGTTGGAGATGCAACGCGAACATGACAAACACCAAGCGACTCTGGCTCTAGAGTGTCGTCAACGAGAATTCACGTTGGAAACTTCACACCTCGCTTAACGCCAGCAAGCTACTGCCAATCTTCCCGTCAGTTATAATATATCACATGCAAGTAAGTTAATGCCATCCTTTGTAGAAGCAGAAGTTGATGTGTTTTTCACCACTTTTGAAACCCTTGCTAATCAACTCAGTTGGCCTGTCGACCAATGGGCCACACTTCTCAGAGTCCATCTTACAGGTAGAGCTGCAGTCACACTCAGTACTTTGGCGTCTGAGAATGACTACCAGACTCTGAAACAAGCAGTGTTGGACGCCTACCTCCTATCCACAGAAAGTTATCGAAGGAAATTCCGTGACCACCTGAAGGCAAGTACCACTACCTTCCTCGAGTTTGCTAACACAAAACGGAGATATTTCATGAAATGGCTGGAAGCAGCACATGTCTCTACTTTTACAGAACTCGTCAACCTGATGCTAGTTGAAGAATTCTTGAGGCGTGTGCTGCCTCCTGTCCGTCTATATTTAGCAGATAAAGAAGAAACCGACTACCTGAAGTGTGCTAAGTCGGCTGACACTTACAGCCTCATCCACCGGCTGACACCCGAACCATCCTCCAGTAAGAAGTGGTGGTACAGTTACGAGAAAGTGAGTACCGATCAAGCTGGCTCGCAATTGTACTGCAAGTATTGTAGACTCTATGGACATACCATAGACAAGTGTGGTAAGTCTCAATACAAAGGAACCACTGACACACAGAAACCCAAACCAACTCCTCCTAAGTCCGGTAAGCCTGTGATGAATGTTGGTGTTAATGTTAATGATCTTTCTCTTTTCAGTAACCACCTGTATACTGGAAGTGTCTCTGCCAACGGTTCAAATCCGGAGGGACGTTTCAAATTGAAGATCTTGAGGGACACAGCGGCTCTTCAATCGATCATCTTGAAGTCGGCTGTGCCCAACATCGCCTACACCGGAGAAACTGTCTTCATCACTGACCTCACTGCTACCACTCCTTACCCTCTCGCCAGAGTCCACCTGGATTGTCCCTACGTGAACGGAGAAGTCCAAGTCGCCGTCAGGGAAAAGCCTTTTCCCATGCCTGAAGTGCAACTTCTCCTAGGCAACGACTTGGCAGAAGACCTGCAACCGACCAACCTGATCGTCATGGACAAACCCCAGGTGTGTACCTCTGTGCCAATTAACCCTATATTAGAGTATGTTCCAGCAGAGGTTCAAGAGAGTGATGAAGTTTCTCCTTCGGTTCTAGTGACCACCCGTGCACAAGCCGCACGTCCACAGCCAGCTGACTCTACTGCTACCGCTGTCCCTCAAGACCCTCAGAAACTACCCCCGAATCTGACCAAGTTGGAGTTCCGTAAGTTGCAGAGGGAAGATCTTACCTTAACACCATTGTTTTTCCAGGCTGAGACTCAACCCGACAGTATTCCTGGGTTCTTCCTAGAGAACGACTTGCTCTACCGCAGATATAGCAACCTGTCCTCTTAAAAAGAACGTCAACAGTTGCCGTTTGACTCTACGGCTGTTTTTGGACGTTATTTTGTCTTAAACTACGTCTATTTTCGCTTCCATGGACTATCTCTTGTTATACAATGAAATACCACACTCTTATTATTCTATAACTCACTGACTATGCTCTGATATATGTTCTTCAAGTAAAAATACATATATTTTTGCCTTAATTAGGCCATAATCCAGAAAATTCCAGCCAGCGATCTTTATATTTAGGAAAACATCTAATAAATTTGGAAATGAATTTTTCGTTCGCCGACAGTTTCCTGTTACTATTTAGTCTTTTATGCTTTAATGTCGCTGGTCATTGTGACTTTCCCACGATTTATATATGTTTTGTAGTAGCATTTAGTCACACTACAGTAATGTAACTAATGGGAAACCTTTATAGTCGTCGTAAATTAGTAATAATCATTTATCAAATAATAAATTAGCAAATATGTACAACTTCTTATGTTACGACTTTTCGGGTAGGCCGTTCTGTTTGTTTACAACCCCAATGATTCAAAAAACACAATACTTTTAATATATAAGTGACTAAGTATGCTCTAATACATGGTCCTTAATGAAAATTATGTTTTTTTTTTTGTTAATTTGTCCATAATGAATAAGATTCGTTACTGTTGATCTTTATATTAAGAAAAACATCTAAGAAATTTGGTATTGAATTTTCGTTCAAATAAAGTTTCCAGTTACTATTTCCTAGTTATCCTTAAATGTAGGTGGTCATTATTTTACTGTTATGTATATAGAAATTTAGCATTATGCATTTATAATACAGAACAATTTGGTCGTTCCACTGCCACATAATTATATAAAATACATTGTGACAAATACTTGATAATTAAAATCAGAGTTTTTTGACAACTATAAAAAATCCTGTTGAAATCATGCCGTTTTGAGTTGTCATACGCTTCTTAGTAAATAATATTGTGTAATGTTTGGCACAATTTATCACTGTATTTACAAACTGTTTAGGTATTAATGTATTCATTTTTTTAATGTGTAATATGTTACTTAATCCTAAACTTCTTTTGCAACATTTATATCAGTTATAAATAATTGTCGCGAAACGGCGTATGAAAAAATAAATTTCCCCAAATGAAATTAGTGTATCGGCGATCGAGCGGCCATATTTAAAAGTGTATACTCTTGTCACTGTTCTGACATTAGTTTTCGATGTACGTATTTCATTTTTGTACCAATGTGTTCGCAATAGAATGTTCTAGAAGAACATAAGTATAAAACGTCACATAAGGATGTGTTCGACCAGCAACATATATAAAAACTACGTCGATTATACTCGTCGTGTCAATAATACAATTGTTTTACCACGCTGATTCAATGCCATACTGTTTTCTCAAATATGCTCTTCGGCTATTAGAGAAAACGTAAATTTCATGGCGAACATTTGTAAACTATCCCCAAGTAGATCTGATCGAAATTGGAATTTATACAAATATTTATTCTCGTGTTGCCCGCCACTGTCACCCTTGAGCAACCAGAAACGGATGTACAGTAAAAACTAGGCTAACTCATCCTAATCCTTGCACAAGCCCTCCAGAACTTCTTTATTGAAGATCAGCAAAAAATTATTGCGCAGCTCATATTATTCAGTTTAAAAATGAGATTTCCTTGTTCTAAAGGAATGAAAATAACACTGCCTTAATCTCAGTCTATTAAGGCAGTGTCTGGGATGCTCCCAGTGCCCGTGCCTGGTGCTCGTGCACCAGGCATGGGCGATAGTGTACGTTTAATTGTTCTTTTAGTGTAAATAACGGAATAAAATGTAAGACATAGTCTGCAGATCTTTTTCCAGATGTCTTTTATTTTTTTTTCCTAAAGAAAACAAAGATATTGCGAATTTTGCTTAACAAGTACATTAATTATTAACTTTTTGTCGTTATTATTGTTATAATTAAAAGAATTACATCTTGTTTTTTGCTTATGTACAAAACATAGTCTAATAACCACAGTTCATTACCCATAAATCATCCCAACATAACCAGTTTACTCATGTCATCGCCCCTAAATCAACAAAAACAACCAGTGTATTATTGTAAATAATTATATCTTAAGATTTCTTAGCAATGGTAAGACATTTTTAAGACTCTAACCTTCGTAAGAAGGTATGCTCGTATACGAACTGAACGACCGGGCTTCACAACAAAAACATGGCCACATGAGTTGGATTATTCCGGTAATATTGAACTACTGTTCATTGTTATTAGTTTAACAATACTGTTAGGGAATGTCATAAGAGTTAGGGAATGTCATAAGAGTAGTCACAGGGCAACCAAAGATACCCAGTTTCTGGGTACGGGATCTTTGCCCGAAACGCTATGCGTGCTAGTGGCTTTACAATAATAATAATAATTTATTTAGGAAAAATATATACATAGATGCAGAGTTACAGTACAAACATTCTGTTTGATTTATAGATAGAGGTAGTACATACAATACCTAAAGCCACTAGTACGCATAGCGTTCCGGGCAAGATTGTAAAATCATTATTCCTATTTTGTCTCTTAACCCCCAGTGTACCTTCTCGTATATTAATAAATAAATAACCAGGTTTTTTTATGAGGCTGTGCTGAAAGCCCGACGTAAAATAAATCATTGTGTCGGAGAACAGGAAGCTACAAATTAGGCTTATATTGAGGTTCCCCCCTCCCCCCTTTCCCCCCAATTACAGGTCTGTCTTATTACCACAAGCTACCACAAGCTACACAAGCTTCACAAAGCTTCCTGGCAATACGTTTGTAATGAATAAATATGATATGTTAGGCTGACCTAACCTAACCTAACCTAATCAAACCTAACCAAATCTAACCTAACCAAATCTAACCTAACCAAATCTAACCTAACCAAATCTAACCTAACTTAACTTAACCAAACCAAACCTAACCTAACCTAACAGATGCTTGGATCGTCGACTTGATTTGGTGTATATTTTAATCATATTGCATACTTTATGATAGCCCAAATTATCATAATTTTCAGGACAGAAAAGTGTATGAAGCATTCTTTCATGCTACATATTATCCATTTAGCTAAGAGTATAATTAGCAAATGATTCACAAAAATATTAATTACACAATTTGATAATTGTCCCAGACAGACGTAAAGATCATTGCATCTTCGTTTTCTGATGTGTTGTTTTGTCATCCAAAGATTGTACATTATTACCTAAAATTCCAATTTAGAATATTTATTTAAGTATTACTTAGTTTGCTTTCATCTAGAGTATGCACCTCCTCTCTTGGATTGCCTACCCTCCATCCTTCACCAAACATTAAATATCTTTGCTTATACTAAGTATTTAAAGAGCAATCAATACCTGCTTGATGGGGTTCTGGGAGTTCTTTTACTCAGCAAGACTGGCAGTAGTCCAGGCTTGACTTGTGAGAGTTGGGTCCACCAGGCTGTTGCTTGGAGTGGCCTGCAGGCGCACATACCCACCACAGCCCGGTTGGTCCGGCACTCCTTTGAGAAAACTATCTAGTTTTCTCTTGAAGTCCACGGTTGTTCCGGCAATATTTCTTATGCTTGCTAGGAGTATGTTGAAAAACCGCAGACCTCTGATGTTTATTCAGTACTCTCTGATTGTGTCTATGGCACCCCTGCTCTTCACTGGTTATATTCTTCATTTTCTTCCATATTGTTCACTTCAGTATGTTGTTATTTTAAAGTGTAGATTTGGGACCTGGGCCTCCAGTATTTTCCATGTGTATATTATTTGTTATCTCTCTTGTCTCCTTTCTAGTGAGTACATTTGGAGAGCTTTGAGACGATCCCAATAATTTAGGTGCTTTATCGAGTCTATGCATGCTGTATATGTTCTCTGTATTCCCTCTATTTCAGCAATCTTCACCTGCTCTGAAGGGGAAAGTGAGTACTGAGCAGTACTCAAGACGGGACAACACAAGTGACTTGAAGAGTACAACCATTGTGATGGGATCCCTGGATTTGAAAGTTCTCATAATCCATCCTCTCATTTTTCTGGCTGCCACAATATTTGCTTGGTTATGCTCCCTAAACTTTAGTTCGTCATACATTATTATTCCCAAGTCCTTTACATGTTACTTTCCTACTATGGACAAATTTGATTGTGTCTTGTACCCTGTATTATGTTTAAGGTTCTCATTTTTACCATATCTGAGTACGTGGAATTTGTCGCTGTTAAACATCATGTTATTTTCTGCTGCCCAGTCGTAAACTTTATTAATACTGTATCTACTTGTAGTTTTTCAATATCTTCAGCAGAGGTCATTTTTAAGCTGATTTTTGTGTCATCTGCCAAGGATGATCCAACGCTGTGCCTTGTATATGAGTCTATATCTGATATGAGAATAAGGGAAAGCAATGGTGCAAGGACTGTATCTTGAGGTACAGAGCTTTTAACTGTTCTTGGACTCGATTTTATATGGTTGACTGTTACTCTTTGTGTTCTGTTTGACAGAAAACTGAGTATCCAGCGTCCTATTTTATCAGTTATTCCCATTGACCTCATTTTGTGTGCTATCACTCCATGGTCAAATTTGTCGAATGCGTTTGTGAAATCCGTGTACTGTATACCACATCTGCATTCCCTTTTTCTTCTAATGCCTCAGTGATTTTGTCGTAATGGTCAAGTAGCTGTGAGAGGCATGATCTTCCCGCTGTAAATCCATGTTCGCCTGGATTGTAGAGATTATTTGTTTCCATGAAAGTAGTGACCTGACTCCTGATCAATATCTCAAATACTTTTATTATGTGGGACGTTAGTGCAACTGGTCACCTTACCTCCAGGTTACCTTGAGGTGCTTCCGGGGCTTAGCGTCCCCGCGGCCCGGTCGTCGACCAGGCCTCCTGGTTGCCGGACTGATCAACCAGGCTGTTGGACGCGGCTGCTCGCAGCCTGACGTACGAGTCACAGCCTGGTTGATCAGGTATCCTTTGGAGGTGCTTATCCAGTTCTCTCTTGAACACTGTGAGGGGTCGGCCAGTTATGCCCCTTATGTGTAGTGGAAGAGTGTTGAACAGTCTCGGACCTCTGATGTTGATAGAGTTCTCTCTCAGAGTACCAGTTGCACCTCTGTTTTTCAACGGGGGTATTCTGCACATCCTGCCATGTCTTCTGGTCTCATGTGATGTTATTTCTGTGTGCAGGTTTGGGACCAGCCCCTCTAATATTTTCCACGTGTAAATTATTATGTACCTCTCATGACAAATAAGAAATTTGTCATCCTCAATGTATGAACCTTCACTAATACAAATAGGTCCAATATTGGCATTGATATTTTCTTATGATTTAGCATAAATGAAGAAATATTTTGGGTTTTCCTTTATTTCTTGAATTGCTTTTTTGTCTAGTTGCCTCTCTTCAATCTGATATGAATGCTTCAGTCTCTGTTTTATTTCTATAATCTCCCTGTTTAAATTATTCCTTCTTTGTATGAATAGTTGTCTGCTTAATCATTTCCATTGTTTTTTGGTCTTTTTTGTATTGTCGCCTGCGTTTTCTTTCTACGTTGGACCTTTTTCTGGTTTTCCTCAAAGGAACATGTTTCAGACAGACTTCATAGGCTTCAGAAGTCTGTTTTTCTATTCTTTGTGTATGATGTTTATTACTTAGAACACATTCCCATTGAACGTTTGTAAGTTCCCCATTTATTTTTGCCCAGTCTATCCTTTTATTATTATTATTAAAATTGGATTTATTGAATAACCCTTCTCACTTGTTGTTTCTCTTAGGCCTACTACCATTATTAATGTTAGTTTTCACTTCAATGTTTTCCGAGTACGTAGTGTTATCTTGAGATGATTTCGGGGCTTTAGTATCCCCGCGGCCCGGTCCTCGACCAGGCCTCCACCCCCAGGAAGCAGCCCGTGACAACTGACTAACTCCCAGGTACCTATTTACTGCTAGGTAATAGGGGCATTCAGGGTGAAAGAAACTTTGCCCATTTGTTTCTGCCTCGTGCGGGAATCGAACCCGCGCCACAGAATTACGAGTCCTGCGCGCTATCCACCAGGCTACGAGGCCCACCAAGTGTTTGAGACAGTAATGTCGCTGATTAGCTCATCATTGTTTGTAAATATCAGGTCCAGCGTGTTTTCGTTCCTAGTTGGTTCTGTAATCTGCTGACTGGGCGAGAATATGTCACAGAATCTCAGTAGTTCTCTGACCTGTAGTTTGTTATTTCCAGGTTGATTTCCTGCTATAATGTTATTTTTACTATTCTCCATTTTAAAATGGGCAGATTGAAGTCTGCAAAGAAGATAATATCTGGTACTGGGTTTGTTAAGTTATCAAGGATATTCTCTATTTTTTGGATTTGCTCAGTTAATTTCTCAACTGTTGCATCTTGCAGTTTGTATATTAAAATAATAATTAGATTTATATTTTCAACCCTGATTCCAAGTACCTCTACCACCTCATTAGTTGAGTTCAGGAGCACTGTTCATGCCAGTTCCTCTTTAATATACAGACCTACTCTTCCACCTGACCTTATTACTCTGTCACATCTATATAAATTATAATTTTGGATCCAGATTTCACTATCCATGTGGTCTTTTGTGTTGAATGATTTGCTCATTCAAATCATTCATTCATCATTTGCTCATTTATTTGATCATTCAAATATGAATGATTTCCCATATTGTGTATGACTTCTGGTGAGCTTAGGTAGTTCTACATTATAATGTAATTATACTGTACTGCACAGTTTATCATAACCCAAATTATCTTTATTTTTCAGTCCTGAGAAAATCTTTACAGCGATTATGTCCCTCATGTAATATTATCGTGAACATTAATCAACATGTCTGAAAGTGTGGCTATAGGCTTTTTTATGTCAAACGTAAAGCTCAGCCGGAAAGCCAGGCTCAGGCAAATATAAAGAGATCAGAAAAGAAAAAACATATACCTGTTGTACATGGTAAG
>NC_091217.1:22905851-22915851 GCF_040958095.1 Procambarus clarkii | reverse complement strand
TTGCATCACTGAATATAGTAGCATCACTGAAGTTCTAGTGAGGATACCCATACCCAAGCATGTGGACTTCAATCTTTGAGACACAAACATATCCATTCAGTGATGGAGATGAGTTTTACAAAAGATTCAAAATAAGCTGCTTTATTTTAGGAATAAATACTAAAACTAAGCTTTCTAGGCAGGTATGACCTTTATCTGCCCATATTTGAGTGTCAAGAGTGTGGATACAGCCTTCCTGCAGATGCTAAGATGTTGTATGATGGTGGATACTTCTGCTCATCAGCCAGGAAAAGTAACACATTCTTCAGCACCAAACTCCTGAACAACTGGCATTTCCTTCAAAGGAACAGTCCAGGTTTATCAATGAAATCCTTGTTAATAGCGCTCCAAGCGCTTGACTCTCATAATGGAAGAGTAAGTATTTATTAATTTTGTATATGTAATGTAAGTACCTGTATACATTAAATTGTATATATAATAATACACAAAAATATGAACCCACTCCACACATTCTCTTGTGCCACTTACATGTACAAAACCTTGTTCCTAAATGCACATCCTGATCTGAAACTCTTCCTTGATAGATGTAAAGGATCCCATAATCACCACACCAGAAATCAATATCTCTCAGATATCCCCCGAGTCAAACTAAATCTGTGCAAACTCTCTATGCAAATAAAGTAATTGGTTATTGCTCCTAATTGGTAAACTCTTTATTGAATTAAAAGTTGTCCAGCTGTTCAAAACATTATTCAAAAGTAAAACTAAAAAGCATTAATTTCATCCTTATAGTTTCCTACGTAGTTCTTCAAACTTGCACTGTTACTTGTGCTCCCTTGCTATCGTCTTCTTATTCCTATCTCCTTCTCATTTGGTGGTTATAATAGGAGCTGCCTCGTATGGGCCAATAAGCCCTCTGCAGCTCTTATTATTATTACTATCCCCTAAAATACACCTTACTTTGCTCCTCAGCTCTCTCTAGCCTATTTATTGCCTGTCTCTACTTCCTCATCACAATTGACTTGAGAATGGTCCAGGATGGACCGAAACGTCGTCGTCCCTTCACCTTCTAGTGAGTGGT
Source organism: Procambarus clarkii (assembly GCF_040958095.1). Lineage (NCBI taxonomy): Eukaryota > Metazoa > Arthropoda > Malacostraca > Decapoda > Cambaridae > Procambarus > Procambarus clarkii. The sequence continues at coordinate 22,914,770 of NC_091217.1, read as the reverse complement.
CTGGTCTACATACTTTAGCCATGTTATTGTGACTCATCGCCTGCATAAAAGTGAATTATTTTCATTTTACATATTCATTGAAGGGAGTTATTTTTTGTCCCTTTTTTCAGAGCGTGAAGAAGAACTTAGTGAATCTTCATTTTTTTGGAACCAAAGTAAACATGACTCTTTAGCTCATGTTCTAGCTTCAAGATTTTGTAAGGCAAGTAATTTGCTTTATTCATTGAATATATGCAACAATGATCATGAATCACTAATATAAGTGCACAGGAAAAAAAAAAACATTCAAAAATAAAAATAAAAATAACATTTACTGCCATTAAACAGCCTTCATCAGCAATTAGGCTCGTAAGGATTTTTTTTTTTTTTTGTAATATCAAATATTAAATAAAAATTGCAACATTTATTATACTAACAGGGCAGTTTTTCCTCCTGTTGATAGGCAAAAGAAGCTGCAGAGTTAATAAGAAAGGAGTTAGCTGACTTATCTCTTGATGAAAAACAACTTCTCATCTGGATTGCAGAGTTAACCAACTTAGCCCAGAGTTTAAATAAAAGGTTTGCTTGTAAAATATATAGAAAGAAACACTGTTTTGAAATACTCTTATATATTTTAACAAGGTTATTGTACTGTAAAATCAATGCAGAACCATAAATCATAAAATTGCCAAAACATTTCTTTATTATTTTAATTGTTTAGTTCTTGTACAGTAATTGTCAGCCATCATAAAATGCCATTGTGACCATTGCCTAAAAATTTAAGTTATTTTTTTTTTAAATTAATCAGGGTCTTTACATATTTGAATTTAGTAAACATTATAGTAAACAGTATCCTCTATTCTCAACAGATCAGTTTCTCAAAATGATGTTCAAAAGGGAATAGAGTTAGTATGTGACTCAATTAGAACCAAGAAATCCCACATATCCAGTGTAGCAGGTATGTTAAAGCTTATGTATAAGTTAGGGACTGATAAAACAAACAGAAATCTTTTAGTGTTTGTAAAATACTTCAAGAAAACAATGACTTTTTTTATCTAAACACATCTAATGTCATTTATTTCTAAGGTAGATTTGTATGGATACCATCTCACTTAGGTGTTGTCCTATGTAATTATAGGTAATTGTCAAAATTAAGTTGAGATATCAATATCTATGGCAGGTGCCTGCAGGTAATGAATCTGCCAATGGAAATCATTCCAGTTGTAAACTATGTGAACAAAAGCTAGGACATACTGTCTATCACTATATATGTGATTGCCCTGTTATCAATGACTTCAGAACAAATGGTATGATGTACTTTGAGTTTTGTTATTACTTCATACACTCAGGAATATTGGAAGATATTCTTGTGCTGTACCCCGATTTTGTTAGTGGAGGCTAATAGATCAGCCTTACATTTCATATTCTCTCCAGATTCCATGTATGACTGGCTGTCCTGTGAGGTTTTTGATCTACACTGTGGTCTTTCATACATAATAGGATAGCAGCACATTGCTGTGTATACCTAAGCTTGTTAAAAAAAAAGTGCTTGGCAAATATTTATATAGTGTGTTCTGCTACTTTTGTGTAGGTATTCACTACTAAGTATATACAAAACAAATTTATCAACTATAATCTTATTTACTAGTAACAAAGTGTTTCTTTCAGTTTCAAGCAAAATGAGATCACGATACCGTGCAAAGATTGAAGCAGACAAGAAAAAGTTGAGGGAACTGATAGCGGTCTACAATGAAGACAATACAGAAAAACTTAGTGTGGACATTGATGAAGAGGGCAACTTTCCATGGTATAATGACACTCCTCAACCAACTGATAATGGTAAGTATATTTGGTTATTTTTCTGTGCATATTGGCCTTGTCAATGAGGATAAATATTGTTAGCTACTAACATGTTAATTCAAACTTACTCATTATGGTAATGGACAAATGGAAGTCCATGCCTAATTTATATTTTTAAGATAATAATATTAACAAGATACCTTAAAAATGATTACATATGATTGCATTGTTGTTGCATAATACATGCATCCTACAATGACAGATTTGTTCATGTTCCTTATTAAATAATTTACTTTATATTTTATTTTTGAATATTTTAAGTTACTCTTCAAGAAAAGAGAAATGCTGCAAAAAAGCTGCATATGTACAACAGGACTATGGAAGAACAAAATGTCATTCAACTGGAAATGAAAAGTTACTTGGATTTCTACAGAAAAAAGCTTGAGAAAACACAAAGACTAGATGATGTACAAAACAAAAGTGCTCCACCCTCTTGGATAATTGAAGTTAGTATCAGGTATCAATATTAACTTAATTACTCCACTGAAATAAATGTTATTGCATTATAGCTACTTGGTAATTATTTTAACAGGTAGCTTAATCATTGTTGTTTGTGTCTAAGCTAAGTAAAATTAGTAAAAGCATTTTGTAGACACAAATTGTAATATTATCATTATCACTTTTACTGGTTAAAGTTTAAATGAAACACTTGTTAGGAAAACAAACATTTAATTTAAAAAATACCTGAAATAATGATGTGTGTTTGTTTTACAGGAACAGGGTAAATACTCAATAAAGAAGTCATCATTCCAGCATGTAACCAGTGGACTTACGGCCCTCTTGCTAAATATGAAAAAATTGTATCAAATTAAACTATTTGAGGCAACTAACCTGTTTTCTGCAGACAGGGAAGTAGAGTACAACAAATTTCAAACAGACAGTCAAGATTCCGAGGATTCCGAGACCGACAGTGACAACAGTGTAGTCAGTATTGAGTCACAGACTGACAACGAAGAAATGGAAGAAACACTTCCCTTTGATTTGAGTAGCTTTAAGTAGCAAAGCAAAGAGAAAATAACAAGTATTCTCTACCCCTGGGTTGGGCAAATGTTCTTTGCCCAAATCATCGTCATGTTAATTTTGCATCCCTATGTTGCTCAAGAAAGATTTGTTTTCAAATTAGTTTTTATTTTTATTAATTACCCTCAAAGTTTTGTTTAGTTTAGAAATGCTTATTAAATAAATCGTAGTTGTAGTTATGTGCAATTTCTTTGCTTTCCTTCAAAAAACACACACACACACAAAAAAAAGTAAACATGAAAAATGAGTGCCCAAATGAGATACAGAAAACTTTTTTAGTATCAGTAGTTGACAAATGGAATGCATCAGAAAGTGATGTTGTGGAGGCAGACTCCGTACAAAGTTTCAAGTGTAGATATGACGGCCCAGTAGGTTCAGGAAACTACTTCATTTGAGATGATGCTTCCTAGCATTACGTAAGTAATGAAGAAATATGATATATTTACTCACTATAATGTTGGTACTGAATGTATAACATGGAAATACACATTTTTACTCTGAAATAATCATATTTTATAAAGAAATTATATGAAACTTAACTCGCAGTTCAACACAGGAAGTCTACATTCTAAGCCTGGTAGCACTCGAAATTATTGACAACACTGAAGAAGACAGCTTAATTATTTCTGACTCCCTTTCTTCACTACGAGCAATAAACAGTTTGCAATCATGTAATAACGTGCTTGTCTTGGAAGCTAGACATAGATATATAAGAATACGTAGCAAGAGGGTAAATATAAAAATGTTGTGGATTCCTTCTCACATTGGCATGCAGGAACATGACCATAAATAAGCCTCTGTATCTCTTTCCACTTCGGTTCACAAGATAGGTATAGGGTGCATAATAAATGCGCTAAAGAGAGAATGTTGTGGCTTTGGGTAATTAGATGATTCCAATTTTGCTATAAAATTATGTTAGTTTAGAGTAAAAATAAGTTTTTTTTCATGATGTTCTACATTCAGCACCAACAATATAGTGAGTAAATATATCGTAGTGTTTCATTACTTACGTATACTGTACTAAGTAGCTTTGGGTAATTAGACGGACTGCCACACACCTACCTACCTACCTGATTTACATGAGGTTTTGTCATATATACCAATAACATAGATGAAAATATTACAAACCACATCATCAAATTATAATGTAAATTATAATTAAATGCAAGATCTTGTATATGGGCCATAACAATCCACGTCACAAGTACTAAATTAACAGTACTACTTTACATAAAGAATATTAAATGTTTATTCAGGTAAAAGTTCTAATAAAAGATTTGTATGGCATAATTAGGGGACATGCATGATTTTGGGTAGTAGAACCCCAAGCACATATACAATAATTAAGATAATGGCTAATGGCAAATTGTGAGTGTCTGAACTCGGGGAGCGAGAGCGTGGCGGTTCGATGCGGTCGTAGTCTGCTGTCTGCTTTATGTCGAAGCTGTAGCGTCTTGGGTCGATTAGAACTGTACACACCGAGTGCTACATTGTTGAATGGGGAATTGTACTGTCCTCCATTCCTCATATCGCTTGCTTATATGGTAATTACACCTCAGCTCCCTCCAACAAGCTGAGAAGAGTATTACCTGTAATTGGGGAAAGGATTGTTGCTTCTGTAATTAGTGCTAATTAGTTATGATATTAAGATAATGAGATAATGGAGCGAGTATAAGGATTACTCGCTACAGCATTTTAATACCAAGCAGAGTTGATAAGCTCTTGATAACAGACTGAACAAAAACCACCTAATTATCGCAGGGGACTTTAATATTGACCTCTGCGAGCCAGAACACCCTACTGCTGTTAGCTTCCTCAACTGTATGAATTCCTGCTTCCTCATACCCTTAATCACTAGACCTACTAGAATCACTGATAGCACTGCCACGACTCTAGATCACATCTGGACAAATATAACCTCTCCGCTTACTTCAGGTATAATCACCGATAGCACTACAGACCATTACCCCACATTTCTCTTAACTAACATTAGCAAACCACCTCTTGAGTCAAGAGAGATACGTTTTAGACTACACAATGAAACTGCTATAGACAATTTTATAACTGCTACTGATAATGTCAACTGGGAGTCCGAGTTAGGTAACATAGAGGACATCAACCTAGCAGTTCAATCTTTTCTTCAAAAAACTTTTAGCCTTTATAATACCCACTGTCCTATGCTTACAAAACAAGTCACAACCAAAAGGCTTAACAATCCCTGGTTTACAAAGGGAATACTTAAATTTATTAATAAAAAACATGACCTTGAGAAAAAGTATAGGTTAGGAATTGTCTCCAAAGAATTCTCAAAGAATTACTCATTATTGCTATCTAAGATAATTAGACGAGCCAAAACTAAATACTACGAAGATAAATTTACCCAAATAAAGAGCAACATTAAACAAACATGGAGAACAATTTCACAAATATTGGGATCAAAGAAGTCTTTAAATAACAAACCGACTCTCCTGTCTAATAACGATGGTCAGCTTTCAGCCTCTGATTCTGCTATTGAGTTCAATAGGTTCTTCTCTTCCATTGGTTCATCCCTTGCTAATGATATTCCATCTTCCAGTACTGACATTAAGGACTATCTTACAGGGAACTATCCCCAGTCTCTGTACCTAAAGCCTATTAATTCCATTGACGTCAATGAGATAATCCTTTCCCTTAAAACCAAGTCTGGTGCCCTTGAGGAGATACCAACTTTAATCTACAAAAAAGCCTCAAGATCTTTAGCCCCTGCTATTGCTTTGCTCTTCAACAAGTCACTTGAACTCCAAACCTTTCCAGATATTCTAAAAAAAAGCGAGAGTAACGCCTGTCCACAAATGTGGTGATCTCACAGATGTTAACAACTACAGACCTATATCAATCCTGCCAAACTTGTCAAAATTTTTTGAAAAACTAATCTATAAGCAGCTTTACTCATATCTAGCCAAACTCAATATACTTAGCCCTTGCCAATATGGCTTCAGGCCCAAAAAAAGCACTAACGATGCACTTATTAGTATGCTTAACTCGATTCATACAGCTCTTGATAAAAATGAGTTCCCTGTTGGGTTATTTGTGGATCTGCGTAAAGCTTTCGATACTGTCAACCACCAAAACCTTCTTCTTAAATTACATCATTATGGTGTCAGAGGACACTCCCTACAATACCTCAAATCCTACCTTACTGACAGGCTCCAATGTGTTTCTGTGAATAATACAATTTCTCCCACCCTACCCATCAACATTGGTGTTCCCCAGGGCAGCATACTTGGCCCTCTCCTCTTTCTCATCTACATTAATGACCTTCCAAATGCCTCCCAACACCTCAAACCAATCCTATTTGCTGACGACACAACCTTCATTTACTCCAGTCCTGATCCCCTTGCTCTAAATGCCACAGTAAATACTGAGCTAAATAAAGTCCATCTGTGGCTAACTGCCAACAAACGCACCCTTAACATTGACAAAACTTTCTATATTCTGTTTGGCAATAAATTCTCTAATCAAATAAATCTCAAAATAAACAATACCCAAATTTGTAACAAATTAGATGGCAAATTCCTTGGCATTCTCATTGACCACAAGCTGAATTTCCAGGGACACATTCTAAACATATCAAAAAAAGTTTCAAAAACTGTGGGCATTCTTTCTAAGATCAGATATTATGTACCACGCCCTGCCCTGGTGACTCTCTATTACTCCCTTATCTATCCATATCTCAACTATGGTATTTGTGCTTGGGGCTCTACTACCCAAAATCACTTACGTCCTCTAATTACTCAACACAAAGCTGCTATTAGGACAATATCCAATTCTGGCCCCAGACATCACTCGGTACCCCTACTCAAATCCCTGAATATGTTAGACATTAAGTCACTGCACATTCTCTCATGTGTATTATACATATATAAAACGCTAAACTGTAATGCCAATCCTGATCTCAAAAGCTTCATAGAAGGTTGTAACAGAACCCATGAGCACCACACCAGAAATAAAAACAGTTTTGATATTCCTAGAGTACGACTTAATCAAACCAGAAATGCTCTACAAATCAAGGGGCCCAGAATGTGGAATGACCTTCCCAACCATGTTAAAGACAGTACCTCTCTCAACCAGTTTAAGTTAAAAACGAAGCTATACCTAATAAATTCCCTGTAACCTACCTTACCCCTCTATTGTCAACCCATGTATGTTTTTTTTTTTTTTTTTTTTAAATCAACGCTGTTTTAATGTAATTTTCTGTAATAATTTGTAATTGTATTTGTGCTGTTTTTTCAACAATGTTCCCCCCTCTTTTACCTCTATTTTTATTTGTACTCAACGCATTTTTTTCTTTTTACCCATTAGTTTTAAGCTTTAGTCAGTAGTGTTTTTTCCTGCCCGAAATGCTTTGCGTAATAGTGGCTTTAGGCATTGTATGTACTAGCTCTATCTATAAAGCCAACAAACTTTGTAAAATCTCTTTATGTATGTACCTTTGCCTAAATAAAAATTATTATTATTATTATTATTATTATAGTTATGCCATGTGCGGGTAGGCGTTTCCACGGGTTTACAACCCTATGGGTGAAAGCATCTTTGGTTTTCTGTCCTACATTGTGGTTTCTTGAGCTTGAACCCGTTGCTCCTCGTTCGTGTTACGTCTGACCTTTTGAAAAAACTGTCCGGATTGACATCCAACAAATTTAGTATTTTATGGGTTTCTATGAGATCCGCCCTGTCATGCCTGGTCTGCAGTGTTGTTACCCTAGTGGCCCTCATCCATTCCTGATACGAGAGATGAAGCTCTGGTATGATTTTTTTTAATTACCTCTTCCACTTGTTGAGCAATATTATTGTCCCCTAACTCCCCTTGCCACTTCGGGGGGGTATAGGGTGTTGATGTAGCTTCAGGGCACCAATCCCCCCAGCCACAGGGCATGGCGAGAAGGCGAAATGATGCATTCTGACTCAAACGCCGTTTCCTTCATCTATCTCATGTGAGGTAGTGCTGTCAATTTGGTAGTTCTGAAGTGGATTGTTGTGGCCCACATGTAAGGGCTAGCATTTATCGACATTAAAATGCATTTGTCAGTCATCTGACCATTTTTGAAGTTCATTTAGATCACTTAGTAAGGTCTCATTATCACCTTATTTATTTATTTATTTATTTATTTATATATATATACAAGAAGGTACATTGGGTTTGTGAGAATACATTGGATAGTACAGTATTTACATTCTTGTAAAGCCACTAGTATGCGCAGCGTTTCAGGCAGGTCCTTAATCTAGCAGATAATTTTAAGTAGGTAATTTCAATCAGAATTGATAAATGATAAAGATACAATACAAGAGAAAAATGAAATGAGAGAGATAAGTAAGTATACTAAAGCACATTGTTATATTAAAGCTCTGATTGATTACATTGACAGCTTGATTAGTAATTTAAACAAGATTAATAGACACCATACAGCAGATTGACAGCACATATAAGACAGCAATGATCACAATGGTAAAGATGTTCAGAATGGGTACATAAAGATTGGGAGACTGGGTAGCAAAAGATACAGATAAACAAGATTTATAAACACCTTCAACTATTCCATGGTCCAGGGATTTTCTGAAAAGGAATTTCACTGACAAACATAGTGAATTTGCCAGTTCAGTTCCTTTACGACTTGGGACTGAAATACATTCACACTTTGGGCTTTTGAGTCTTTTAGTTTGTCAATGCTCTTCCTGATTGTGTAGCGTGTAATTGGTATTTCCCTTAATTCATTCTCTTTACCTCCGACAAACATTTGTGTGGGTGATGGGATGTCATTCAAGCTTTCTTGTGTGAACACTGATGTAAAGTGTTCAGTGATTCAGTGTGTTTGCTGCCCTTTTATCGTGCAACTTAACATTGTTAGTCTCATCTTTTATGGGTCCTACTCTGCTGTAATGGGTTTTTGTTTGGGTTTTACTTCGTATATATTTGGCCGAAACGCTATGCGTATTAGTGGCTTTAGGTATTGTATTTTAAATTTAAAATATTTGCCCCAAGGAGAGAGTTTATTGGGAGTACTTAGCTGTGTCATTAGGCAG
>NC_091217.1:22855851-22900851 GCF_040958095.1 Procambarus clarkii | reverse complement strand
TCTTTATCGGTTAGGTTAGGTTAGGTAGCCGAAAACGTTAGGTTAGGTGACTTGACTATCTTCAAATTATTTCTTTCTTCTTTTCTATTTGATGGCTTCAAAATAATGGACGTCTTCGACCCTTCTAAGATATGATCTTTGGGAACCCTGATGAAGGTACTTGCTTCAGCAGTAAGTAGACACCGATGTGCTGAAAATGTGGAAAACATAACATATATAATAAATATATATTTCTTGCAAAAAACAAAACACCTAAATCACAGAAATCACAGCCTAAATGAACAGGCACATGCAAATGACCTGCTACGGATGTGCGACAGATTTGCCTTAAATAAGCAAATAGTAGAACCAACTAGGAAGGAGAACACGCTGGACCTCATTTTCACTAATAATGATGAATTGATCAGAAATATAATGATTACAAATACCTGTTACTCAGATCACAACTTAATTGAAGTTATGACAACCATGGGGAATAGACCTTCAAAACCAGTCCAGATTCCCGGTGGAGGAGATTTCAGCAAGTTCAACTTCAATAATAAACAGATAAACTGGGAGCAAATAAACAAGGACTGCACAGAAATAAACTGGGAAGAACAGCTAGAAAATGCATATCTGAACCAGTGCCTGGAAAAAATAAGCTCAGTAGCACTAAAAATATGTTTAAACCGTATACCCCTAAGAAAAAAGAGGAAGAGATGCAGATTGGAACGAGAACGTCGTTCCCTATATAGGCAAAGAAAGCGAATCGCGGAACAACTTGAGAGTCGCACCCTATCTCAAGAACGGCGAAGAAGGTTATGTAGAGAAATAGAAACAATTGAACTCAAGCTACAAGAATCATACAAAACCCAGGAGAGGCAAAGAGAGCAAAAGGCCATCAGTGAAATAGAGAGAAATCCGAAATATTTTTTCTCCTATGCAAAATCAAGATCAAAAACCACATCTAGTATCGGGCCCCTGCGAAAGGGAGATGGAACTTTCACCGATGACAACAAAGAAATGAGCGAGCTACTGAGGAAGCAATACGACTGTTTTCTGCGAGCCATTAAACGCACTAAAGATTTCTAACAAAAATGGGTTTTTCATGGATATGATACCAACATCAAATCATATATCAGACGTCACCCTATCCCCACTGGATTTTGAAGAAGCCATAAACAGTATGCCTATGCACTCTGCACCAGGCCCGGATTCTTGGAACTCCATATTCATCAAGAACTGTAAAAAACCACAATCACAGGCCCTCAACATTATGTGGAGACAAAGCCTAGATACTGGCGTTATCCCTGATATACTAAAAACAGCAGAGATAGCACCAATTCATAAAGGAGGAAATAAGGCAGAGGCAAAAAATTAGACCGATAGCACTAACATCGCACGTCATAAAAATTTTTGAGAGAGTGCTAAGAAGTAAGATCACAAAATATATGGAATCACAGCATCTGCATAACCCCGGACAACATGGTTTCAGAACAGGGCGCTCTTGCCTGTCGCAGTTGCTGGACCACTATGATATGGCATTAGATGCTATGGAAGGCAAACAAAATGCTGATGTAATTTACAAAGATTTCGCAAAAGCTTTTGATAAATGACCATGGTGTTATTGCACATAAAATGCGTTCAAAAGGAATTACCGGAAAAATAGGTAGATGGATCTACAATTTCATGACTAACAGAACACAATGTGTAATAGTCAACAAAATAAAATCCAGCCCATCAACCGTGAAGAGCTCAGTCCCCCAGGGTACTGTGTTTGCTCCAGTACTTTTTCTCATCCTCATATCGGACATAGACAAGAACACAACCTGTAGCACTGTATCATCCTTTGCAGATGACACTAGGATCTTCATGAGAGTAGGCAACATAGAGGACACAGCAAACCTCCAATCAGATGTAGATCAGGTCTTTCTATGGGCTACAGAAAATAATATGGTGTTTAACGAAGATTAGTTCCAGCTCATGCGCTATGGACAAAATGAAAATATAAAAACGGCAACCACGTAAAAAACTTGGGCAAATCATAACATAGAACGAAAAGGCAATGTCAAGGATCTGGGTGTACTCATGTCTGAAGATTTTACCTTTAAAGAACATAATAAAGTAGCCGTCACAACTGCAAGAAAAATGACAGGTTGGATAACAAGAACTTTTCACACTAGAGATCCTATACCGATGATGATACTTTTCAAAATGCTTGTGCTCTCTAGAGTGGAGTACTGCTGCACAATGACAGCCCCTTTTAAAGATGGAGAAATTGCTGACCTGAAGAGTGTGCAGAGAATCTTTACTGCTAGAATCCACTCAGTAAACCATCAGTAAAAATTATTACTCAGTAAAAAAAGTAACACATCTAAACTATTGGGACCGACTAAAGAGCCTAAATCTGTACTCCCTTGAGCGCAGGCGGGAGAGATACAAAATAATTTACACGTGGAAAATATTAGAGGGGCTGGTCCCAAACCTGCACACAGAAATAACATCACATGAGACCAGAAGACATGGCAGGATGTGCAGAATACCCCCACTGAAAAGCAGAAGTGCAACAGGTACTCTGAGAGAGAACTCTATCAACATCAGAGGCCTGAGACTGTTCAACATGCTTCCGCTACACATAAGGGGCATAACTGGCAAACCCCTCAGAGTGTTCAAGAGAACTGGATAAGCACCTCCAAAGGATACCTGATCAACCAGGCTGTGACTCATACATCAGGCTGCGAGCAGCCGCATCCAACAGCCTGGATGATCAGTCCAGCAACCAGGAGGCCTGGTCGACGACCGAGCCGCGGGGACGCTAAGCACCGGAAGCACCTCAAGGTACTTGCCCTACCATCTACATGATTTGATGCTCTGCAAATACAGCACACATCAATTCATTGCACACTTATATAATAATTATTTGAGAATATATAACAAATACTTTATAATTAATTTTTTTTTTTTATATTTGTAGCTATACAATATTTGTATCCCTGGTTTCCATACAGTATATTCTAAACAAAATATATATTAACAAAACACATCACAACAAATAGTTGACAGCTGGTAGACTGCCAAATAACAAAAAGAGCTTTGAATATATGATCAGATATTCTTGAGATGGGACAGGAACCAAAGACTCGCCAGGTCCAAAAAGCACACTTGAAGCCTCCCCAAAACCTCCATTCATTCATTCACAAACTTCTCCCAAGACCATCATGAATTAATGAATGAATGCATGATGGTCTTTCCCCCAAGACCAAATGATCCAAGGTATGATCCAAATATTGAAATATATTCCCCAAAGATCAAAATATCCAAGATATGATCAAAATATTCAATCAAAACTAGTGACATCAAATCAGCTTATAGAGTGGGTATCAAATCAACAGGAGGGTATAAATAACAGGAGAATTTGAGTTAAACTAGATAGCTGCTTCCGCAAGTCAGACCTTTTCAAATCTGCAGTCTCTAGTAAATCAAATGTTTATGTGAATAAATGTCTGACCAGGTTCAGACAAAATCTCTTATTTAAACTGCGGGGTTTCTGGAAAAATTCCCCTGTAATTAAACATTGTTTTGTGGGAGACAATACAATTATAGCTAGGGGGACTGACACTGGAAAAACCTATTTTATAACAACTGAAGCTCACCTCAATTCTCCTGAATGACTGTGGGATAGCTGCTGAATAACCAGAGTTCAAATTATAACCTCATTTAACTACCAATGTGTACTTTAGCTGTGCCTTTCCTTCCAAAAGGTTTTAACTTAAAAAAAAAAAAATGGGTCTTCTTTATTATTGTCTCTTTTTTTTCTTTTTTTACTTCCTTGTTCCATAGTACACTGGCTTTGCCTGTGTCCTCTAGTATAAACTTTATCATCCAGTGTACCTGAGTGTATCTCAATTTAATCTACCACATTTTGTTTTAGTGTTTTAGTGTAACTTTAATATTAAACTATAGTGTACTTATTATATTATAGTAAGTAAGCTATTCATTTTATAGATTTCATAATTGCTTTTTGACTTTTATTGGTCATCCATTGTTATTAATTATTCTAGTTCATTTTTACTTTAAGTTCCAATAAGTTTTCATTACTTAAATTACCATTAAGTTTATATTACTTTACAATTTTTAAATCTTTAAAATTTATAACTAAAACTGGACAAACTGGAGGAATGGCCCAAGAATATATACACCAGTTGATTGACAGTTGAAACACGGAACCATAGAGCCAATCCTCAACCCCTGCAAACACAACTAGGTGAGTACAAGTTTTGCTTAGAAATCGAAGAATGAGTTTTGATTACCTGTCACAGTTGTATCTTGAGAAAGTCGGTGTTTCTTCATTTTTTTCAAGGACTTATCCTCTTGCTCTACATTCTTGTCTTTCGCTTCCCTGATCTTCCTATTTTGATTTTCCTGAATGTGAACTGAAAATAAGGAAAACCTGAATAAAATATATATCCTCAATAAACAAAAATTGTGTTTCTCTACAGCTGCAGCTACAGATAACACACAGCCACTCTACTTGAATTAATGCACATGCTACACACACAAACACAATACTTCAAATCTACAAAAGTGACAGCAGAGAAGACCCACTCAATTATAGACCTGTATCATTGACAAGTGTAATAGTCAAAATATTGGAAAAAATAATAAAAACTAAATGGGTAGAACACTGGGGGAGAAATTATATAACATCAGACAGACAGTATGGTTTTTGATCTAGAAGATCCGGTGTATCGAATTTACTCAGTTTCTATGATCGAGCAACAGAGATTTTACAGGAAAGAGATGGTTGGGTTGACTGCATCTATCTGGACCTAAAAAACGCTTTTGATAGAGTTCCACATAAAGAGATTGTTCCGGAAACTGGAAAATATTGGAGGGGTGACAGGTAAGCTTCTAACATGGATGAAAACTTTTCTGACTTATAGGAAAATGAGTGCAGTAATCAGAGGCAATGTATCAGACTGGAGAAATGTTACAAGTGGAGTACCACAGGGCTCAGATCTTGCACCGAAGATGTTCATTGTCTACATAAACAATCTACCAGATGAAATACAGAATTATATGAACATGTTTGCTGATGATGCTAAGATAATAGGAAGAACAAGAAACTTAGATGATTAGCATGCCCTTCAAGATGACCTGGACAAAATAAGTGTATGGAGCACCACTTGGCAAATGGAATTTAATGTGAATAAATGTCATGTTATGGAATGTGGAATAGGAGAACATAGACCCCACACAACCTATAAAATATGTGAGAAATCCTTAAAAAATTCTGATAAAAAAAAGAGATCTTGGGATGGTTCTAGATAGAAAAGTATCACCTGAGGACCACATAAAGAATGTTGTGCGAGGAGCCTATGCTACACTTTCTAACTTCAGAATTGCTTTTAAATACATGGATGGTAAAATACTAAAGAAATTGTTCTATATAAATGTACAAAAAAAATATTTCTTAATGTTAATCCGGATCTGAAATTCTTCCTGGCCATGTAATAGAACCCCCAATAAATAAATATATGAAAATATATTTAAAAATTCTTTGATAAACGGATGAGACTTTGTTGGGTAAAGAAGGCATGAACTTCAGGTTGGATTTTATTTATTTATATATATATATATATGTATATATATATATATATATATATATATATATATATATATATATATATATATATATATATATATATATATATATATATATATACATATACATATATATATATACATATATACATATATACATATATATATATATATACATATATATACATATATATACATATATATACACATATATAAATATATGTCGTACCTAGTAGCCAGAACGCACTTCTCAGCCTACTATGCAAGGCCCGATTTGCCTAATAAGCCAAGTTTTCATGAATTAATTGTTTTTCGGACACCTAACCTACCTAACCTAACCTAACCTAACTTTTTAGGCTACCTAACCTAACCTAACCAATAAAGATAGGTTAGGTAGGGTTGGTTAGGTTCGGTCATATATCTACGTTAATTTTAACTCCAATAAAAAAAATTGACCTCATACATAATGAAATGGGTAGCTTTATCATTTCATAAGAAAAAAATTAGAGAAAATATATTTATTCGGGAAAACTTGGCTTATTAAGCAAATCGGGCCTTGCATAGTAGGCTGAGAAGTGCGTTCTGGCTACTAGGTACGACATATATATATATATATATATATATGTTGTACCTAGTAGCCAGAACGTCATACTCGGCCTACTATGCAAGGCCCGATTTGCCTAATAAGCCAAGTTTTTCTGAATTTATGTATTTTTCTCATTTTTTTCTTATGAAATGATAAATCATTCCATTTCATTATTTATAAGTTAATTTTTTGAAATTTGAGTTAAAACTAACGTAGATATATGACCGTACCTAACCAACCTTACCTAACCTATCCAAACGTAACCTATACTCACACAACTAAGTCAATAATTTATGTTCCTAATATAATATAATAATAATAATGCAAATAAAGTAATTGGAAACAATTTCTTGAAAATAAAGTAAATCAATCGGCCTATTAGGCAAATCGGGGATTGCATAGTAGGGCAAGAAGTGAGTTCTGGCTACTAGGTACGACATATATATATGTGTATGTATATATATATATATATATATATATATATATATATAAAAGATTTCTTACATTCTTGAACAGACACTAGCATGCATAGCTTTTTGGGCAAGTCCTTAATCCTAATTTTAACACTCACATTCCCAGTAAGCAGCCCATATCAGCTGTCTAACTCCCAAGTACCTATTTACTGTTAGGTGAATAGGTGCATCAGGGCAAAAGAAACTGCCCATTTGTTTCAGCATCTAATAAAAATAGAACCTTGACCCTTAGGATTACAAACCCAGAGCACTGTCCACTGAGCCGTCAGGCTCTGATGTTAATTTTAATATTACTGTGAACTGGAATACATGAAATAAACTATATCAGCAGTCAAGTATAATACAACTAACAATTGAATTAATAGTGGTCCAGAACGGACCGAAACGTCTTTGTATTTTCATCTTTTTGTGTGTGGTTAGGACAACATTCTTCAGCAACATTATTGTGACTCATCTGCTGTATAAAATACAACTACTTTATACAACAAATCAGTACTGTAATTGTGGAACCTAAAAACTTGTCTTAAATATATACAAGTTTTGCTTTGAATTTGAAAAACGAAGAATGAGTTTTGATTACCTTTAATAGTTGAATCTTCAGACAGTCTTCGTTTTTTCTTCATTTTCTTTAACTTAAGCTCTTGCTCCCCATTCTTTTCTTTTGCCTCACTGATGTTGATATCTTCTTGGGCATCTATATTATTTGTTGGTATCTTGTTGACACTTGATCCATTGTCCTGCATGTATGCTGAAAATTAAGAAACATGCGTAAATTTAATATGGTATCATCATTACAAAATATGTCCTCCAAAAAACTTTAATTGAAAGAAACACTGAAATGTGAAATTTCGCAGCAATGAGGAACTATGTCATTATGGGAATTTTGGTACCCATATGTAAAGGAAGTCTCATTATCTGATGATATAGACCTGATGCAAAGTAAATTGTGTCAAAATTATTTGCACACCCTCCTCCACTATGTGATGGAGTGTAAAAAAGATATGTGAATTAGGATAATTCTATAACAAATGTTCAAGATATGAGGAAATATTTCATTCAAAATGATCTGCTGCCAGAAATCTTGGTCAAATATCACCAGTTTGCTAACTGTATGTAGTAACTAAGTGATTGTAACCTATCCACCGCTGTCCACTGGATGGAGGCAGTGTGCAAGATAAACATATCAATTGTGACACTAGCTCTCCACACATGTCAGTTGCTTAATTTAAAATCTGTACTCATGGTCGGCCTGAGCCCCTTGTCAATATGGTGATGTGCATGGAATTATGTAATTAGGTCATCAAGATTGAAACTTGCTTAGCTAAAATGAATTGCTTGGTTCAGTCCCGGAGCCAATTAATTATGTGCCTCTGCAACCATTTCCACTACCGCTAACAACATGGATATGGGATGCATAATATATTTATTTATTTATTTATTTATTTATGCATATACAAGAATGTACATAAGGAATGTGAGGATACAAATATGGTAATTACAGTCTTGTAAAGCCACTAGCACGCGCAGCGTTTCGGGCAGGTCCTTAATCTAAGAAAATTTTAAGGAGGTAAATACTTGCAAAATTATAGACAAAAAATGATAACAGATTACATGAAATGAAAAAAAAGATGAGAGAAAATTGTAGGTACAGTATATTAAAGCACATAGGTAGCTAAGATTGATTGCAATGACAGCTTGAATGGTAATTGACAAAAAAATTGGTAGGCATAATACAGCAGAAACAATATAAGATTGGTTGCAATGACAGCTTGAATGGTAGTTGACAAAAATTGGTAGTCACAATACAGCATATGGCTAGCACATAAACGACAGCAATGAACACAATGATAAGGTTGTTTGAAATTACATAAAAATTAGGAGATTGGGTAACACTAGGTACAGAGCAAATTTAAAGCTCAGTGTAGGAAACTAAGAAGATGAAGTTAGGTACTTTTTGGTTTTGCTTTTAAATAAGGCAAAAGTTTTACAGTTTTTCAATTCACTAGGGAGTGAGTTCCATAAACTAGGTCCCTTAATTTGCATAGAGTGTTTACACAGATTAAGTTTGACCCTGGGGATATCAAAGAGATATTTATTTCTGGTGTGGTGATAATGGGTCCTATTACATCTGTCCAGGGAGAGTTTCAGAGCATGGTTTGCATTTAAGAACAGGGTTTTGTAAATGTAGTTGACACAAGAGAATGTGTGGAGGGAGTTAATATTTAGCAAGTTTAGGGATTTAAACAAGGGAGCTGAGTGTTGTATGAAAGCTGAGTTAGTTATCATTCTGATAGCAGATTTTTGCTGTGTGATGATGGGCTTAAGGTGGTTTGCAGTGGTAGACCCCAATGCACAGATACCATAATTAAGATAGGGGTAAATTAGTGCATAATATAGTGAGAGGAGAGCAGAGTTAGGAACATAATATCTGATTTTGGAGAGTATACCAACTGTCTTAAAGACTTTCTTAGTTATGTGTTGAATGTGGGTGCTGAAGTTGAGTCTCTTGTCTAGGAATAGGCCAAGAAACTTGCCATCATCTTTATTACTGATGTTAATGTTGTCTATCTGTAGCTGAATTGCATTTGATGATTTGCTTCCAAATAAGATGTAGTAAGTCTTTTCGATGTTTAATGTTAGTTTGTTCGTTGACATCCATAAGTGGACTTTTTTTAATTCATTATTCACAACATTATTTAGTGTATGTGGGTTGAGGTTTGAATAGATAAGAGTAGTATCGTCAGCAAACAGTATAGGTTTGAGAATATTAGAGACATTAGGCAGATCGTTTATATATATAAGAAATAGAAGAGGTCCTAAGATGCTGCCCTGTGGCACTCCAACGGTAATTGGTAGAGTGGACGAAGTTGTATCATTGATGGTTACATATTGGTGTCTGTCACTAAGATACGATCGGATGTAGTCAAGGGCAAGGCCTCGGATTCCATAATGCTGGAGTTTAAGTAAGAGGTAGTTGTGATTAACAGTATCAAAGGCTTTTCTTAGGTCAATGAAGAGTCCAATCAGAAACTCATTTTTGTCAAGTGCTGAGTAGATAACGTCAAGGAGACTAATGATTGCATCGTTGGTGCTCTTTTGGGACCGGAAGCCAAACTGGCAGGGGCTGAGTATGTCGAATTTTACGAGGTAGGAATAGAGCTGTTTGTAAATAATTTTTTCAAATATTTTTGATAGAATGGGTAGATTTGATATTGGTCTATAATTGTTTATGTCCGCCGGATTGCCTCCTTTATGGACTGGCGTTACTCTTGCTTTTTTGAGGATATCAGGGAAGGTGTGACACTCTATAGATTTGTTGAACAGTAGTGCTATGGGTGGGGCAAGGGCATGGGAGGCTCTCTTGTACACAATGGACGGAATTTCACTGGTGTTCCCTGCCTTGGTTTTTAGAGAGTGTATGATGGACACAACATCTGCCGGGCTGATTGGTGAAAGGAGAAGAGAGTTTGGATAGCTGCCTGAGAGATATGTGTTAATATGTGTCTGAGTCTGTGGGATTTTACTGGCAAGATTAGCACCAACCGATGAAAAGAAACTATTAAATTCATTTGCCATTTCTAAATCAGTTGACGGTATATCCCCATCCTTGTAGAGTTTTATTTGGTTATGTGAGTGTTGCTTAGTTCCTAGGATACTAGAGATAGTTTTCCAAGTGTTTTTCATGTTGCCTTTTGCTTCATTGAATCTATTCACATAATATGCAAGTTTTGCCTTTCTTATGATACTGGTAAGCATTGATGAGTACCTTTTAGCTACTTCCTTTGAAACTAGGCCAATCCTAACTTTCTTTTCATATTCATGTTTCTTGTTGATTGAGTTGAGAATGCCACTTGTGAGCCATGGATTGTTTAATCTTTTGTCAGTTACTTGCTTTGTAAGAAGGGGACAATGAAGGTTGTAGAGGCTTAGAGTTTTGGAGAGGAAGAGGTTAGCTAATGAATTTATATCATGGGTATTATTGAATTCAGAATCCCAGTTAATATTGTGAAGTTCCTCTGTAAGATTGTCTAAAGCTGATTCACTGTGTAGCCTAAATGAAAGTTTCTTGCTTTTTGGTGGTGTTATGTCCATGTTCGCTATGAGAAAGGTAGGATAGTGGTCAGTTGTTCTGTCGTAGATTATACCAGATACAAGGGGAGCTGTTATGTTTGTCCATATGTGGTCCAAGGTAGTGGCTGATATGAACTAAACTACTGTACTATGTAAATGCTTTTCATTATTGCCAACACAAAGGAACATGCAGGTTTTATGATTTTCATTGTTAGCTTATGCAAAATAATAATAATAATAATTACCAGGATAAAACAATTCGGTGAGATTATTAACATTTTTGCTTGACAGACCACTTCCTGGTAGCATGCCCTTTGTGGTATTTCTATTGCCGGCCTTAAAATAGATGACAGCAACTTGATAACCACCACCTTGTAGCTTAGAGACCTGCAATACAACAAAATAGTTACAAATATAACTAAAATATTTTTAGTGTTAATTTGAACACAGTGTTCAAGAGATATGGCTTCAATTATAAAAAAAAGAGATTAACTTTATGATTACAGAATATAAGATGGGATAACCATAAGCTTCTGAAACAGACAGCATCCCTCCCTCATACAGCATTGGGTACATCTGCAAAAGTGCAGAAGTACCGAAGTAGCTTAAGATGTACTTGTCTTACCTAGTTTAAGAGACCTACTGATAGTTATATCATTAAAGTATAATTACATAACTAATGGAAATTAAAAAAAATATAAAATAACACAAAAATACTTATATAATGAACATTACTTTATTATTAACATCAATAAGTACAGTATCCACCAAAATTGAAAATGTTAATACTAATTAATTATCAAATAGCTTAAAATCTGTTTATTTGTGGGAAAATTTAAAACCTAACAGAATGGATATAAATACAATATGATACAATTCTAATTGAAGAAATACCAGAATGCATGAAATACTTACAGATTTTTTCATGGCTTTAAATGATCTGCAAAGGTTTTGATGCTTAGCAGCTCTTCGACCCATTTCCTTATATTTCTCCTCCCGCTCTACATCACCCTTACGCTTTTCATCTATAAAGCTGTGTCCACAGTTGCAGAAATGTCGACGAACACTAATGACATTACTGCAGATGGGACAACACCGCTGGAAAGGTTTCTTCTGGCCTGTAAATAAAGATAATCTGGGCAATCATAAAAAAGAGTAAAATGTTTAAAATGTAATACAGTGGTACAAAAAACACAGTAGCAGTATAATGAAAGACCACAAAGCTGTACAGTGCTACAGAAGACTGAGCGGAGAATTGTGATTGTATTATTGAGAACCTGTACAGCACCAGATTTTATTAATTACACAAGTAAACCAAATTTAATATGTTTAAATAAGAGAAGAATAACCTGGAATTTTAAATGTAAATCAAAATTGCAATTTGTGAACTGCAAATAATTGAATTGGGACTCAAATACATATTTGACTAAGTTTTTTGATCTTCCAATAATATTAAATTAATATTCAACTTAACTAACATTTTGTGGTATTAATAAAGTTTGAAATAGATATGCAATTCTAACAGACAAAATTGACAAAACAAAATTAAGATTTTATACTCTATATCTAATGATAATATGAACTTACACCCAAATAAAATTAATAACATACAAAAATAAAATTTAAAGTATATATTATAAACAAATCACAATTATAATGTAACTTACTTGAATTACTGGAAGCCATTGCTGTAATGTTCTCTCAGATAGAATTGTTGACAATGTTGTAATGTTGCAATTGATAATGTTGTCTGATTTAAATTTTACCTAAAAAAAAACAAAAATAAATTATTAACAGATATACAATAGCATAAGTTTAGATTAATTATAAAAAACACAAATGCATATTTTTCATATATATTTTTTCATGCATATTTTTCTACCTTGCATATAAATGCAAGGTAGAATGCATATATGCACCACTAAGATGGTGGTGCATGTATTTTATAACACATTTGAACAATGAAACTCTACAGATGATACAGAAGACACAAGTAAATTGGCACTGTAGGAGACATTGAAAAAATAGAAATAACATGATTTTAACAGTGATAAGTTACAGGTGCTGAAGTATGGTAGAAACGAGGAAATTAAAAGAAACAAAGAACACACGACACAATCAGACCTACTCTATGAAGGAAAAAACATGCAAGAGATCTGAGAATTACGACGTCTGACGACCTCACACTTTGTGAACATAACCGAGCAAATATAGTGGCGGCCAGAAAAATAATGGAATGGTTTATGAGAATGTTAAAATTCAAAGACCCCACCCACAGTAATGCTAATACTATTCAAATAACTGGTGCTGTCCCATCTTGAGTATTGCTCGGTACTGACTCCCCCTTTCTGAACAGGAGAAATCTCTGAATTAGAGGAAATAAAGAGACCATAAACAGCAAACATATAAATGATAAAACATCTAAATAATTGAGACCGTCTCAAAGCTCTCAAAATGTACTCTCTGGACAGGAGACAAGAATGGTATCAAATAATACATATATGTAAGATACTAGAGGGCCAGGTCCCAAATTTGCACAGCATAATATAACAACATACTGGAGCTAAAGATACAGAAGGAAATTAATAATAGGTGTCATAGGTACAATCAGAGAGCAGAGTCTTAACAGTAGGGGGTTCAAGGGCTGTTTGCTAGGCTAGGCAAGGGTAGACTAGGCTTAGCTAGTGTTGGCTAGGTTATGCTAGGAAGAAGTAGGCTAGGCTGATTTACTCCACCAGTAATTGGCGGTCTGTCTAATTACAAGCTACCACAAGCTACACAAGCTTCACATAGCTTCCTGGCAATATGTTAGTAATGAATAAATAAGATATATTTACTCACTATAATGTTGGTACTGAATGTACAACACGAAAAAACATAATTTTAATCTGAAAAAGTATCTTTTTATAAAGAAATTAGACGAAAATAAAGAAATGGTGACACCAAATCAAGTCGACGATCCAAGCATCGGTTAGGTTAGGTTAGGTTAGGTTTGGTTTGGTTAAGTTAGGTTAGATTTGGTTAGGTTAGATTTGGTTAGGTAAGATTTGGTTAGGTTTGATTAGGTTAGGTTAGGTTAGGTCAGCCTAACATATCATATTTATTCATTACTAACGTATTGCCAGGAAGCTTTGTGAAGCTTGTGTAGCTTGTGGTAGCTTGTGGTAATAAGACAGACCTGTAATTCGGGGGAAAGGGGGGAGGGGGGAACCTCAATATAAGCCTAATTTGTAGCATCCTGTTCTCCGACACAATGATTTATTTTACGTCGGGCTTTCAGCACAGCCGCATAAAAAAACCTGTTTATTTATTTATTAATATACGAGAAGGTACACTGGGGGTTAAGAGACAAAATAGGAATAATGATGATTTTACAATCTTGCCCGAAACGCTATGCGTACTAGTGGCTTTAGGTATTGTATGTACTACCTCTATCTATAAATCAAACAGAATGTTTGTACTGTAACTCTGCATCTATGTATATATTTTTCCTAAATAAATTATTATTATTATTGTAAAGCCACTAGCACGCATAGCGTTTCGGGCAAAGATCCCGTACCCAGAAGCTGGGTATCTTTGGTTGCCCTGTGACTACTCTTATGACATTCCCTAACTCTTATGACATTCCCTAACAGTATTGTTAAACTAATAACAATGAACAGTAGTTCAATATTACCGGAATAATCCAACTCATGTGGCCATGTTTTTGTTGTGAAGCCCGGTCGTTCAGTTCGTATACGAGCATACCTTCTTACGAAGGTTAGTCTTAAAAATGTCTTACCATTGCTAATAAATCTTAAGATATAATTATTTACAATAATACACTGGTTGTTTTTGTTGATTTAGGGGCGATGACATGAGTAAACTGGTTATGTTGTGATGATTTAGGGGTAACGAACTGTGGTTATTAGACTATGTTTTGTACATAAGCAAAAAACAAGATGTAATTCTTTTAATTATAACAATAATAACGACAAAAAGTTAATAATTAATGTACTTGTTAAGCAAAATTCGCAATATCTTAGTTTTCTTTAGGAAAAACAAATAAAAGACATCTGGAAAAAGATCTGCAGACTATGTCTTACATTTTATTCCGTTATTTACACTAAAAGAACAATTAAACGTACACTATCGCCCGTGCCTGGTGCACGAGCACCAGGCACGGGCACTGGGAGCATCCCAGACACTGCCTTAATCGACTGAGATTAAGGCAGTGGTATTTTCATTCCTTTAGAACAAGGAAATCTCATTTTTAAACTGTATAATATGAGCTGCGCAATAATTTTTTGCTGATCTTCAATAAAGAAATTCTGGAGGGCTTGTGCAAGGATTAGGATGAGTTAGCCTAGTTTTTACTGTATATCCGTTTCTGGTTGCTCAAGGGTGACAGTGGCGGGCAACACGAGAATAAATATTTGTATAAATTCCAATTTCGATCAGATCTACTTGGGGATAGTTTACAAATGTTCGCCATGAAATTTACGTTTTCTCTAATAGCCGAAGAGCTTATTTGAGAAAACAGTATGGCATTGAATCAGCGTGGTAAAACAATTGTATTATTGACACGACGAGTATAATCGACGTAGTTTTTATGTATGTTGCTGGTCGAACACATCCTTATGTGACGTTTTATACTGATGTTCTTCTAGAACATTCTATTGCGAACACATTGGTACAAAAATGAAATACGTACATCGAAAACTAATGTCAGAACAGTGACAAGAGTATACACTTTTAAATATGGCCGCTCGATCGCCGATACACTAATTTCATTTGGGGAAATTTATTTTTTCATACGCCGTTTCGCGACAATTATTTATAACTGATATAAATGTTGCAAAAGAAGTTTAGGATTAAGTAACATATTATACATTAAAAAAAATGAATACATTAATACCTAAACAGTTTGTAAATACAGTGATAAATTGTGCCAAACATTACACAATATTATTTACTAAGAAGCGTATGACAACTCAAAACGGCATGATTTCAACAGGATTTTTTATAGTTGTCAAAAAACTCTGATTTTAATTATCAAGTATTTGTCACAATGTATTTTATATAATTATGAGGCAGTGGAACGACCAAATTGTTCTGTATTATAAATGCATAATGCTAAATTTCTATATACATAACAGTAAAATAATGACCACCTACATTTAAGGATAACTAGGAAATAGTAACTGGAAACTTTATTTGAACGAAAATTCAATACCAAATTTCTTAGATGTTTTTCTTAATATAAAGATCAACAGTAACGAATCTTATTCATTATGGACAAATTAACAAAAAAAAACATAATTTTCATTGAGGACCATGTATTAGAGCATACTTAGTCACTTATATATTAAAAGTATTGTGTTTTTTGAAACATTGGGGTTGTAAACACACAGAACGGCCAACCCGAAAAGTCGTAGCATAAGAAGTTGTACATATTTGCTAATTTATTATTTGATAAATGATTATTACTAATTTACGACGACTATAAAGGTTTCCCATTAGTTACATTACTGTAGTGTGACTAAATGCTACTACAAAACATATATAAATCCTGGGAAAGTCACAATGACCAGCGACATCCCAGCAAACACAGAACGTTTGTGGACGTTTTTAAATGGTGCCACAAAGGTAATACTGTAACTTTTGACATAAATACGTATATCTGACGTTCTTAAAATCAAAGGATATAACTAAAAACATATATTCTTGAGACACAGTTTTTTAAGATTTATGTAAAAATTTAAAAATAATAGTGAATGCTATGGTATTATAATGTTTTCATGCTTTATATTTAAGAATAAATAATTTTCAGTCAACATTTAGTTTTTTTTGTTTACTTTCTGTAAAGCTATCCAATTAACGTTCTTATAACATAAATATAACATTTATATGACGTCAGTATAAAGTTATTTACACGACATCATTACGTTATTATGATGTTATATTAACGTATAATTCCTGTGTGAAAACCAGAATATATATTGAACTTTATGTTTTAAACCTTGTAAAGTTATCATAAAACTTGGAATAAGACGGTAAGCATGCTTTACTTATGAAAATATACAAACAAATCAACAAAAACATTTTAACATAAAAAACATGAACATAACATAAATTCATAGCATGCATGGGAGTTAATTGGAACTCTGTAATATTGCATACATGAACCTTGAGGTACAAACCCAGTGTATTTACCCATGCAGTTCTTTCCTAAATCTAAATTTTTCCAATTTTTACACTTTGTTTCGAGTTCTGTCTTGTGTTGCTACTTTTAATACCCCATTAATGTCCCCTTTGTTATGTCCATTCATCCCATTGTGCACCTCTACCATATGTCACTCCTAATTCTTTGCTTTTCTAGAGAATGTAATATAAGCTTTGACAATCTTTCTTCAAATGACAGGTTAACAGGTAGAACAAAGATTACCATTTATATATGGATAACTATTATAAGTCGGTTTGAATGAGTGAATTGCTGCTTGAAGATAGGTATATACACGTGTGGTACTATCAGATTGCATCGTGGTGAGCCTAAAACCCTTCAGATCCAAGCAAAGGATAAAATGCCAGCAGATACAATTGTGAACACATTGATACCAAAATGAAAGACATATGACGAGAATTGAGGTAACCAAAGTGAAAAGAGTGTTCACATTACATTGCACTAGAGTGCTCCCGGGTTACTTTCTCTCACTTTCTCTGTTTTGTGCGGATGGTCCACCGTGCTTTCATCACGTCAGCGGGTGGAGCACGCTGCTATTTTTTACATTTCATGCATATATTCCGGTTGGAAATTCTATTGCGAACACATTGATACCAAAATGAAAGACCTAGGATGACAATTGAGGTGACCAGAATGAAAAGAGTGTATACATTTTATCGCTCTTGTGCGCTCCCTGGTAACACGCTCTCGCTTTCTCTGTTTGTTGCGGATGGTAAGCCGGGCTTTTGGAGTTTATGTGCCTTTAGTCCTGTAGAGAATTCTATTGCGAACACATTGATGCTAAATTGAAAAACCTAGGATGAGAATTGAGGTAACAAAGTTGAAAAGGGTATATACTTTTCAGTATTACCACGCTCTCTAATGTAATGAGAGTTGCCTGAGGGTGGCTCAGCTTTCTTTTTCTGGTACCCTTGGCCTACATTCATCTTGTCGGCGGGTGGAGCGCGCTGCTGTCTTTGACATTATATGCACATAGTTCTGTTGGGAATTCTATTGCGAACGCATTGATACCAAAATGAAAGACATAGGACGAGAATTAAGGTGACAAAGTTGAAAAGAGTATACACTTTTCATTATTTCCGGACACTACCAGGGAATGTCCAAAAAAAAAATGGAGAGAGTGGAGGGGTAACTTGCTCAAAACGCGAAAGTGTTTGGGGAGATTAACTTTCGTTCAATACTATTATGCAAGAGGAGCGACACATCTATGGTTCATCCAATAAAATCAGCAGACTTCTAGATGTTACTACTGCTCGGCTTAGACTCGGTTACAAGTATTTCTGGGAATTCTCATTATCTGCCGATGTAGACCTGACCAAATGTTAACTGTCAACAAAATTATTTGCACACCCTCCTGTGGTGTTTGTGTGTTACTGAGGAAGTCTTGGTTGTAGGGTTGATGTAAAGTCATGACTTGGTTACTGACTTTAATACTTAATATGATTACATGACTAGTAGCTACCAAGCTTGGCGGGCGTCCTGTACGCTCTCTTGTTTACCTTCCTTTCTCTCTCTGGCGTCTCAGCCGCCGCACATAGAAAACGGATGGTACCATTTTCTGTGAACATGACATCCCTCCTTTTCTTTAAAAAGAATGAATACAGGATGTCTACCATGCTTGTAGCACAAAGCAAAGTTATTGACACAAAGTAAGTTATTACCATATCAAGAGATACTGCATACATTTAACATTAATTAAGCACACAAAGAATTTAAACAACTTAATCTTTTCCACAAAGGATTTCAATGTTAAAAATACATATGCAATGCTAAACATGAAAGAAACTGTAATACAAAGTTACAAAATATTGAATGAGATATCTGCATTATTCAAACAATATTAAATTTAGTTTAGCACAATAAGTAAATACTTTTCATTACATAGGAACACAATTAATCATCAAATCGTGTAGGGCGTTTAACATGACGTTTAGGACGAGAGTCCTTAAATGCAATAACATCCCTTGATGAATTGTTTGTCGGGTTATAACTATTTTTTTCTTTTTCTTTTGCACGACTTTGCACTTCATCATTTTCTACACTAGTTGGAATCACTTTGAAATAAGCCATATTACGTGTTATACTATGATCTCTATTACTAGCTGTTACCATAGTTCCTTTTACACTAATCACTTTATATGGTTTTGTATCATACGGCATATCTAACTTTCCCTCTTTTTTCTTTTTAACGAGAACAGTGTCACCAACCTTTATGAACTGTTCCTTTGCACGTTGATCATGAGCAATTTTCATTTTGCCCTTGGCTAGTGCATCCTTCTGAGCGAGACGTTTATCCGTTACCTCGGCTGGCATGACGGGTAGTGCGATTCTCATAGGACGTCCAAATAAAAGTTCGCCAGGCGACTTGCCCAGTGTTCCATGTGGTGTTGCACGGTAGTTCCTGAGAAAAGCATACATAGCTTGTTTCCAGGATCGTCCTTCGGCATGAACACAGCGTACCGCTTTCATGAGAGGTTGCATGAATCTCTCAACTTCTCCATTTGCTTGGGGATGTAGTGGCGTCACACGGCGGTGTTTGAATCCAATATGCTCAGAAAAGTTGACGAAGTCTTGTCCATTGAATGGCGGTCCATTGTCTGTCTTGACAACTTCAGGAATGCCAAAGTTTGAAAAGATCTTGTCGAGTTTCGGGATGACGGCCTTTGCAGACGTGGAAGTGATGATTTCTACTTCTGGATAACGTGAGTGATCATCAATGACTACCATCAAGTACTCTCCAGTTGGTAGCGGTCCGCAGAAGTCCATCGATACTTCCGTCCATGGTGCAGCAGGTAGTGGTGAAGGTTGTAGAGGTGTTGGTCTTGAAGTATCCACTGCAGCTTGGCAAGGGACACAGGCATCATGCATATCCTTTGCTTGACGATCAATGCCAGGAAACCACACCTTTTCTCGTAGCAGCTGTTTGGTCCTAACAAGACCATGGTGTCCTTGATGTGCAAGCTTCAGAGCACGTTGCTGGAGAACAGCTGGAATAACGATACGAGTACCTCGCAGCACAGTGTCGCGTTGTTGCGTAACACTTAATTCTGTCTGGATGCGTTCAAGTGCTTTGAATGCATCTTGGTCAACTCCTGAGGGTGGGATGCGTGGAAACTTTTTCTTAGTCAATGCATCCACTGTTGCTTGCAGAGTTGGGTCCTCTAGGGTTGCAGTACGGATTTCATCAAGAGTAAGAGCCTTAGGGACTGCATCACAAGTTACAGAGTGTACATATTCCTCGGCAACTTGCTGATGCTTGGTGATGGTGAAACTGTTGGCAGGATGTCGACTGATGTAATCAGCGGGATTGCCTGCACCCGGCTTGTATTTCACCGTAAAGTTGTATGGTTGCAGACGAAGAGCCCATCTCTCAATGCGAGCTGGTGGTTTGGACTTTGGATTATTGAAGATGGTCTCCAACGGTTTGTGGTCAGTGACTATCGTGGTGAAGGGTGCACCAAGCAGATACACATTGAAGTGTTCACAGCCCCATACAAGAGCAAGAGCTTCCTTCTCTGACTGACTGTATCGTTGCTCAACATCTGTGAGAGAACGGCTGGCGTAGGCAATTACTACTCGGGAATCTGGTTGACCAGGTTTGTGTTGGGCTAAAACAGCACCTAAACCAACAGGACTAGCATCCACTGTTAACTCAGTGTCCATTGATGGATCAAAGTATGCAGCAGTCGCATTCTCTACTAGTGCATCTTTCACAGCATCAAATGCATTTTGCTCGATCTCGCTCCAGTACCATGATGCATTTTTCTTCAGGAGCTCACGTAGAGGCTTTGTAATGGTAGCAAAATCTGGAATGAAGCGAGAACAGTAGTTTGCCATTCCCAGAAAACTATGTACTTCAGTGGACGTTGAAGGAGGTGCAGCATTCTTGATATCTGCAACTTTCTTAGGATCTGGAGACAGACCTTTGTCACTAAGTACATGTCCAAAGAATTCAATTTTATGTTGATTGAACTCACACTTTGCTCGGCTTAGCGTCAAATTCTTTTCTCGTAAGCGTTGCAATGTTGCACGAAGAGCTTTGTCGTGTTCAGCTTGGGTACGGCCATAAACAATGATGTCATCAGACATGTTGTCAGCATTAGGTATATCTTGCAATACCTGGCTGATGGTGTGCTGGAATACCTCGTCAGCACTGTTAATACCAAAACTCAGGCGCTTGTACCTATACAGACCTCGATGTGTCGTAAACGTTGTGATGAAGCAGCTCTCATCATCAAGTTCAAGCTGATGATAGCCCTTGTTTAAATCTAACTTGCTGAATATAGTTGCACCATTCAAGCGGTAGATCATATCATCTACAGTCGGTGTAGGATGGCGTTCACGCATTATTGCCTTGTTGGGAACACGCATGTCCACACAAATGCGTATCTCATCTGGATTCTTCGGCTTTGGTGGAGTGACAATTGGGCTTACCCATGGTGTTGGGCCTGTTACTGGTTCAATGATATCTAGTTCCATCAGCCTATCCAGTTCAGCATCGACTTTCTTGCGAGTATGGAATGGTTGTCGGCGATGTGGTTGGGCAACTGGAATTACATCTGGGTTGATATGCAGATGTACTTTGCTATCAGTATAACAACCTATGGATTTAAATCGATCAGAAAATTCAGCAACAATACCATCAACATTGTTTGCAGATTCCACTGCTACAGCATTAGAAAGCTGAAGTAGCCCCAATTTGGTTGAAGTCTTGTAACTGAGTAAAGACTCCTTTGCATTCCTAACAACATGGAATGTAGTAATGAGCATTGCATTCTTTGACTTAATCTCTGCAGTGAAAGTTCCAATCACTGGCAAGGCTAACTTCGAAGCATAGGCAGTGGCTTTACCATTGTATTTTTCTAGCTTTGGGAACTGTTTTCTAAATTTTTCATAGTGGCACTCAGCCATGGTGTCAATGTTTGATCCAGTGTCAATAAGAACTTTGAGACAAATACCAGCAATATATACTATAGTCTCTGGGTTGTTTGGAAGATCATTCCATTCTGTGATTGATTGTACTCCATAAGTATAATCACCTTCACTGTCATCTGAGACTGGTTGTAATGAAATGTTGTCTTGTACATTATTAACATTCTGGATATGAGGTGCAATATTGTGTTTACCACCTCGACCCCTATGACCTGATCCTCGTACAGTGCTTTTATTCATTGACTGTGGTTTCTTTAGTGCGGAACGACACATAGCACCAAAATGACCTAGTTTTCCACACTCATAGCACTTCTTACCTTGAGCAGGACAAACATTATCTTGGTGTGGGTAGTCTCCTCCACAATTGTAACATTTATTGTTGACACCCTCTGATGTGGGTCGTTGTGACTGCTTGAGCCTTGTTCCTTGACCCCAGTTGTGACGTGGTTCTCGGCTAAATTTACTGTTAGGTTTGCCATGATATCTTCTTTGATCACGGTGTCCTCCCTGAACCTTACGTACCTCATCACTGTTAGTAACAGTGGCA
The DNA here is from genome assembly GCF_040958095.1 of Procambarus clarkii. Taxonomy (NCBI): domain Eukaryota; kingdom Metazoa; phylum Arthropoda; class Malacostraca; order Decapoda; family Cambaridae; genus Procambarus; species Procambarus clarkii. Next base: position 22,878,436 of record NC_091217.1, on the reverse strand, counting down.
GAACTGTTGTTGGCACTGCACTCCATGACACGAGCATCACGTGCAGCATCTTCCATTCGACGAGCCATATCCAGTATCTTGGTAAGAGAACTGTCATCATCAACAAGTTCTAGAGCTCTTCGACGAAGACGTGTAGATGTGCATGATTCAATTATTTGCTGTTTGATTTCTTTGTCAACATCAGCAAACTCACAGTGGGCTGCTAAACCCTGCAGACGTGTGTGGTATTGATCCACAGTTTCATTAGAGAGTTGTTTTGCTCTCCTGAAATGCATAATTTCCATAGCAGTATTTTGCCTTGGTTTGAAATGCTCTGTTAGTTTGGCTTTGGCAGTGTCATAATCTTTGGCACCACCAGTGTCTTTCAGTGTGTCAAAGATGTCACAAACTCTATCACCTGCATAATGAAGTAGAAAGGCACGCTTTCTTTCAGCACTTTTGATGTCAGAAACTATCAACAAATTTTCAAACTTTTTAAGCCATTTGACCCACCTCTGTGACAGGTTTGTCTGGTCACAGTCAGGATCAAATGCAGGAAACTGAGGTATATTTGCCATTTTTACTGAATAAATGTAACTTATCACTTAAATGTTCCTCAGAATATTAAACACTTACTGCACTGTATATGTTAGTCAAGAATTCACTGTAATTACTTTAATTTTGCAAAGCACACAAGCATTTTAATGCAAAAGTTCACAACAGTGCACAATATAGCAGCAACTGACTTCTTACCTAGCCCTTGTGTACATGTGTTGCTCCTACTCACAGCAGCAGCACAGCAGTTGGCACAGCAGTTGGTACAGCAGCAGTTGGTACAGCAGCAGTTGGTACAGCAGCAGTTGGTACAGCAGTTGGTGCAGCAGTTGGTGCAGCAGTTGGTACAGCAGTCGGTACAGCAGTCAGTTCAGTGTGATGAATTTTGTAGCACGAAGCGTCGTTTCATAACCAAAACATCAGGTTTTGTACACATCAAAGCGTCGTTTCGTACACAACGTCGGCAGATTCTTCAGTACACAGTTTCTTCAGCACAACTTGGGTAGCACACAGCTTGGGTAGTACACAGCATCGGTTAGCACACAGCATCGTTTAGCACACAGCATTGGTTAGCACACAGCATCGGTTAGCATACAGCATCGGGTATGGCGCTCACAGCTTCTCTTCCTCCTCCAGGCAGCATGCTTCTCCCTTGTGTTTGAAACTGAACAAATACCTGCGTTCACAGTTCATCCTCGTCGCCAATGTGGTGTTTGTGTGTTACTGAGGAAGTCTTGGTTGTAGGGTTGATGTAAAGTCATGACTTGGTTACTGACTTTAATACTTAATATGATTACATGACTAGTAGCTACCAAGCTTGGCGGGCATCTTGTACGCTCTCTTGTTTACCTTCCTTTCTCTCTCTGGCATCTCAGCCGCCGCACATAGAAAACGGATGGTACCATTTTCTGTGAACATGACACCTCCGTCACTATGTGATAGTGAATTCAGAGACAATTCTATAACCAATGTACCAACGATGTGTCAATATTTCATTCAAAATGATCTGGTACCAGAAATTTTAGCCAAATATCCCCAGTTTGCTAACTGTAAGTAGTAACAAAGTGATTGTAACCTATCCACCGCTGCCCACTGGATGGGGGGCGGTGTGCAGGACAAACATATCAATTGTGACACTAGCTCTCCACATATGTCAGTTGCTTAATTTAGAAACTGTACTTGTGATCGATCTCGAACCCATTGTTGATGTGACGACTTATACTGAATTTTGTAACTAGCTCATCAAGATTGTAACTTGCTTAGCTAAATGAATTGTGGGGTTCAGTCCCTGAGCCCATTATGTGCCTCTGCAACCCTTTCCACTACCGCCCACAAGATGGGTATGGGGTGCATAATAAATGAACTAAACTAACTTTAAGGCATCCTGAAAGAAAGCTTGGAGGGCTTGAAAAATTGCAGAACGAAGCCGTGAGGATAATCCTTGGGTGCCCTCGTACCACAAAGATACTTAATATGAGAAAGGAACTTAATATTCCGAGCGTTGTTTATCGTGTTACTGAAAATAACTGTCAAATTGGTATAAAAATGCTTAGGCTAGCTCATCCTAACCCTTGCACAGAAGCCCTCCAGAATTTCTTTATTGAATGTTGAAAACAACCCTCAAGTTGACTATTTCCGTAACAGCATGCACTCCTGTATGCTAATCCCCACAATCACCAAGCCCACCCGAGTCACTCAAACATCTGCCACTACCCTGGATCACCTTTGGACTAATATAACAGCTCCCCTTACATCTGGGGTAATTTATGACAGAACAACTGACCACTATCCTACTTTCCTCATAGCAAACATTGACACATCACCACCAGAAACCAAAAAACTTTCATTCAGGCTGCATAGTGAATCAGCTTTAGGCAATCTCTCTAATGCACTTCACAATATTAACTGGGAATCTGAATTTAATAATTCACAGGATATAAACTCATCAACTAACCTCTTTCTCTCCAAAACTCTAAGCCTCTACAACACTCACTGTCCCCTCCTTACCAAACAAGTAACTGATAAAAGAAAAAATAACCCGTGGCTCACAAGTGGCATAATTAATTCAATCAACAAAAAACATGAATACGAAAAGAAATTTAGGAGTGGCCTAATTCCAATGGAAGTAGTTAAAAGGTACTCATCAGTGCTTACCAGTATCATAAGAAAAGCAAAACTTTCATACTATGAGACTAGATTCAAAGAAGCAAAAGGCAACATGAAAAGCACATGGAATACCATCTCTAACATCCTGGGAACTAAACAACACTCCCACAACCAGATAACACTCTCTAAGGATGGCCTTACACTGTCATCTGACTTAGAAATGGCGAATGAATTTAATAGCTTCTTTTCATCGATTGGTGCTAACCTTGCAAGTAAAATCCCACAGACCCAGACACATATTAACACATATCTCTCAGGCAGCTATCCAAACTCTCTTCTCCTCTCACCAGTCAGCCCGTCAGATGTTGTGTCCATCATACACTCACTAAAAACCAAAGCTGGGAACATCAGTGAAATCCCATCCATTGTATACAAGAGCGCCTCCCATGCCCTTGCGCCACCTATAGCTCTGCTGTTCAACAAATCCCTTGAGTGTCATACCTTCCCTGATATCCTTAAAAACGCAAGAGTAACGCCAGTTCATAAAGGAGGTAATCCGTCAGACATAAACAACTACAGACCAATATCGAACCTACCCATACTATCAAAAATATTTGAAAAAATTATCTACAAACAGCTCTACTCCTATCTCGTAAAATTCGACATTCTTAGCCCCTGTCAGTTTGGCTTTCGCTCTCAAAAGAGTACCAACGATGCAATTATTAGTCTCCTTGATATAATTTACTCTGCCCTTGACAAAAATGAGTTTCCAATTGGACTCTTCATTGACCTGAGAAAGGCCTTTGGTACTGTTAATCACGATTACCTCTTGCTACTTGTTATGCTAACATGCAGAACACTCTTAACTCTGTATTAGTCTTATATGTCAGGACTTAGGTTTAGTCATATCTCAGCAGAGGAAACAAAGATACTAAACGGGTGTCCACCCAGGCAGGGAGGAGCTGTTCGCAAGATGCAACTGTATGATGGCTCCCAGCTTGACTATGTTAACAGATTCAAATACCTTGGTCTTGTATTGTCCTGTTGTATTCAGACTCTGTCGTCAGTATAATGAGAGGCTCCATAAGCCCTCTTGGAGATGTTGCAGGTTATCACTCAGGCTATGGTGCCAATGTCACAATTGTCAAAACGATGTACCTTGCATACATCAGATCTTTAGTGGATTATGTTGCATCTCTGCTTGCCTTGATGACTGAAAGAAAGCTTAAAGGGCTTGAAAACTTGCAGAACGAAGCCTTGAAGATAATCCTTGGATGTCCCTAGTACCACAAAGATACTTAACATGAGGAAGGAACTTAATATTAACTTAATAATAGAATATGAGTGCATATTCTACTGCATTACTATTTGTAATGATCCTCATATTGTGCTTCAGTAATCCAATGTATAACCCTGAGATGTTTTCCTAATTGTACTTAGGATTCCTTGTTCATTATTGTGTATTGTTATTATTGTGTATTGTTCTGATCTGCTTTTGTGTCAAAAATTCTTGCATCGTACCTGTAAACAATTTTTTGACAATTTTACTGTAATTATCCTACTTAAAATCATCTGTACTTGTAAAGTAAAGCTGTAATGTACCTGTTAAACACTTTTTATCAATTTTACATTTAATTATTTCTCTAAAACTTTGTTTAAGAATTTGCTCAAAGATTAGTTTAAGGACTTGCCCGAAACGCTATATATGCAAGCTAGTGGTTTTACAAGATTATAATTCTAACTTAAGCTCTATGTTGTCTCTTAACCCCCCAATGTACGTTCTTGTATATATATAAATAAATAAAATAAATGAATAACGAGGGATCGAGGCATTAATGCACAGTACGTGCTTCCCTCATCTGTGACGTCACAGCGCCATCTGACGACAGCATAAACACAGGCGGCCATTTTATGTTCCACCAAGATTAAAAAAAAAAAATAATTTTGCCCCGAGGGGCGAGTTTATTGGGCAGCGCCCAATGTGTTCGCAATAGAATGTTCTACAAGAACATGTATAAAATAAGTGACACAGAGATTATTGATGTGTGTATTTGTGTGGGTGATTATAAATATGTATGTGTATGTATATATGTATACGTATATATATATATGTACATGTATGTATGAGAGTGTGTACATGTATATATAACATTAATAATTTTGTAACTAGCGTCAAAAATTGTTATTTGCTTAGCTAAACAAACTAGAGAGTTCAGTTCCTGAACCCATTATGTGCCTCTGTAATCCTTTACACCACCGCCCACGGGATGGGTATGGGGTGCATAATAAAGAAAGAAATTGAAATAATAAGGGTATGAAATGTATCAACATTTAACATTAATGTTAGTGGCCATCAGGTAAAATCAGGTTATTATTTGTAAAGAATTTAAATGAGTTAAACTAAATACGAACTTAATATGTTTTGCTAACGCAAAAATATATTCCCGAGGTATTGTAATTGCAAATAAATATTTAATACAATTATTTGTATCATTTTTTTATTTTAGATTTCCGTATTGCTTGATAATATATAATAGCGTTTAGATAATGCCAGCGCTGGACATTCTTTAGGCTCGTTGCATGTTGTGGTAGTCGCCGCCATTTTAAAACCGTGTCGAGAGGGACTGCTGCTGGCTTATCCACAAAATCCTGCTGCATCTTCAATAGTTAAGGTAACTGTTTTCTTTTATTTGCTCTTAGACATGTGTAGTATATATATAAGCTTGTGGTGGTAGGCTGGATGGTGTGTTGATGGTGGTGTTGTGTTGATGGCCCTGGCTGGAGGTGTGTTGATGATGGTGTTGTGTTGATGGCCCTAGCTGGAGGCGTGTTGATGGCCCTGGAGGTGTGTTGGTGGCCCTAGCTGGAGGTGTGTTGATGGCCCTGGAGGTGTGTTGGTGGCCCTGGAGGTGTGTTGGTGGCCGTGGAGGTGTGTTGATGGCCCTGGCTGGAGGTGTGTTGATGATGGTGTTGTGTTGATGGCCCTAGCTGGAGGCGTGTTGATGGCCCTGGAGGTGTGTTGGTGGCCCTAGCTGGAGGTGTGTTGATGGCCCTGGAGGTGTGTTGGTGGCCCTGGAGGTGTGTTGGTGGCCCTGGAGGTGTGTTGGTGGCCCTGGCTGGAGGTGTGTTGATGGTGGTGTTGTGTTGATGGCCCTGGAGGCGTGTTGATGGCCCTGGAGGTGTGTTGGTGGCTCTAGCTGGAGGTGTGTTGGTGGCCCTGGAGGTGTGTTGGTGGCCCTGGAGGTGTGTTGGTGGCCCTGGCTGGAGGTGTGTTGATGGTGGTGTTGTGTTGATGGCCCTTGAGGCGTGTTGATGGCCCTGGAGGTGTGTTGGTGGCCCTAGCTGGAGGTGTGTTGATGGCCCTGGAGGTGTGTTGGTGGCCCTGGAGGTGTGTTGGTGGCCCTGGAGGTGTGTTGATGGCCCTGGACAATTATTGTGCATGTGTAGTATGTATATTTATGTAGTATATTTGGCATATTTAATGGCATTTAGTTAATGCCACTTAGTGGCATGTCTCTGCACCGTTTCCAGTTTGTTGATATGCTTTCTTAGATATGGGCACCATACAACTGCTGCATACTCCAACTTTGGTCTAACACAAATTGTGAACAATTTCAAAATTTCTGTTGAAGAAATCCTGTTTCCTAGTTCTGCATCTGTTTTGGTATAACACCTCCTTTTTTACTAGGCCTGCAATTATGAATGCCTTTATAACAAGCTAAGTTGTAGAGTTGGGTATAGTCTTTACTTAGCCAAGTTTCTGTTAAAATGAGGGTCCGTTTAATTACCACAAGCTACCACAAGCTACACAAGCTTCACAAAGCTTCCTGGCAATACGTTAGTAATGAATAAATATAATATGTTAGGTTAGGTTGACCTAACTTAACCTAACCGACGCTTGGATCGTCGACTTGATTTGGCGTCACCAGCTCTTTATTTTCGTCTAATTTCTTTATAAAAAGATACTTTTTCAGATTAAAATTATGTTTTTTCGTGTTGTACATTCAGCACCAACATTATAATGAGTAAATATATCATATTTATTCATTACTAACGTATTGCCAGGAAGCTGAGTGGTTAGGTCTCGATAAATTTCCTGGTATAATATTATTGTTTGCTATTCTCCATCTTAGACTAGGCAAGTTGAAGTCACCTAGGAAGATAATATGAGGTATCGAGTTCTCCATTTTGTTTATCTGTTCTGTGAATTCCTCGGCCGTTGCATCTGGCGGTTTGTATATTAGAATAATTACTAAATTTATTTTCTCTATTTTTAATCCCAATACCTCTACCACCTCATTTGTAATGTTAAGGAGCTCCGAGCATACAAGGTCTTCCATAGTATACAGACCCACTCCTCCATGTGACCTAATTTTACTATCACAGTTGTGTACTTTTCGAGACTACATTTCAAATATTCCCTAACATACATGGCTTCTCCCCCTCTTTGTGTAAAATAGTTTAAATCCATTTATGGGACATTCAGCAAATAGTTCTCTATTTTTTACATTCATCAATGTTTCGATACGTGCAATAGTATGTATTGTTTCATTGCAGATAACAGCATTTAAATTTTTTTTGTTTCTTAGACTTAGACTCGTACTATCAAGTTGCTGTTGGCAATTGGATAATTTTTTTATGAAGTCATTTGTTATTTTTTCCCCTACTTTAGTAATTTATGCTTTTGATCTCAATTAGTTTTATATCCTAGCTTTTTAATTTTTTCCCCTTATATATTGCCATCTTATCTGTCTGCTTTGTCCATTTACTCTCCAGCCCTTCACAAGCCACTGCTGCACCTCCTCCATGCCCATACTTACTGTGCTTATTCTTACAGGACTGCACTGCATTATGTGGTGCTCACTGCCTGGACACCTTGGCAATGTAGAGACAGATATTCTGCAATACCGTGATATTAGCAGTAGAGTGATAAGCTGACACACGGGAGGTACAATGGAAAGAAGTTGAGTATCAACTCTTGTAATTTATATTGCTTCCAGTGAGTTTTTAGTTTTCTTATAATCACTATGTTATCTATCCTCTACAACCTAGTTATCTGCTTGATACATGCATTATAGGGTTCTGGTAGTTGTTCTACTCACCAAGCCCTTCCAAGGCCAGGCTTGACATGTGAGAGCTTGGTCCAACAGGCTGTTGCTTGGACAGGCCCCTCAGGCCCACATATCCACCACAGCCTTGTTTGTCCAGCACTTTTTGAAGATGTTCAGGTTTTCTCTTGAAGGTGTCGACGGTTGTTCCAGCAATACTGTATTTCTTTTCTTGCTGAAAACATGTTTTCAGCCATAAAAAAAATAATCCTGAATCCAGAAAAAAATCCCTTTTGTATCATCTGGAAATTTTCAAATATTGCTGATCAAACCTGAGTCTAAATTATTTGTATATATTATGAATTACAGAGGTCCCAGGACAGAGTTTTGAGGAACTCCACTTACATTTTCCCACTCTGATTTAACCCCATTTATACAAACTCATTCTTATCTTTTAGCTAATCATTTATTGTACACACCATACTCAGCCTGGGTAGGGTAGTTTATTGTGCATCCTAGTATTGTGTATGTGTAGTATATTTGGTATGTTGACCAGACCACACACTAGAAATTGAAGGGACGACGACGTTTCGGTCCGTCCTGGACCATTCTCAAGTCGATTCTAACAATCGACTTGAGAATGGTCCAGGACGGACCGAAACGTCGTCGTCCCTTCAATTTCTAGTGTGTGGTCTGGTCAACATACTTCAGTCATATCTCCTCTTTTCCTTCTGTCTTTTAGTTTTGGAATATTTAATGCCTCTAATGTCTCCTCATAAATCCTGCCCTTCAGTTTTGGTATGAATGTTTGTGTGCCTTCATCGTATATTTTGCAAAATATGGAATACATCTCATTTACTTTACTTTAAGAATATGGTTCGATCAATTAAAAGCCCTCTTGTTCAATTTGCAAAGAGACTGAAAGAGATGCAGCATGCTCAATGGATTATATATTAGTGATTATTATTAGGATTATATATTAGTGATTCAATTATTATGGTTATAAAACAATAAACAAATAGTTTTGCTGTTATTACACTCTATTCACAGGTTATATATAAGTACAGTATCTGCATGTTTTGTTCACCATTACAAACCACTAAGTTGGTTTGATTTTTGTTGAGATTGTTATTTATGATAAGATTCCTTACGTTATCTGAGAATGAAGCTATGTTGGTATTGGGAAATCTATAGATGGTACTTATAGTCAAGGAGGATTTAAGGGATTTACTGGAGAACTTGGCAAAGGTATATTCACAATAGTCGTCTCTATTACTAATGACACTATTGCAGATGAAGGTATCTTTGTAAGATATTGCTATGCCACCTCCTTTTTTTATTAGGCCTGCAGTTGTGAATGGCTTTATTATCAGCCAAGTTGTAGCATACAACATAGCATATATATGTATATGGCATACATATATATATATATATATATATATATATATATATATATATATATATATATATATATTATATATATATATATATATATATATATATATATATATATATATATATATATATTCAAAATTCGTCAGTGTACTACATTTTTGTTGTTGCTTTTAGGTGTTGCTTTTAACCAGTGTACGTGGGTCTGATTGTGCAACCACGGTTCGAAGAATAATGAAGATATGAACAAACGGCCTGTGGTCACTATACAGTCTGGAAGGGCAAAAGAAGAAATTGGCATTTCTACAAAAACAAGAACTATATAATGTTATTTTAAGTAAGTAACCAAAAAATTAAATAATTTTTTTAAAGTTTAAAATTTACTTAAAAATTTAAATTTTAAGTTAAAAATTTTTAACCAAAAAACTTAATATTTTTCATATTTGGAACCATTCCATAATATTTTCCCAAGCATAAATGATTATATTTCTATCACTTGCTCTTAAGATTGTTTCATTTAATAGAGGTTGGGCATAATTGTTCTCTGCTGCTAATAGAACTGACTGACTTAGCTATAGGAAAATGTAAACTTAATTGGTTTATCCATTACAGTAATTTGCAGTTTATTTCATGATCCTGTGCTTAATACTTGCATAAATAGTAGACTACAAAATGCATTTTTATATCATTAGTATTGAATAATAATAATGCAATTAATTGACTTATAAATGATGTACAATTAATTGGTAGGTGATATTATATTATTAATATTTTTTCATTCTTGCAAAGCCTTAACAAAGCCATTAACATGTTAATATAAACTTGATCACCTTCCACTTATTTTCTCATGTGCTACATACATGTACAAAACCTTATTCCTAAATGCATATTTTGTTCTGAAACTTGTCCTTTATATGTTGTGTATCACCATCTCTGGAGAGTTTTATCTGATTGATGTATAAATTACTTTTAATTTTACAGAATATTATTGTTATACTGAATTTATTATTATATAAATAACTTAATTTTACAGAATCATCTATCAACGCACATCCACAAGTTGAGGAGGAGGATGTGACCTTCCAGATTTCTGAAGTACTGAAACATGAACCAAACAGGCCTGGTGGATCTAGGTACAAGGTAAAATAATTTAATTTTTTTTTTTTTTTTTTTACTAAGTGTCCGATATATATATATATATATATATATATATATATATATATATATATATGCAAACAAGCCTGAATGGTCCCCAGGACTATATACAACTGAAAACTCACACCCCAGAAGTGACTCGAACCCATACTCCCACAACTGGTATGTACAGGGACGCCTTAATCCGCTTGACCATCACGACCGGACATAAGGAAGTGATAGCCGAGGCTATATGAACCACTTCCCCGCCGGCACTCGGATGGTAATCTTGGGCATAGCATTTTATCAAATCACCTCATTCTTTGGGGCACACGTGAGGAACACAAATGCAAACAAGCCTGAATGGTCCCCAGGACTATATACAACTGAAAACTCACACCCCAGAAGTGACTCGAACCCATACTCCCACAACTGGTATGTACAGGGACGCCTTAATCCGCTTGACCATCACGACCGGACATAAGGAAGTGATAGCCGAGGCTATATGAACCACTTCCCCGCCGGCACTCGGATGGTAATCTTGGGCATAGCATTTTATCAAATCACCTCATTCTTTGGGGCACACGTGAGGAACACAAATGCAAACAAGCCTGAATGGTCACCAGGACTATATACAACTGAAAACTCACACCCCAGAAGTGACTCGAACCCATACTCCCACAACTGGTATGTACAGGGACGCCTTAATCCGCTTGACCATCACGACCGGACATAAGGAAGTGATAGCCGAGGCTATATGAACCACTTCCCCGCCGGCACTCGGATGGTAATCTTGGGCATAGCATTTTATCAAATCACCTCATTCTTTGGGGCACACGTGAGGAACACAAATGCAAACAAGCCTGAATGGTCCCCAGGACTATATACAACTGAAAACTCACACCCCAGAAGTGACTCGAACCCATACTCCCACAACTGGTATGTACAGGGACGCCTTAATCCGCTTGACCATCACGACCGGACATAAGGAAGTGATAGCCGAGGCTATATGAACCACTTCCCCGCCGGCACTCGGATGGTAATCTTGGGCATAGCATTTTATCAAATCACCTCATTCTTTGGGGCACACGTGAGGAACACAAATGCAAACAAGCCTGAATGGTCCCCAGGACTATATACAACTGAAAACTCACACCCCAGAAGTGACTCGAACCCATACTCCCACAACTGGTATGTACAGGGACGCCTTAATCCGCTTGACCATCACGACCGGACATAAGGAAGTGATAGCCGAGGCTATATGAACCACTTCCCCGCCGGCACTCGGATGGTAATCTTGGGCATAGCATTTTATCAAATCACCTCATTCTTTGGGGCACACGTGAGGAACACAAATGCAAACAAGCCTGAATGGTCCCCAGGACTATATACAACTGAAAACTCACACCCCAGAAGTGACTCGAACCCATACTCCCACAACTGGTATGTACAGGGACGCCTTAATCCGCTTGACCATCACGACCGGACATAAGGAAGTGATAGCCGAGGCTATATGAACCACTTCCCCGCCGGCACTCGGATGGTAATCTTGGGCATAGCATTTTATCAAATCACCTCATTCTTTGGGGCACACGTGAGGAACACAAATGCAAACAAGCCTGAATGGTCCCCAGGACTATATACAACTGAAAACTCACACCCCAGAAGTGACTCGAACCCATACTCCCACAACTGGTATGTACAGGGACGCCTTAATCCGCTTGACCATCACGACCGGACATAAGGAAGTGATAGCCGAGGCTATATGAACCACTTCCCCGCCGGCACTCGGATGGTAATCTTGGGCATAGCATTTTATCAAATCACCTCATTCTTTGGGGCACACGTGAGGAACACAAATGCAAACAAGCCTGAATGGTCCCCAGGACTATATACAACTGAAAACTCACACCCCAGAAGTGACTCGAACCCATACTCCCACAACTGGTATGTACAGGGACGCCTTAATCCGCTTGACCATCACGACCGGACATAAGGAAGTGATAGCCGAGGCTATATGAACCACTTCCCCGCCGGCACTCGGATGGTAATCTTGGGCATAGCATTTTATCAAATCACCTCATTCTTTGGGGCACACGTGAGGAACACAAATGCAAACAAGCCTGAATGGTCCCCAGGACTATATACAACTGAAAACTCACACCCCAGAAGTGACTCGAATCCATACTCCCACAACTGGCATGTACAGGGACGCCTTAATCCGCTTGACCATCACGACCGGACATAAGGAAGTGATAGCCGAGGCTATATGAACCACTTCCCCGCCGGCACTCGGATGGTAATCTTGGGCATAGCATTTTATCAAATCACCTCATTCTTTGGGGCACACGTGAGGAACACAAATGCAAACAAGCCTGAATGGTCCCCAGGACTATATACAACTGAAAACTCACACCCCAGAAGTGACTCGAACCCATACTCCCACAACTGGTATGTACAGGGACGCCTTAATCCGCTTGACCATCACGACCGGACATAAGGAAGTGATAGCCGAGGCTATATGAACCACTTCCCCGCCGGCACTCGGATGGTAATCTTGGGCATAGCATTATATCAAATCACCTCATTCTTTGGGGCACACGTGAGGAACACAAATGCAAACAAGCCTGAATGGTCCCCAGGACTATATACAACTGAAAACTCACACCCCAGAAGTGACTCGAACCCATACTCCCACAACTGGTATGTACAGGGACGCCTTAATCCGCTTGACCATCACGACCGGACATAAGGAAGTGATAGCCGAGGCTATATGAACCACTTCCCCGCCGGCACTCGGATGGTAATCTTGGGCATAGCATTTTATCAAATCACCTCATTCTTTGGGGCACACGTGAGGAACACAAATGCAAACAAGCCTGAATGGTCCCCAGGACTATATACAACTGAAAACTCACACCCCAGAAGTGACTCGAACCCATACTCCCACAACTGGTATGTACAGGGACGCCTTAATCCGCTTGACCATCACGACCGGACATAAGGAAGTGATAGCCGAGGCTATATGAACCACTTCCCCGCCGGCACTCGGATGGTAATCTTGGGCATAGCATTTTATCAAATCACCTCATTCTTTGGGGCACACATGAGGAACACAAATGCAAACAAGCCTGAATGGTCCCCAGGACTATATACAACTGAAAACTCACACCCCAGAAGTGACTCGAACCCATACTCCCACAACTGGTATGTACAGGGACGCCTTAATCCGCTTGACCATCACGACCGGACATAAGGAAGTGATAGCCGAGGCTATATGAACCACTTCCCCGCCGGCACTCGGATGGTAATCTTGGGCATAGCATTTTATCAAATCACCTCATTCTTTGGGGCACACGTGAGGAACACAAATGCAAACAAGCCTGAATGGTCCCCAGGACTATATACAACTGAAAACTCACACCCCAGAAGTGACTCGAACCCATACTCCCACAACTGGTATGTACAGGGACGCCTTAATCCGCTTGACCATCACGACCGGACATAAGGAAGTGATAGCCGAGGCTATATGAACCACTTCCCCGCCGGCACTCGGATGGTAATCTTGGGCATAGCATTTTATCAAATCACCTCATTCTTTGGGGCACACGTGAGGAACACAAATGCAAACAAGCCTGAATGGTCCCCAGGACTATATACAACTGAAAACTCACACCCCAGAAGTGACTCGAACCCATACTCCCACAACTGGTATGTACAGGGACGCCTTAATCCGCTTGACCATCACGACCGGACATAAGGAAGTGATAGCCGAGGCTATATGAACCACTTCCCCGCCGGCACTCGGATGGTAATCTTGGGCATAGCATTTTATCAAATCACCTCATTCTTTGGGGCACACGTGAGGAACACAAATGCAAACAAGCCTGAATGGTCCCCAGGACTATATACAACTGAAAACTCACACCCCAGAAGTGACTCGAACCCATACTCCCACAACTGGTATGTACAGGGACGCCTTAATCCGCTTGACCATCACGACCGGACATAAGGAAGTGATAGCCGAGGCTATATGAACCACTTCCCCGCCGGCACTCGGATGGTAATCTTGGGCATAGCATTTTATCAAATCACCTCATTCTTTGGGGCACATGTGAGGAACACAAATGCAAACAAGCCTGAATGGTCCCCAGGACTATATACAACTGAAAACTCACACCCCAGAAGTGACTCGAATCCATACTCCCACAACTGGCATGTACAGGGACGCCTTAATCCGCTTGACCATCACGACCGGACATAAGGAAGTGATAGCCGAGGCTATATGAACCACTTCCCCGCCGGCACTCGGATGGTAATCTTGGGCATAGCATTTTATCAAATCACCTCATTCTTTGGGGCACACGTGAGGAACACAAATGCAAACAAGCCTGAATGGTCCCCAGGACTATATACAACTGAAAACTCACACCCCAGAAGTGACTCGAACCCATACTCCCACAACTGGTATGTACAGGGACGCCTTAATCCGCTTGACCATCACGACCGGACATAAGGAAGTGATAGCCGAGGCTATATGAACCACTTCCCCGCCGGCACTCGGATGGTAATCTTGGGCATAGCATTTTATCAAATCACCTCATTCTTTGGGGCACACGTGAGGAACACAAATGCAAACAAGCCTGAATGGTCCCCAGGACTATATACAACTGAAAACTCACACCCCAGAAGTGACTCGAACCCATACTCCCACAACTGGTATGTACAGGGACGCCTTAATCCGCTTGACCATCACGACCGGACATAAGGAAGTGATAGCCGAGGCTATATGAACCACTTCCCCGCCGGCGGGGAAGTGGTTCATATAGCCTCGGCTATCACTTCCTTATGTCCGGTCGTGATGGTCAAGCGGATTAAGGCGTCCCTGTACATACCAGTTGTGGGAGTATGGGTTCGAGTCACTTCTGGGGTGTGAGTTTTCAGTTGTATATAGTCCTGGGGACCATTCAGGCTTGTTTGCATTTGTGTTCCTCACGTGTGCCCCAAAGAATGAGGTGATTTGATAAAATGCTATGCCCAAGATTACCATCCGAGTGCCGGCGGGGAAGTGGTTCATATAGCCTCGGCTATCACTTCCTTATGTCCGGTCGTGATGGTCAAGCGGATTAAGGCGTCCCTGTACATACCAGTTGTGGGAGTATGGGTTCGAGTCACTTCTGGGGTGTGAGTTTTCAGTTGTATATAGTCCTGGGGACCATTCAGGCTTGTTTGCATTTGTGTTCCTCACGTGTGCCCCAAAGAATGAGGTGATTTGATAAAATGCTATGCCCAAGATTACCATCCGAGTGCCGGCGGGGAAGTGGTTCATATAGCCTCGGCTATCACTTCCTTATGTCCGGTCGTGATGGTCAAGCGGATTAAGGCGTCCCTGTACATACCAGTTGTGGGAGTATGGGTTCGAGTCACTTCTGGGGTGTGAGTTTTCAGTTGTATATAGTCCTGGGGACCATTCAGGCTTGTTTGCATTTGTGTTCCTCACGTGTGCCCCAAAGAATGAGGTGATTTGATAAAATGCTATGCCCAAGATTACCATCCGAGTGCCGGCGGGGAAGTGGTTCATATAGCCTCGGCTATCACTTCCTTATGTCCGGTCGTGATGGTCAAGCGGATTAAGGCGTCCCTGTACATACCAGTTGTGGGAGTATGGGTTCGAGTCACTTCTGGGGTGTGAGTTTTCAGTTGTATATAGTCCTGGGGACCATTCAGGCTTGTTTGCATTTGTGTTCCTCACGTGTGCCCCAAAGAATGAGGTGATTTGATAAAATGCTATGCCCAAGATTACCATCCGAGTGCCGGCGGGGAAGTGGTTCATATAGCCTCGGCTATCACTTCCTTATGTCCGGTCGTGATGGTCAAGCGGATTAAGGCGTCCCTGTACATACCAGTTGTGGGAGTATGGGTTCGAGTCACTTCTGGGGTGTGAGTTTTCAGTTGTATATAGTCCTGGGGACCATTCAGGCTTGTTTGCATTTGTGTTCCTCACGTGTGCCCCAAAGAATGAGGTGATTTGATAAAATGCTATGCCCAAGATTACCATCCGAGTGCCGGCGGGGAAGTGGTTCATATAGCCTCGGCTATCACTTCCTTATGTCCGGTCGTGATGGTCAAGCGGATTAAGGCGTCCCTGTACATACCAGTTGTGGGAGTATGGGTTCGAGTCACTTCTGGGGTGTGAGTTTTCAGTTATATATATATATATATATATATATATATATATATATATATATATATATATATATATATATATATATATATATATAAATATATATATAATGTGTCGTACCTAGTAGCCAGAACGCACATCTCAGCCTACTATGCAAGGCCCGATTTGCCTAATAAGCCATGTTTTCATGAATTAATGTTTTTTCGACTACCTAACCTAACATTTTCAGTTACCTAAACTAACCTATAAAGATAGGTTAGGTAGGGATGGTTAGGTTCGGTCATATATCTATATTAATTTTAACTCCAATAAAAAAAGAATTGACCTCATACATAATGAAATGGATAGCTTTATCATTTCATAAGAAAAAAAATAGAGGAAATATATTATTCATGAAAACTTGGCTTATTAGGCAAATCGGGCCTTGCATAGTAGGCTGAAAAGTGCGTTCTGGCTACTAGGTACGACATATATATATATATATATATATATATATATATATATATATATATATATATATATATATATATATATATATATATATATATATATTTATATATATATAAATATATATATATATATATATATATATATATATATATATATATATATATATATATATATATATATATATAGTGTGTGTGTGTAATTACCTAAGTGTAGTTACAGGATGAGACCGTCTTCCCAGCACTCTTTGTCATATAACGCTTTGAAACTACTGACAGTCTTGGCCTCCACCACCTTCTCACCTAACTTGTTTCAACCGTCTACCACTCTATTTGCGAAAGTGAATTTTCTTATATTTCTTTAGCATCTGTGTTAAGCTAGTTTCAATCTATGACCTCCTGTTCTTGAAGTTCCAGGTCTCAGGAAATCTTCCCTGTCGATTTTATCAATTCCTGTTACTATTTTGTATGTAGTGATCATATCACCTCTTTCTTCTGTCTTTTAGTTTTGGCATATTTAATGCCTCTAACCTCTCCTCGTAGCTCTTGCCCTTCAGTTCTGGGAGCCACTTAGTAGCATGTCTTTGCACCTTTTCCAGTTTGTTGATGTGCTTCTTAAGATATGGGCCAACTTCTGTTGTTGGGCACCACACAACAGCTGCATATTCTAGCTTTGGCGTAACAAAAGTCATGAACAATTTCTTTAGTATATCACCATCCATGTATTTAAACGCAATTCTAAAGTTAGAAAGCGTAGCATAGGCTCCTCGCACAATATTCTTTATGTGGTCCTCAGGTGATAGTTTTCTATCTAGAACCACCCCTAGATCTCTTTCTTTATCAGAATTCTTTAAAGATTTCTCACATAATGTATAGGTTGTGTGGGGTCTATGTTCTCCTGTTCCACATTCCATAACATGGCATTTATTAACATTAAATTCCATTTGCCAAGTGGTGCTCCATATACTTATTTTATCCAGGTTTTCTTGAAGGGCATGCCAATCATCTAAATTTCTTATCCTTCCTATTATCTTAGCATCATCAGCAAACATGTTCATGTAATTCTGTATACCAACTGGTAGATCATTTATGTAGACAATAAACATCACTGGTGCAAGAACTGAACCCTGTGGTACTCCACTTGTGACATTTCTCCAGTCCGATACATTGCCTCTGATTACTGCCCTCATTTTTCTATCAGTCAGAAAATTTTTCATCCATGTTAGAAGCTTACCTGTCACCCCTCCAATATTTTCCAGTTTCCAGAACAACCTCTCTATGTGGAACTCTGTCGAATGCCTTTTTTAGGTCCAGATAGATGCAGTCAACCCAACCATCTCTTTCCTGTAATATATCTGTTGCTCGATCATAGAAACTGAGTAAATTCGATACACAGGATCTTCCAAATCGAAAACCATACTGTCTGTCTGAAATTATATCATTTCTCTCCAGGTGTTCTACCCATTTAGTTTTAATTATTTTTTCCAATATTCCAATTCCAATTTTTTCCAATAATGTGTGTGTGTGTATGTATATTTGTGTTGTTGAATATGACCGAAAGTCATAGTCTTTCTGCCCCTCTCCTTACTGCTATTGTTGTTTCTCGCATCTTTGTATTGCTTGTATGTTTGGGCAATTTTTCCCCTTTTCCTAGTTCTGCATCTCTGCTTTAGTATAAATTTTGTTGTGCCATTATCATATATTTCACAAAACTTGACATACATCTCATTTACTTCATGTCCTAACAGCAAGTGTTTGTCAAATTCCTTAAGGAAATATCTGAGTTCCCCATAATGACCTCTCCACAAGTCAGGTTTTTCAACTGCTTCAAGCTCATTTTCTTCCAGATTATAATGCATTGCATACTTTATTCCCAAAGAGACATGGTCACTTTTACCCAAGTGACCATGTCACTTGGGTAAAAGGAGGGAGGTACTGAAAGGAGGAAAAGGGAGGTACCAAAGGAGGGAGGTACTGAATGATAAATATATCTTTCTCTTTCCTGGTATATATAATATCCAGCATGGAGGGAACATCCCCTTCCCTCATCCTTGTAGCTTGTTTAACATGTAGAAACATGAATGTTTACAGGGTGAGGCTTACGAAATTATATATATATATGTATATATATATATATATATATATATATATATATATATATATATATATATGCAAACAAGCCTGAATGGTCCCCAGGACTAATTACAACTGAAAACTCACACCCCAGAAGTGACTCGAACCCATACTCCCACAACTGGTATGTACAGGGACGCCTTAATCCGCTTGACCATCACGACCGGACATAAGGAAGTGATAGCCGAGGCTATATGAACCACTTCCCCGCCGGCACTCGGATGGTAATCTTGGGCATAGCATTTTATCAAATCACCTCATTCTTTGGGGCACACGTGAGGAACACAAATGCAAACAAGCCTGAATGGTCCCCAGGACTAATTACAACTGAAAACTCACACCCCAGAAGTGACTCGAACCCATACTCCCACAACTGGTATGTACAGGGACGCCTTAATCCGCTTGACCATCACGACCGGACATAAGGAAGTGATAGCCGAGGCTATATGAACCACTTCCCCGCCGGCACTCGGATGGTAATCTTGGGCATAGCATTTTATCAAATCACCTCATTCTTTGGGGCACACGTGAGGAACACAAATGCAAACAAGCCTGAATGGTCCCCAGGACTAATTACAACTGAAAACTCACACCCCAGAAGTGACTCGAACCCATACTCCCACAACTGGTATGTACAGGGACGCCTTAATCCGCTTGACCATCACGACCGGACATAAGGAAGTGATAGCCGAGGCTATATGAACCACTTCCCCGCCGGCACTCGGATGGTAATCTTGGGCATAGCATTTTATCAAATCACCTCATTCTTTGGGGCACACGTGAGGAACACAAATGCAAACAAGCCTGAATGGTCCCCAGGACTAATTACAACTGAAAACTCACACCCCAGAAGTGACTCGAACCCATACTCCCACAACTGGTATGTACAGGGACGCCTTAATCCGCTTGACCATCACGACCGGACATAAGGAAGTGATAGCCGAGGCTATATGAACCACTTCCCCGCCGGCACTCGGATGGTAATCTTGGGCATAGCATTTTATCAAATCACCTCATTCTTTGGGGCACACGTGAGGAACACAAATGCAAACAAGCCTGAATGGTCCCCAGGACTAATTACAACTGAAAACTCACACCCCAGAAGTGACTCGAACCCATACTCCCACAACTGGTATGTACAGGGACGCCTTAATCCGCTTGACCATCACGACCGGACATAAGGAAGTGATAGCCGAGGCTATATGAACCACTTCCCCGCCGGCACTCGGATGGTAATCTTGGGCATAGCATTTTATCAAATCACCTCATTCTTTGGGGCACACGTGAGGAACACAAATGCAAACAAGCCTGAATGGTCCCCAGGACTAATTACAACTGAAAACTCACACCCCAGAAGTGACTCGAACCCATACTCCCACAACTGGTATGTACAGGGACGCCTTAATCCGCTTGACCATCACGACCGGACATAAGGAAGTGATAGCCGAGGCTATATGAACCACTTCCCCGCCGGCACTCGGATGGTAATCTTGGGCATAGCATTTTATCAAATCACCTCATTCTTTGGGGCACACGTGAGGAACACAAATGCAAACAAGCCTGAATGGTCCCCAGGACTAATTACAACTGAAAACTCACACCCCAGAAGTGACTCGAACCCATACTCCCACAACTGGTATGTACAGGGACGCCTTAATCCGCTTGACCATCACGACCGGACATAAGGAAGTGATAGCCGAGGCTATATGAACCACTTCCCCGCCGGCACTCGGATGGTAATCTTGGGCATAGCATTTTATCAAATCACCTCATTCTTTGGGGCACACGTGAGGAACACAAATGCAAACAAGCCTGAATGGTCCCCAGGACTAATTACAACTGAAAACTCACACCCCAGAAGTGACTCGAACCCATACTCCCACAACTGGTATGTACAGGGACGCCTTAATCCGCTTGACCATCACGACCGGACATAAGGAAGTGATAGCCGAGGCTATATGAACCACTTCCCCGCCGGCACTCGGATGGGGAAGTGGTTTGTGTTCCTCACGTGTGCCCCAAAGAATGAGGTGATTTGATAAAATGCTATGCCCAAGATTACCATCCGAGTGCCGGCGGGGAAGTGGTTCATATAGCCTCGGCTATCACTTCCTTATGTCCGGTCGTGATGGTCAAGCGGATTAAGGCGTCCCTGTACATACCAGTTGTGGGAGTATGGGTTCGAGTCACTTCTGGGGTGTGAGTTTTCAGTTGTAATTAGTCCTGGGGACCATTCAGGCTTGTTTGCATTTGTGTTCCTCACGTGTGCCCCAAAGAATGAGGTGATTTGATAAAATGCTATGCCCAAGATTACCATCCGAGTGCCGGCGGGGAAGTGGTTCATATAGCCTCGGCTATCACTTCCTTATGTCCGGTCGTGATGGTCAAGCGGATTAAGGCGTCCCTGTACATACCAGTTGTGGGAGTATGGGTTCGAGTCACTTCTGGGGTGTGAGTTTTCAGTTGTAATTAGTCCTGGGGACCATTCAGGCTTGTTTGCATTTGTGTTCCTCACGTGTGCCCCAAAGAATGAGGTGATTTGATAAAATGCTATGCCCAAGATTACCATCCGAGTGCCGGCGGGGAAGTGGTTCATATAGCCTCGGCTATCACTTCCTTATGTCCGGTCGTGATGGTCAAGCGGATTAAGGCGTCCCTGTACATACCAGTTGTGGGAGTATGGGTTCGAGTCACTTCTGGGGCGTGAGTTTTCAGTTGTAATTAGTCCTGGGGACCATTCAGGCTTGTTTGCATTTGTGTTCCTCACGTGTGCCCCAAAGAATGAGGTGATTTGATAAAATGCTATGCCCAAGATTACCATCCGAGTGCCGGCGGGGAAGTGGTTCATATAGCCTCGGCTATCACTTCCTTATGTCCGGTCGTGATGGTCAAGCGGATTAAGGCGTCCCTGTACATACCAGTTGTGGGAGTATGGGTTCGAGTCACTTCTGGGGTGTGAGTTTTCAGTTGTAATTAGTCCTGGGGACCATTCAGGCTTGTTTGCATTTGTGTTCCTCACGTGTGCCCCAAAGAATGAGGTGATTTGATAAAATGCAATGCCCAAGATTACCATCTGAGTGCCGGCGAGGAAGTGGTTCATATAGCCTCGGCTATCACTTCCTTATGTCCGGTCGTGATGGTCAAGCGGATTAAGGCGTCCCTGTACATACCAGTTGTGGGAGTATGGGTTCGAGTCACTTCTGGGGTGTGAGTTTTCAGTTGTAATTAGTCCTGGGGACCATTCAGGCTTGTTTGCATTTGTGTTCCTCACGTGTGCCCCAAAGAATGAGGTGATTTGATAAAATGCTATGCCCAAGATTGCCATCCGAGTGCCGGCGGGGAAGTGGTTCATATAGCCTCGGCTATCACTTCCTTATGTCCGGTCGTGATGGTCAAGCGGATTAAGGCGTCCCTGTACATACCAGTTGTGGGAGTATGGGTTCGAGTCACTTCTGGGGTGTGAGTTTTCAGTTGTAATTAGTCCTGGGGACCATTCAGGCTTGTTTGCATTTGTGTTCCTCACGTGTGCCCCAAAGAATGAGGTGATTTGATAAAATGCTATGCCCAAGATTACCATCCGAGTGCCGGCGGGGAAGTGGTTCATATAG
>NC_091217.1:22830851-22853351 GCF_040958095.1 Procambarus clarkii | reverse complement strand
CTCTCTCTGGCTCTGGGTCTCTCTCTCTGGCTCTCATATTTCATTTGATTTAAAAATGTCTGAGATTTTTACTTAATCAAAGTTATATTGCATGGTGCTAATATGAATATTATACATGACTGTTTTTTCTTTTCTTTCTCTCTCTCTTTCTCCTTTTCTTTCTTTCTCTTTCTTTCCTTCTCTCTCTCTTTTTCTTTCTCTTTCTACATGAATATTATACTTGACTGTGTTTACATTCACTTGTAGATTTTTATTTTTAGTTAATTAGTCCTAAACTTTTGATTAATAGATTTTTATTATTAATCATAGAAAAACTATAGTGTTATATGTATACTCGGAAAATTTTACTTGTTTTAGTTTTAAGTAACAATAACTGCTTGTAACGTCAGACTGATCTCAGCATGACATGAATCACAGGCTGCTTGATCACAAAATCTATTGTGTTCACATATTGCATATATAGATTTTTATAGATTTTTAAATTTTTACTTTTATATTCTGTTATAGATATAGTCTATATATTTAGAGCTATTACATATATTTTGTTGTATTACTCATTCTTAATTAAATAAATATAATATTTTAATTCTCTTTTTGTACCCTATTTATTTGTAATTTACACATGCATATATAGGATGTCCATTTCTTTCTCAGATATGTCTTCTTTCTTTCTCTCCCTTTCTATTTCAGATATGAATTAAAAAATTATTATACCCTAATTTACCCTAAACGTTTTAATGTAGGTAATTAAAAGATTATAAAAAAGTTTTTAGAAATGTTAATTATTTACGTTCTAAGGTTGTATATAAAAGTTCTCAAAAAACCTTTTCTAAACGTAATTATAAACGTGCTGAAAACAATGAAATGTCGTTTTTAGGATGTTTTAAAAACATGAAAATGTTTGCCGGGATTAAAGCATAAAAGACTAAATAGTAACAGGAAACTGTCGGCGAACGAAAAATTAATTTCCAAATTTATTAGATGTTTTCCTTAATATAAAGATCGATGGGCTGGAATTTTCTGGATTATGGCCTAATTAAGGCAAAAATATATGTATTTTTACTTGAAGAACATATATCAGAGCATAGTCAGTGAGTTATAGAATAATAAGAGTGTGGTATTTCATTGTATAACAAGAGATAGTCCATGGAAGCGAAAATAGACGTAGTTTAAGACAAAATAACGTCCAAAAACAGCCGTAGAGTCAAACGGCAACTGTTGACGTTCTTTTTAAGAGGACAGGTTGGATATAGACCCAGTAAACTGAAGGAGGAGGACGATTGGGCCAACATCGAACAACTTGTGATTCCTACCAGCCTGCGGCCCACTATTCTACACCTGGCCCACGGAGCACTCTCCCACTACGGATTCAACAAGACTTACCATGGAATTCGTCAAGACTACTACTGGCCAGGTATGGTAAATAGCGTCAAACAGTACGTAAAACAGTGTCATGCATGTCAGATGGCAGGCAAACCGAACATCTCCATTCCCAGAGCGCCACTGATTCCCATACAGGTGCCTGCGGAACCTTTCCACAGACTTATAATAGACTGTGTTGGTCCTTTACCTCGGACCAGTTCAGGTAACGCCTATATCTTAACCATCCTGTGTCCTACCACCAGATTTCCCACAGCAGTTCCAGTGAAGAACATCACGGCTGCTACGGTTGTAAAGCATCTATTGAAGATCTTCACTCAATATGGATTTTCCAGGGAGATTCAGAGCGACTGTGGTACCAACTTCACCAGTGATCTCTTCAAAAGGACACTGGAGGAGTTCAACATCAAACAGGTATTGTCCAGCCTTTATCATCCTGCTTCACAGGGTTCTCTTGAGCGTAGTCATCAGACTATCAAAGCACTCTTGAAAAAGTTTTGTAGTGAAAACTCTAAGGATTGGGATAAGCAAATTGATTTGATAATGTGCATTTACAGAAGTCTTCCCAATGAGTCCCTAGGAGTATCTACTTATGAGATGCTCTACGGCCGTAAGTGCCGTACTCCCCTCAAGGCTTTCAAGGACTCTCTCCGAGATGCCACCTTCAGTGAGCATCAGAATGTGCCCCAGTTTCTTCAAAACCATCAACACATTCTGGAGAGAGTCCACCGTTTTGCCCATGATAATCTATTGAAAACCCAGGAGAGGATGAAGACTCATTACGACCAGACCAGCAAAGTAAGAAAATTTAAGCCGGGAGACTTCGTGCTAGCATACTTCCCTATCCCAGGTTCTCCTTTACAAAACAGGTTTTCAGGACCCTACCGCATCAAGGAGTGCCGAAACAACCATAACTACGTTCTCGAGACTCCAGATAGGCGGCGGAAGACCCAGCTGTGCCACGTCAACCTCCTGAAGCATTATAATGGTACTCCTCCCACTGTCATGAAAAACTATTCTACCTTCACAGAACCCTACATCCACAGTGAGACCTTCCCTGCTTCTCCTCCCGAAAGCGCCGACAAGGAGTCCACGCTTTCTCATTCAAAAATCTATACTGATATTCCCAACCATTTTCAGGACCCTAATAGTGCTCCTTTGCCATATTCTAATTCCACTCTCACCTCGTCAGATAAGCCCTTCATCCTCCATGTCGACACCAGTGGTACCGGCGTTGGTGGTGTCGTGATGCAGCAACGAGGCGAGGAGAATACACCTGTCAGCGACTACTGCTACAAGGAACTACGGAACAATTGGCAAGGAGCTACTCTTCATCATCCTGAAGCTCCAGCACTTTGCTCCACACCTGAAAAGTGCTCGGTCTACCATCAACACGGACCACACCATCCTACACCTCCTGCAGCATGCCCACTTCTCATCTCAACGTCTTCTACTATGGGCTTGATAACTGCAGAAATTCAACCTGGAGACATGCTATACCAAGATTCTGACATCATAGCCGATGCCCTCTCCAGAGTTTATGAAGTAGAAGCGACTCCATCTATTACTCCACCACATAACGACGTACTTCTTCCACAACCGCAGGCTTCGGGGGAGAGTTGTGACGATAATCTCCTTCAAGAGAGATTGAGCCTGCTCTTCCCTCCTAAGTTCGTCGCTATACATCCCTATACAACTAATATGGAAGAAATAAGCAACAAGTACAACACCAAGGTTTGCCAGAGAGCAAACGTATTCAGCACCAGGAACACCTGCTCCACCTCCACCACTCGAACCACCAAACTACCTGTCCGTCGCCTGCTCCGCTGATTGGCTGGTGGTCAGTCGCACCTGTCCCTCCACCGCCACAATAAGCAACAAGTACAACACCAAGGTTTGCCAGAGAGGAAACGTATTCAGCACCAGGAACACCTGCTCCACCTCCACCACTCGAACCACCAAACTACCTGTCCGTCGCCTGCTCTGCTGATTGGCTGGTGGTCAGTCGCACCTGTCCCTCCACCGCCACACTACCTGATGTCTGGGGCCACCACGACCTACAGACCTCAGAATATCCCGTGCTTTCAACAAGTTAACACGTCTCGTTGGTAGACTAAGCTCTGGCTTACGTGTACTAAGAGAGGTGGCAGCTTAAAGCCAATATTCCTGCACCCATATTTTGCATTGTATATTGTTCACTTGTTATTACTCACTTGTCTTAAAGTAACTTTTCATTTTGTCATTTGATTATTCTTATTATTTTGATTGATTGATTTTATGATACGAATTTAATGTCCATTTTATTCATGTTTTGCTTTTCTAACGTAATTAAAATCTCATTGTTAAATTTACTTGTGTTTTGTGTGTCTTCCCATTACCTTACCACAGACGAAGTTCCAGATTTTCTCTTTTTTGTTTCTTTATGTGACGAGGCCATACCCCTAGCTTTTGAAACAGCCAAACACCAACGCGTTACCGTCACAATGTGTACATACAAAAGAATGGGGGTGTTAGAAGATAATATTAGTGTTCAGTGAGAAACCACAAGGTCTCCTCTGAATACTTTTTATTTTCTTCTCCGAGGCTACGGGTCCCCACATTGGCACCAGAGGTGGTACCCTCACAAACTTAAAAAAAAAAAAATATATATATATATATATATATATATATATATATATATATATATATATATATATATTTATATATATATATATATATACATATATATATATATATATATATATATATATATATATATATATATATATATATATATATATATATATATATATATATATTGTTGGGGAACTTACTCTGGGTGAGCAACCGTATACTCAAGGTCACTCACCGTAGCCCTGCGGGTCTTCACTCTATCCTCGCAGTGCCACTGTACGCCAGGAGAGTAGCCCAGTCAATCCCAACCGGCCTCTGATAGAGAAGGAGTGGGAACACAACTCGTTCGCTTAACTGTTATGTGCCCGCCCCAACAATAGGGCTCTACTATTAACCACAAGGTCGCCAACTGGTGTTTTCGGTGTCCAGTAACACGTCAGTGGACTGGTTGAGTTGTGGTATCCTTGGCAAGGACACACTCAATAGATCAGGATATCAGGCAGGTACTTACTTTTATCACTCTTTGCTTTCAAGTATAATATAGCCACAAGATAAATGGAGGGGATGATATAAACACAAAAGTATTTTGTATTTTACTTAAAACTCATTCAAAGATGTCACAAGGTCATATCAATAAATGATCAGCTGATCCAGGCGGGAGTCGGTCGTTCCCACGTATATTATACACTCACTACGGTGGCAACACTCCCCCTCTCGTCAATGTCACAATCAGCTGGGCGCCCTCCTCCGCGCGAAAGTTTATTGCTTGTTTCCCTGGCGTCACGCTCGCTGTTTCTTTAAGTTCTCAAAGATCACTAGAAGTTCGCACACTCGATATTTGCAACAATAGCACGTATTACTTCGCTACACTGTTCTCGGGCTCAAACAATCGTTTCTATAATAAATGCTACAATAGTTCACTGTCATAGTATTGCACACTGCCCTTCGTTCAATGATATCTTATGAAGTATTTAACACTGGAGTTCTCAGTACTTCCTTTCGTGGGCGATAACACAATAAATCACTGCACTCACAAATGATTATTCAATGCACGAACATAGACATATATAATATAGATAAATCAGACATCAATAAATGGTAATAAATAGTTGATGGGCACATAGCCTAACTTCCAAATACTGGCATAATATTATATATAATTTCTCACTATATGTTCACATTAAAGTCTCATGAAAGACATTCTCAACACAGTAAATCATCAATTTATCCGGGTGCCTGTACGCACCAATAATAATATATATAAGTATCGTGAGTACTCTTGATAGTACTATTCTGCACACTGGTGCCTTACTGTGACATAGGTGAGCCTTGCTCACGACATACAAAATCCTCAGGCTAAGTAATATAGCCGAATAATCTAGCTGACTAAAGGGGAATGAGGAGGGAAACTAGAACCACCTACTTCCACCTATCCTCCGATGAGAGTTGAGTTGTAGCTCCTGCTCCTGGCTCCTGCCTCGTGTCGGGAACGCCCCCACACACACGTTGTCGTGTCCTTTAGGAACCCAATCGCTGTCCCACTGTTAGCGCGTCGTCTCCGTGCCTTCTTCCCAGCAGGTCCGTGCTCCTCCTCGACTTTTTGTAGGGTTGGAGTCGGTCTCCCGGCCGTCGACTTCTCCCAGCTACGGCTGCCCGCCTACTTCTCGGCTGCAGTCGTCCGGATTCCCAAATAGTCCTCTTCTTCCTCTGCTACCCAGTGGCTCTGGTCAGCCACTACGCCGTCACGAATGGGTGAACTGTCTCAGACGTCGCCTACGTCACTGCACAGACTTCACTTCTTCTTGCACAGTACCTGTCCTAGAGCACTTGTTGCTCAATATCCGTCGATTCCCTCTCTGGTTCAACACATGAACGAAGGAAGACCTCACAGAGTACTGGCAGACTTCAGGTGACGCGTAAAATCCACGGGAGCGGGAAACAACTGTCAAACTGACAGGACCAATCTTCGCACGTCCAACCTCCTTGACGTGTCGTGTCTGACTGATGGCGCCAACGCGGCGCGCTGCCCGGGCCCCCTTTCCTTCGTGACGTCACATTCGCCACGGGAGGTTTTCATTGGCTCTCGGTGCCACATTGCTGTCGGTGACCAATCCGGTGTCACTGACGTCACACAGTTTTGGCGGGGAAACAGGAGAGCCAGCGCCATCTTGGCTTCCTAAAGGGCCTAAACCACAGGCCAAAATATTATTGTTTCACAAATTTCTCGGCAGTCCGAGAACACTCCACTCTCCCACATATATCAAATTGATGCCTGCGACGTAGAGAACGCTTGGGTAAAGTGGACATGACTCTTACTGCAGGCGTGGGAGAAATATAAGGCGGGGGGAACACCGTCACATACCCCTCCCCTTAAAATAAGAGTCATGTCTGGTTAGTGCATACGGGATAGGGCATCTGCTACTACGTTGTCCTTCCCCTTGATGTGCTTGATTTCCAGCCGGTACTCTTGCAGTAACAACGCCCACCTCGTCAGACGTTGGTTGGAGTTCTTCATTTTGTATAAAAAGGTGAGAGGGTTGTGATCTGTGAACACCAGAACAGGTCTCGCCCCTCCTCCCACGTACACATCAAAGTGCTTCAGGGCCATAACTAGCGCCAATGCCTCTTTCTCAACGGTACTATAGGCCCGCTGGTATTTGCCTATGTACTTCACTCCTCTCTTGAGCCAACATGGCCCCTATCCCAACGTCGCTGGCGTCTACGTACAGGATGAATCCGGCTGAGAAATCTGGGGATATTAATACCGAGGCCTCCGTCAACAATTCCTTGGTCTTTTCAAAAGACTCTTGGCAGGCCTCTCCCCATCTCCATCGTACATTCTTGGAGAGTAGCTCGGTTAGGGGATGCGCTACCGTGGAGAAATTCCTGCAGAACCCACGATAGTTCCCTATCATCCCGAGATACCTTAGCAACTCTTTACGCGTTCTGGGCACGGGGTATTCCTTAATGGCTGATACTTTGTGATCAACAGGGGTGACTTCACCTTGGCCGATGACAAAACCAAGGTACTCTAAGTGAGCTTTCCCAAACTCGCTCTTGGCCAAATTTACAGTCAAGTTAGCCTCCTCTAGCCTTCTGAACAATTCCCTGAGTCTCTCCACATGCGTCTTCCAATCGTCGGCGTACACGACGATGTCATCGATGTAAACTGTGCAGCCCGCAGCACCCTTTAACAGCTCATTCATCATGCGCTGGAAGCAGTTGCCGCTGTTTTTCATTCCAAAGGGCAACACCTTGTACTGGTACAGCCTGTCAGGAGTTGCGAAAGCTGATATCTTCCTGGCCTCAGGAGTCAAAGAGATCTGGTAGTACCCCTTGAGCAGATCGACCTTGGATACGTACCGTGCACTACGTACAGGATGAATCCGGCTGAGAAATCTGGGGATATTAATACCGGGGATACGTACAGGTGATGAGTACCGGGGATGAGATTCTTGACAAATCTTAATCAAATCTTAGATCTTGGGATCAAATCTTGGGACAAATCTTAGATCTTGGGATCTAAACTAATCGAAACGACTAGAGACCTAAGAGCTGCCACTTTTCTCTTTCAGCGCCTTCAGGGGAACGTAAAAGTTTACACAGTCTATGATGAGCCTGTGGAAAGGTTCCACAGGAACCTGGATGGGATTTAATGGAGCCTGGGGAATAGAGATGTTAGGTTTACCTGCCATCTGACATGTATGACACTGTTGCACGTTCTTTTTGACGTCATTTACCATACCTGGCCAGTAGTAGTCTTGTCTGATTCCGTGGTAGGTTTTGTTAAAACCATAGTGAGAAAGAGCTCCGTGAGCCAGGTGTAGAATATCGGGCCGTAGGCTGGTGGAAATCACTAGTTGTTCGACATTGGCCCAATCGTCATCCTCCTTCAGCTTACTGGGTCTGTATCTGCGGTAGAGCAACTCATTCTCTAGGAAGAACCCAGGGATACTGTCAGGTGTAGTCTCAGCCTGGAAGAATAATGGTGTTAATGATTGATCTTCCCTATGTAACTTACGGAACTCCAAGCTGGTAAGATTTGGGGGTAGATTCTGAGGGTCTTGAGGGACAGCGGTAGCAGTAGAATCAGCTGGTTGCGGGCGTGCAGCTTGTGCACGGGTGGTCACCAAAACCGGTGGAGAAACTTCATCACTTTCTTGGACCTCTGCTGGAACATATTCAAAGATGGGATTATCCATTACAGAGGTACACACCTGGGGTTTGTCCGTGATGATCAGGTTGGACGGTTGCAGATTTTCTGCCAAGTCGTTGCCCAGGAGAAGTTGCACTCCAGGCATGGGAAAAGGCTTTTCCCTGATGGCGACTTGGACTTCACCGGTCACGAAGGGACAATCCAGGTGGACTCTGGCAAGTGGATATGGAGTGGTAGCAGTGATAAGGACGTCCAGTGATAAGGACGGTTTCCCCGGTGTAGGTGATGTTAGGCACAGCTGATTTCAATATTATGGTCTGAAGAGCCGCTGTGTCCCTCAAGATCTTCAATTTGAAACGTCCCTCCGAATCTGTACTGTTGGTAAAGACAGTTCCAGGATACAGGTGTTTACTGAAGAGAGAAAGATCATTAACAGGAACACCAACATTCATCACAGGCTTACCGGACTTAGGAGAAGTGTGTTTGGGTTTAGTAGATTCATTGCTTTTGTATTGAGCCTTCCCACATCTATCTATGGTATGTCCATAGATTTTGCAATACTTATAATACAATTATGAGCTCGCTTGATCTGTACTCACTTTATCGTAACTGTACCAATACTTCTTACTGGAAGGTGGTTCTGGTGTCAGCCGGTGGATGAGGCTCTAGGTGTCAGCCGACTTCGCACATATGATGTAGTCGGTTTCACATCCGAGCAAAACACATCCACCGCAGAAAAGGTAACAACAACATACCGGAAACGTACAAAATCAGAGCACAAATCACCAAGAAAATCGAAGAGGGAAATACCGCAAGTGTTATTAGAGTCCTCACCATTGACGAGAAAATTGCTTCTCGAAACTCAGCAACAGCACGGGCCCTGCAGAGCAAGCACCCACTTAGAGCCCCTCAAGGCGACAACATCGTTCCGCCATCAGCCGACACCATTTCAGACCCATTAACCGTTGCTGAATCTGAGGTCTACAAAGCAGCCCTTTCTTTTCCACCTGGGTCAGCAGGCGGCTTTACAGGGTTAAAACCTCAACACATCAAGCAAATGTTAAATCCTGCGGTTGGTGATGCTGCACAAGATCTTCTTATGGAACTCACAAGGTTCGTCAACATGTGCCTGGCTGGTGATATACCTGAAGTCATCAGGCCTCTCTTTTTTGGTGCCTCCCTCTGTGCTCTCAAAAAGAAGGACGAAGGAATCAGGCCAATCGCTGTTGGCAACACTCTCCGACGCCTGATTGCCAAGGTTGCTACGAGGGTTGCCAGCCAGCAAGCGGCTGAATTGCTGAAACCAATCCAGCTAGGATTTGGAATCCCCCAAGGCTGTGAAGCGGCTGCCCATGCAGCACCAGCATACATCACCAACATTTCTGATGAAAAGGCCCTGCTCAAACTGGACTTTAATAATGCCTTCAACATGGTCAGAAGAGATGCAGTACTTTGTGCCGTACATCGCCATTTCCGGCCCCTCTACCCGTTCATACTATCGTGCTACAGTGGTGAGTCAAAACTGCTCTCTGGTGAACATGAAATCAGATCATGTGAAGGTGTTCAGCAAGGTGATCCTCTTGCTTCCCTTCTTTTCTGCTTAGTCTTAAAAGAAATCACCGAAAGCTTGTCCAGCGAGTTCAATATCTGGATTTTGGATGATGGCACTATAGCTGGCGCCGTAGACCACCTTATGGCAGATATCAGGAAAATAAGGGAGCAAGAAGTAAGCCTGGGGTCTCGTCCTGAACCCTTCCAAGTGTTAAGTAGTCTCCTTCAACCCAGACATCGTAGCTAGAATAAGGTCTGCCTTGCCTGGAGCCCATGTCATTAGGGCCAAGAACAGCACCGCCCTTGAAGCCCCCCCCTCGGGTCTTACGCTCTTGAGGAGATCCTTGACAAGAAAATCGCAGACCTTAGGAGGATGGAAGACGGAATAGGTGACGTCGATGCCCACGATGCATTTTAATCTCCTCACCAAATGCCTATCCCTTCCGAGGCTAACCTAATTTCTAGGGTGCGCCCCAACTTACGACAGCCGAAACTTTGAAGAGTATGACCTCTTACTGAAGACCATGCTGGAAAAAGTTGTTAACCTCTCCCTCAACGAATGCCAGTGGAAACAAGCCACTCATCCTGTTAGGCTCGATGGCTTGGGTGTCCGCACCGCCACCCAAATTGCTGTCCCAGCCTTCCTGTCTTCCTCCTCAGCAACAGATGACTTGGTTAAGGAAATTCTACCTGACACATTGAGTGATGTAGCGGGGATACAGGACCCCCACTACACGGAATGCGACACGAAATGGGGTGCCATGGCAGACCCAGCACTCAGACCAGCCATGCCGAAAGCCAAGAAACAATCCAGTTGGAACAGCCCCATTGTAGACAAATAAGCGATACCTTTGCTGGAGGCAGCAACAACCCCCCAGTGATCGTGCACGCCTCACAGCTGTGCAGGCTCCCCATGCAGGGGACTTCCTTTTGGCAGTCCCAATGTCTGCGACAGGCACACGTCTTGATCCACAGGAGCTCTGTATTGCAGTCGCTCTCCGTCTTGCTGCCCCTATCCACACTGTTCATAGGTGTATTTGTGGCGAGACAGATGCTGACGAATATGGATTGCATAGCCTGCACTGTGGAAGACCTGGTGGTTGGCACACTAGACTCGACGAAATCAATGACGTCATTAAAAGAAGCCTTGCCTCTGCTCAGTGTCCAGCGGAGTGAGAGCCACGCAACCTACTGAACAGTGGCTCTGTTCAGTAGGTTCAGTAGACCAGACGGAATCACACTGCGTCAGTGGAAGGGTGGCAGACAGATGGCATGGAACTATACTTGCGTTTCCACCCTGGCAACCACATACACCAACCTCTCTGCCGGCACAGCAGAGTCGCTGCGACACACAGAGAAAGAGACAAGTCAGCCAAGTACAGGCAATTAGATCATCGGCATCAACTTCGTTCCAAAAGGGTTTGAGACCCTAGGCTCATGGGGAGAGAGTGCAAGAAGGTTTCTTAAGGATCTTGGTTCCAAGCCCATTGACACCACAAGAGACCCTAGAGCGGCAAGTTTTCTCTTTCAGCACCTCAGGGTCGCGATCCAGAGGGGGAATGCTCGCTGCATCCTAGGTTCATGCCCGAAGTCGGAGGAGTTCGAGGAAATCTACAGCCTCTAGGAAGCGAACTTTCTTTTGTGTCCTCTTAATGTTCATTTTATATATATATATATATATATATATATATATATATATATATATATATATATATATATATATATATATATATATATATATTAGTATATTTTGGTAGCAGTCTTTCCTGTAGACATATATTATTAAATATGACCGAAAAAGTAAGATTAATAATTCTAACACGAATTTTCTCTATCTTTCTTACATTTCTTTTCACTGTTGATGGTAATTCAAAGATCAATTCTCCAAAATTCATTTATATTTCTAGTCTGACGCGACACTTGAGCCCGTTTCGTAAAACTTATTACATTTTCAAAGACTTTAGTTTACAAACACAAAACTGAAACTGAATAGAGCTTTCACATCTTCGAGGTTTATATCTACATTTGGGTGAGGTGGATGAGGGGAAAAACGAACTTTCAACAATGGGTATTCAATGGGTATTAGATTCCAACACAAGACAGAACACGAAACAATGGGTATTGAATGGGTATTAAATTCAAACACGAAACAATGGGTATTGAATGGAAGGAATTGTAGAAAGCCTATTGGTCCATATTTCTTGATGCTTCTATATTGGAGCGGAGTCTTGAAGTGGGTAGAATATAGTTGTGCATTAATTGGCTCTTGATTGCTGGTGTTGACTTCTTGATGTGTAGTGCCTCGCAGACGTCAAGCCGCCTGCTATCGCTGTACCTATCGATGATTTCTGTGTTACTTGCTAAGATTTCTCTGGTGATGGTTTGTTTGTGGGAAGAGATTATATGTTCCTTAACCCTTGCACTGCTCACCTATTTTCGGCAAAAACGTCTTGGTGCAATTGACAAGGACATATTTTTGTTATTTTTACAAATGTTCAGGTAAATTTAATGTCAAAATGTTTCCAAAGTTAAATATTTCCATTTCAAAACACAAATAGTAATGAAAACATTAAAAAACATTAAAATATAGCCAAATTAAAAAACAAAAAGCACAACTCTCTGAGCGCCTAAAGGCGCTTTGCGCAGTGCAGTGGTTAATGGAGCCCTGTTGCTTATGCATCGTTAAACGCCTGGAAAGAGATGTTGTTGTCTTGCCTATATACTGTTTTTTTTAGGCTTACAGTCCCCAAGAGGGCATTTGAAGGCATAGACGACGTTGGTCTGTTTTACAGCGTTCTGCTTTGTGTCTGGAGAGTTTCTCATGAGTAGGCTGGCCGTTTTTCTGGTTTTATAGTAAATCGTCAGTTGTATCTTCTGATTTTTGTCTGTAGGGATAACGTTTCTACTGACAATATCTTTCAGGACCCTTTCCTCCGTTTTATGGGCTGGGGGGATTTTGGGTACGTTTTGCCTCCTGGTCAAAACGTTTTGTGCTACCGGTGACGTATCTTGAATGTAGCATCTTGTACTTGTATATTTGACGTAACTTTAAGTAGGGAAGAGCCGGCTCAATCTCTCTAGAAAGAGATTATCGTCACAACTTTCCCCCGAAGCCTGCGGTTCCGGGTGAAGTTACGTCTTCAGGTGGTAGAGTGGTAGGTGGAGCAGCCTCTACCTCATAGACTCTGGAGAGGGCGTCTGCTGTTTTGTTGTCAGAACCCTTGATGTAGAAGCTCTCCAGGTTGAAATTCTGCAGATATAAAGCCCATCGTAGAAGCCGTTGGTTGTTAAATTGGGCTTGCTGCAGGAAGCGTAGGGAATTGTGGTCCTAGTAGATGGTGGTAGACCGAGCACTTTGCAGGTACGGTTCGAAGTGCTGCAAGTTCAGGACGATTGATAGCAGCTCCTCGATCGTGCTGTAGTTCCTTTGGTGTGGCTTTAATTTATAGCTGTAGTAGCTAACAGGCAGAATCTCCTCGCCTCGTTGTTGCATCAGGACACCCCCGATGCCAGTACCACTGGCGTCGACATGGAGGATGAAAGGCTTCGTGATATCTGGCGAGGCGAGAATAGGATTAGAACAGAGCAGGAATTTAAGTTGTTCAAAAGCAACGGTTTGCTGAATGGTCCAATGATACCGTTGCTTGGGGCTCGTTAAGGTGATCAATGGTGTCGCCACCGTACTAAAGTTCCTCACAAACCTACGGTAGTAGGAGGCAAGACAAGGAAGCGCAGAAGCTGCTTCCTGGTGGTAGGCTGTGGGTAATGCTGGATAGCTAGGGTATATATGTTTAGCGGAGCTATGCTGCCACTCCCTATCTCATGGCCAAGATAACGCACTTTACCTTTGGCAAAGGTGGACTTGCCCAGGTTGATGGTGAGGCCGGCTGACAGGAGCTTGGCAAACAATCGTTGCAGCTGGAGCAGATGTTCGCTTCAGGTGTTTTTGCCACAACGATATCATCCAAGTAGGCGTAGGTGTTATCCAAGCCCTGGATGACGCGGTTGACAGCTCGCTGAAAGGTGACCGGGGCATTACATAGTCCAAAGGGAAGGCGTTCGTATCTGTAAAGGCCAAAAGGAGTGGTAAAGGCAGATATTTCCCTAGCTCGCTCCGTTAAACATACCTGGTAATATCCTTTTAACAAGTCCAGCTTCGATAGGTACCGCGCATGACCAATGGCGTCCAGGATGTCATCTATTCTAGGTAAGGGGTACGCATCCTTGACAGTCACAAGATTTAACTTCCGATAGTCGGTACATAGTCTCACCTTACCATGCGGTTTTGCCACCAAGATGCAGGGTGAGGCCCAAAGGGACTCACAAGGGGTAGCCAGCCCATGATCCAGGAGGTACTGTACCTCAGCCCGCATGACTTCCTTCTTACTCGGGCTGATTCGGTAGAAAGGTTGACGAATCGGCCGTGTGTCGGGGAGTTGTTGGATGTCGTGCTGAACCACATTACACTCTTGTGGATCATCGTTGAACAACTTCTGGTGTTCCTTGAAGATTCTGATGAGAGGTGCACTATTATTGTCCTGAAAATAGTTATTAAGATTAGCAAGGATTTCCGAGTTGGAAAGCACCGACTCAGTGTTAGTGCTTTCGGGAGAAGCAGGGAAGGTTTCACTGTGGAGGTATGGACCTTTAAACGCGAAAACTGATACCAACACAGTGGGGGGAATACCTTGATACTGCTTCGGAAGGTTGACGTGGCACAACCGGGTCTTCCGCCGCCTATCTGGAGTCTCAAGAACGTAGTTGTGGTTGTTCCTGCACTCCTTGATACGGTAGGGTCCTGAAAACTTGTTTTGCAATGGAGAACCTGGGATAGGAAAATATGCCAATACGAAGTCTCCTGATTTAAATTTCCTTAATTTGCTGCTTTGGTCAAAATGAGTCTTCATCCTCTCCTGCGCTTTCAATAGGTTGTCATTAGCAAATTTACGTACTCTCTCTAGAATGAGTTTTAAGTTTTGAAGAAACTGAGGCACATTCTGATGGTCACTGAAGGAGGCATTAAGTAGAAAGTCCTTGAAAGCTTTGAAAGGAGTACGGCACTTACGTCCGTAGAGCATCTCATAAGGAGATACTCCTAGAGACTCATTGGGGAGACTTCTGACAATGCACATAATGAGATCAAGTTGTTTATCCCAGTCCTTCAAGGTGTCATTGCAGAACTTCTTTAGGAGTGCTTTAATAGTCTGATGACTACGTTCAAGAGAACCCTGTGAAGCAGGATGATAGGGGCTGGACAGTACCTGTGTGATGTTGAACTCCTCCAGTGTCTTCTTGAAGAGATCACTGGTGAAGTTGGTGCCACAGTCGCTTTGAACCTCTCTTGGAAATCCATACTGGGTGAAGATCTTCAATAGGTGTTTCACCACAGTAGCAGCTGTAATGTTCTTTACTGGAACTGCTATGGGGAACCTGGTGGTAGGACACATGATAGTTAATATATATGCGTTGCCAGAACTGGTTCGGGGTAAAGGACCAACACAATCTATGATGAGTCTGTGGAAAGGTTCCGCAGGCACCTGGATGGGTTTCAGAGGAGCCTGGGGAATAGAGATGTTAGGTTTACCTGCCATCTGACATATATGACACTGTTGTACATATTTCTTTACGTCTTTTACCATACCTGGCCAATAGTAGTCTTGTCTGATTCCGTGGTAGGTTTTGTTGAAACCATAGTGAGAAAGAGCTCCGTGGGCCAGGTGTAGAATATCGGGCCGTATGCTGGTGGGAATCACTAGTTGTTCGACATTGGCCCAATCGTCATCCTCCTTCAGCTTGCTGGGTCTGTATCTGCGGTAGAGCAACTCATTCTCTAGGAAGAACCCAGGGATACTGTCAGGTTGAGTCTCAGCCTGGAAGAATAATGGTGTTAATGATTGATCTTCCCTCTGTAACTTACGGAACTCCAACTTGGTAAGATTTGGAGGTAGATTCTGAGGGTCTTGAGGGACAGCGGTAACAGTAGAGTCAGCTGGTTGCGGTCGTGCAGCTTGTGCACGGGTGGTCACCAAAACCGGTGGAGAAACTTCATCACTTTCTTGGACCTCTGCTGGAACATATTCAAAGGTGGGATTATCCATTACAGAGGTACACACCTGGGGTTTGTCCATGATGATCAGGTTGGACGGTTGCAGATCTTCTGCCAAGTCGTTGCCCAGGAGAAGTTGCACTCCAGGCATGGAAAAAGGTTTTTCCCTGATTGCGACTTGGACTTCACTGGTCACGAAGGGACAATCCAGGTGGACTCTGGCAAGTGGATATGGAGTGGTAGCAGTGAGGTCAGTGATGAAGACGGTTTCCCCGGTGTAGGTGACGTTAGACACAACTGATTTCAATATTAGGGACTGAAGAGCCGCTGTGACCCTCAAGATCTTCAATTTGAAACGTCCCTCCGAATCTGTACCGTTGGTAGAGACAGTTCCAGGATATTGGTGTTTACTGAAGAGAGAAAGATCATTACCATGAACACCAACATTCATTACAGGCCTACTGGAATTAGGAGGAGTCTGTTTGGGTTTAGTAGATTCATTGCTCTTGTATTGAGCCTTCCCACATCTATCTATGGTATGTCCATAGAGTTTGTAATACTTACAATACAATTGTGAGCTCGCTTGATCTGTACTCACTTTATCGTAACTGTACCAAGACTTCTTACTGAAAGGTGGTTCTGGTGTCAGCCGGTGGATGAGGCTGAAGGTGTCAGCCGACTTCTCACATTTGATAGTCGGTTTCTTCTTTATCTGCTAGATATAAACAGACGGAAGGGGGAACACGTTTCAAGAATTCCTCAACTAGCATGAGGTTGATGAGTTCTGCAAATGTAGGGACATGTGCTGCTTCCAGCCATTTCATGAAATATCTTTTCTTTGTATTGGCAAATTATAGAAAGGTGGTGGTACTTGCCTTAAGATGGTCACGGAATTTTCGTCGGCAGCTTTCGGTGGAAAGAAGGTAGGCGTCCAACACTGCTTGCTTCAGGGTTTGGTAGTCATTCTCAGACGCTTAGGTACTGAGAGTAACTGCAGCTCTACCTGTAAGATACACTCTGAGAAGGGTAGACCATTGATCAGCAGACCAGCCAAGTTTTTTAGCTAGGGTCTCAAAGGTGGTAAAAAAGACATCAGTCTCTGTCTCAACGAATGGTGGCATTAACTTACTTGCATAGGAGACATTGAAACTTACTGGAAGACTGGCGGTAGCTTGCTGGCGTTGAGTGTGGTGTGTAGTCTCCAACGTGAGTTCTTGTTGACGACATTCTATAACCATTGCCGCTTGCTGTTTGTCATGTTCGCGTTGTATCTCCAGGTGGCGTTGTTTTGCTTCAAGCTGTATTCGTTCACGCTCACGGAGTATTGCAATCTCACGTTCCTTGAGGGCCACCTCTCGTTCTTGTTCTTCTTTCCTCAAGGCGGCCTCTCGTTCTTGTTTTTGTTTTCTCATTGCAGTTTTCTCTTTCCTTAGGGCTGCCTCTCTTTCATGATCTTCTTTCCTTATTGCAGCTTCTTTTTTCTTCTGCTCCCTTTCAAGTTTGGCAAGTTCTAGTTTGAGTT
The DNA here is from genome assembly GCF_040958095.1 of Procambarus clarkii. Classification (NCBI taxonomy): domain Eukaryota; kingdom Metazoa; phylum Arthropoda; class Malacostraca; order Decapoda; family Cambaridae; genus Procambarus; species Procambarus clarkii. The sequence goes on along the minus strand of NC_091217.1, from coordinate 22,836,083 downwards.
TCATAGTTGCCAAATCAGTTTTATCTGCAATAGAATAAGTTTTGTGAGTTTCAGAGTCAATTGTCCCTTCATCTAAGAGATGATCCATAATGAGGTTATGTAATTCATTTTTGTTTGCTCCATGGGGAACATCTAGTTGATACTCGTGTGCAAGAGTTTGTAATTCAGTCCTCTTGGCACGACACAAGGTCCCTATTTCACCAGCTGGATCGTTACAGAAAGCTGGGAGACGAAACATGGTGAAAGATAGCAAATAAATGTACAACGAATATAGTTGTGATATGGTAAATGTCAGAAACAGGATAACGTGGCAACTGGTAACTATCCTGTGGAATTGTAATCTTTAACAATTAAAGTTAATTATAGGATGGTAAATGATTAGTCAATCAAAGTCGCAGGAAATCTTGTACCCGGTACTCAATGTAAGAGAATAAGGGCAAGAAAATCCTACTAAATAAGTGAAACTGAGTTTCTAAAACAAATGAAACATTTAATTGCTCCAAAGTGAATTAGGTAGTCCAAGAATGTTGGCATACCTTGCCGAGTCTCTATAGGACAAGGGTTTCCCACTAAATGAATATGATACTTACAGAATTAGCGAACTTTGTGCTCTGTAAAAAGAAAGCTAATTCCCTACCTAAGTAAATATCATTATCTCTGACCGACGTGTAGGGGTGCAGTGTCAACTGGTGACGAGAACTGCTGGTAAGGTCACAACTCAGTAACTTAGTCCGTGCTTGAGGAACTATGGCCCTCTTATCCTCCTTCGGTCGAATTGCAGAAGATAAGGTGCTTTGACCCGAAGACAAACCAAAGTACCAGGGTACCAAAATGATGATCTGTCGATAATATGAGAACTATCCTAGGGACAAGAAGTGGTAAACTCGAGTAATAACAGGGAGGGAAAGATGACCAATTAAGAGAATGACTGCGGCCTACAGTCACCACGTAATCCAAAGTTATCTCACACTCACCATATGCTACTCTCGGAATGCACAATACACACAGCGCCATATAAATATAAAAATTAATGATAATATTGAAAAGTAACTTTAGCAAAGCGAAATACGCTTACCACAAATTGATGCTCTGGTACTAGTACCTGAGTGAAGCTCCGTGGACAGGTCCCCATAAAATGTGACGGGAAAGTGTTTGAGTATTGATGTTCGGCAGTCCTCCAATGGCAGGTGTCAATGCCTGGTCACACTTACAAAAAAAAGATAGATTGCTTGCCTGTTGTCTGTGGTAAGTTAGAGGGAGGAACACGTAAAACACAAAGTATGAACAATGAAATTTTAATATATTTACTTTAAACATAAATGAAAATAAAGACAAATCTCAGGGGAATTAAAGTACAATTAAATAAGAAAGATAAATGCAAAGACAATGTGAGACACAATAGTATAAAGGTAAAATAATAAAATGGTGCTGAGAATATCGGCTATGGCTGATACCTCCCTTCGTATAGAAGCCTGTAGCTTAGTATGCCAGAGAGAGAGATGTCAACTCTAAGAGCACAAGGAATAATCTGAAGTTGATAGCTGGTCAGGTAGAGGGCGCTGAGGTGCGGTGTGCAGGTGCGCGGTCGGCGAGTCACCAATCAGGAGCAGGCAAGCCGGTGAATGGTAGTTAGCTGGTTTGATGACGAGCCGGCGTGTGGAGGGTGTGTGGAGTGGGGGGATTTTGGGTACGTTTTGCCTCCTGGTCAAAACGTTTTGTGCTACCCGTGACGTATCTTGAATGTAGCATCTTGTACTTGTATATTTGACGTAACTTTAAGTAGGGAAGAGCCGGCTCAATCTCTCTAGAAAGAGATTATCGTCATATATATATATATATATATATATATATATATATATATATATATATATATATATATATATATATATATATATATATATATATATATATATATATATATATATATATGTATATTTTGGTAGCAGTCTTTCCTGTAGACATATATTATTAAATATGACCGAAAAAGTAAGATTAATAATTCTAACACGAATTTTCTCAATCTTTCGTACATTTCTTTTCACTGTTGGAGGTAATTCAAAAATCAATTCTCCAAAATTCATTTTTATTTCTAGTCTGACACAACACTTGAGCGCGTTTCGTAAAACTTATTATATTTTCAAAGACTTTAGTTAACAAATACACAACTGAATAGAACTTACACATCTCCGATTTTGTTTATATCTACATTTGAGTGAGGTGGATGGGGTGAGGTGGTATTTAATAAGGTATTAATTTCATCAACACAAGCCAGAACATGAAACAATGGGTATTGAAAAGAAGTGATTGTAGAAAGCCTATTGGTCCATATTTCTTGATGCTTCTATATTGGAGCAGAGTCTTGAGGTGGGTAGAATATAGTTGTGCATTAATTGGCTGTTGATTGCTGGTGTTGACTTCTTGATGTTTAATGCCTTGCAAACGTCAAGCCGCCTGCTATCGCTGTATCTATCGATGATTTCTGTGTTGTTTACTAGGATTTCTCTGGCGATGGTTTGGTTGTGGGAAGAGATTATATGTTCCTTAATGGAGCCCTGTTGCTTATGCATCGTTAAACGCCTAGAAAGAGATGTTGTTGTCTTGCCTATATACTGGGTTTTTTGGAGCTTACAGTCCCCAAGAGGGCATTTGAAGGCATAGACGACGTTAGTCTCTTTTAAAGCGTTCTGTTTTGTGCCTGGAGAGTTTCTCATGAGTAGGCTTGCCGTTTTTCTGGTTTTATAGTAAATCGTCAGTTGTATCCTCTGATTTTTGTCTGTAGGGATAACGTTTCTATTAACAATATCTTTCAGGACCCTTTCCTTCGTTTTATGAGATGTGGAAAAGAAGTTCCTGTAAAATAGTCTAATAGGGGGTACAGGTGTTGTGTTAGTTGTCTCTTCAGAGGTTGCATGGCGTTTCACTTTCCTTCTTTTGATGTCTTCGACAAAACCATTGGAGAAGCCGTTGTTGACTAGGACCTGCCTTACCCTACAGAGTTCTTCGTCGACTTGCTTCCATTCTGAGCTGTGGCTGAGAGCACGGTCGACATATGCGTTAACAACACTCCTCTTGTACCTGTCTGGGCAGTCGCTGTTGGCATTTAGGCACATTCCTATGTTCGTTTCGTTAGTATAGACTGCAGTGTGGAAACCTCCGCTCTTTTCCATGACTGTTACATCTAGGAAGGGCAGCTTCCCATCCTTTTCCATCTCGTAAGTGAAACGCAGCACGGAACTCTGCTCAAATGCCTCCGTCAGCTCCTGCAGATGTCTGACATCAGGTACCTGTGTAAAAATGTCGTCAACATACCTGCAGTATATGGCCGGTTTCAAATTCATGTCGACTAAGACTTTTTGCTCGATGGTACCCATGTAGAAGTTTGCAAACAGGACACCTAGGGGAGAACCCATGGCGACCCCATCTACTTGCTTATACATGTGCCCATCCGGGCTCAAGAAGGGTGCCTCTTTAGTACAAGCTTGGAGTAGTTTCCTCAGAATATTTTCTGGTATGTCAAGAGGAGTACAGGCTGGATCACGATACACTCTGTCGGCTATCATCCCGATTGTCTCAGTAGAATAGAAAGCGCCACATAGTGCCACCTATGTAGGGAAATCAAATAAGAAATCAGAAGCGGGGAGCCACATAGTGCCACTCCGTATTAGGTCACCCAAGCGGTGTGTGGTAGCAGTCGAAAAAACAGTGAAGATAGGTATCTATTATGCACCACTATGATCATGTTCATTTACAGTAAAGTAGCCGCCTATGAAGGGCAATCAGATAAGAAAGTCAGAGGCGGAGTGCCACTTAGAGCCACTCCATATTAGGTCGTCCAAGGTGTGGGGCAGCAACAATCGTAAAAATAGAGAAGATAGGTATCTATTATGTGTCGCTATGTTCATGTTCATGTTCATTTATACAGAAAAGTATGACAGTATATTTAAGTAAAAAAAATGAATTTATTTGTATAATAAACACTCAGGTGAGCGGCAGTTACCCCCCCCCCCCCACCTCCCTCTATGGGACAGGTGTAAAAACAGAATCCTCTCAGTAGGGGTGGTCCCCCCCTCACCACCCCTCCTCATACTTGATGACCTTGAGTGTACCGTAAGAGGGACCCGCCTCCCTTAGTTGTTTTTAAGTTGGATATATTTTAAGCTTTTATACTTAAAGAAGGAGAAAAAGAAATAATCCTGATGATTTATAGATTATATTATCAAAGTACATAGGGTTAAACATAGTCGTATTGTAGGTCATCTCCCCCCACATAATATTTATTAACAAGAGCTCTCCTCCGCGCCCACAGGTCCGTTGTGGGGTCTTCCTCCCCCTCCTCCTCCTGGGACGAAGATGATGACTCATCATCTCCCAGAGAGTGAATGGGATGTAGTGCGCCTCCCTCAGGTGACTGACTGCTGACGTCATAGGGTTCACTCTCGCTGGTGGGGCGTTGTCCTTCCTCTCCTTGTGGTTCAATGACGTCACCACCTTGACTCTCGGTGGACATTCCTTGGGCTGAGGTGTTGGGGTGGGGGTCGGATGGTATGTCTGGGTGACCATACGCTAGGCTAGTGTATTTATTTAGGTAAAAGCGCTTATCATCAAATGCACTTAAACCCCTCTTAGTATTGAATGTGGTTGCCATCTGCCCCCCTACATTTCTTATTTGACTGTAATTAAAAGTATTTACTACACCATTGCTGTGTAGGGTCTCTTTAAAGTGGTTATGTGTTAAAGATCTTTGCACAGCTCGGGGAATACCCTTAGCGGTGATGGAATTTTTATTGTCAAGCAAAGCACACTATACATTTTGGGCTTGAGTGCCACAACTTCAAGGATGTGTTTATCTGACACCTCTGACTTTAACAGCCCTAAAACACCCTTTTTAGAAGGATCATACAAGGGGTGAGTTTCAGGAAAATTACTCTTATCCATCCACAAACTAAGGGGTTCTTTCCCCATCTCATTAAAGATATCTTCAGCTAGTAAGGTGAAAATGAAACTGTCTGTATCACTATACACCAGTTGTACCCTATCTGAATAGTGGTTCTTAAGTACCCTGTACCAAAAATGGTACAAGCTGTATTTTGCTAGCTCAAGAATCTGGAACCCAATGTAATTAGGATGAGTAATTTTAATGAATGGTCTGGAACTGACAGACAATAATTTATTGTCACCTAAATGCACCATTCGTTTAAAGCGGGGATTCTTCACCTCTCGTAAAAAGACCCA
>NC_091217.1:22660851-22825851 GCF_040958095.1 Procambarus clarkii | reverse complement strand
CAGTGTCTATGCTTAAGGCACAACTCTCCTAAACACGAGAGTCAAGTATACAACTTTAGAACACTTTCCCACCAGGAGACTCGAACCCTCGCCAGCACAGAAGCCTTCCAGCAACTGGCATAACAGGTACGCCTTAACCCTCTCCACCACCTGCTCAGACCCTTAAAAGAGATGGTAATTTCGGAGTATTTAAATAGACCAAAGATCACCACCTCTCAAGAGCACTAGAGCAAGTGAGGGGTCATTTATACGTTTATTTCATCAAGTCCCTGTTAATATGGGAAGACACAGTGTCTATGCTTAAGGCACAACTCTCCTAAACACGAGAGTCAGGTATACAACTTTAGAACACTTTCCCACCAGGAGACTCGAACCCTCGCCAGCACAGAAGCCTTCCAGCAACTGGCATAACAGGTACGCCTTAACCCTCTCCACCACCTGCTCAGACCCTTAAAAGAGATGGTAATTTTGGAGTATTTAAATAGACCAAAGATCACCACCTCCCAAGAGCACTAGAGCAAGTGAGGGGTCATTTATACGTTTATTTCATCACGTCCCTGTTAATATGGGAAGACACAGTGTCTATGCTTAAGGCACAACTCTCCTAAACACGAGAGTCAAGTATACAACTTTAGAACACTTTCCCACCAGGAGACTCGAACCCTCGCCAGCACAGAAGCCTTCCAGCAACTGGCATAACAGGTACGCCTTAACCCTCTCCACCACCTGCTCAGACCCTTAAAAGAGATGGTAATTTCGGAGTATTTAAATAGACCAAAGATCACCACCTCTCAAGAGCACTAGAGCAAGTGAGGGGTCATTTATACGTTTATTTCATCAAGTCCCTGTTAATATGGGAAGACACAGTGTCTATGCTTAAGGCACAACTCTCCTAAACACGAGAGTCAAGTATACAACTTTAGAACACTTTCCCACCAGGAGACTCGAACCCTCGCCAGCACAGAAGCCTTCCAGCAACTGGCATAACAGGTACGCCTTAACCCTCTCCACCACCTGCTCAGACCCTTAAAAGAGATGGTAATTTCGGAGTATTTAAATAGACCAAAGATCACCACCTCCCAAGAGCACTAGAGCAAGTGAGGGGTCATTTATACGTTTATTTCATCACGTCCCTGTTAATATGGGAAGACACAGTGTCTATGCTTAAGGCACAACTCTCCTAAACACGAGAGTCAAGTATACAACTTTAGAACACTTTCCCACCAGCAGACTCGAACCCTCGCCAGCACAGAAGCCTTCCAGCAACTGGCATAACAGGTACGCCTTAACCCTCTCCACCACCTGCTCAGACCCTTAAAATTCGAAATTTTATCCGAAATCCGAAATTACCATCTCTTTTAAGGGTCTGAGCAGGTGGTGGAGAGGGTTAAGGCGTACCTGTTATGCCAGTTGCTGGAAGGCTTCTGTGCTGGCGAGGGTTCGAGTCTCCTGGTGGGAAAGTGTTCTAAAGTTGTATACTTGACTCTCGTGTTTAGGAGAGTTGTGCCTTAAGCATAGACACTGTGTCTTCCCATATTAACAGGGACTTGATGAAATAAACGTATAAATGACCCCTCACTTGCTCTAGTGCTCTTGGGAGGTGGTGATCTTTGGTCTATTTAAATACTCCGAAATTACCATCTCTTTTAAGGGTCTGAGCAGGTGGTGGAGAGGGTTAAGGCGTACCTGTTATGCCAGTTGCTGGAAGGCTTCTGTGCTGGCGAGGGTTCGAGTCTCCTGGTGGGAAAGTGTTCTAAAGTTGTATACTTGACTCTCGTGTTTAGGAGAGTTGTGCCATATATATATATATATATATATATATATATATATATATATATATATATATATATATATATATATATATATATATATATATATATATTAGTATATTTTGGTAGCAGTCTTTCCTGTAGACATATATTATTAAATATGACCGAAAAAGTAAGATTAATAATTCTAACACGAATTTTCTCAATCTTTCGTACATTACGCTTTACTGTTGGAGGTAAATCAAAAATCACTTCTCCAAAATTCATTTTTATTTCTAGTCTGACGCGACACGGGCGCGTTTCGTAAAACTTATTACATTTTCAAAGACTTCACAAATACACAACTGATTAGAACTTACGTCTCTCTGATATTATATCTACATTTGAGTGAGGTGGGAAGGATGATGTGGCATTAACACAAGACAGAACAGGGGATATTAATAGGGTATTAAAAGTATCAACACAAGACAGAACAGAAACAATGGGTATTGAATAGAAGTGTTTGTAGAAAGCCTATTGGTCCATATTTCTTGATGCTTCTATATTGGAGCGGAGTCTTGAGGTGGGTAGAATATAGTTGTGCAATAATTGGCTGTTGATTGCTGGTGTTGACTTCTTGATGTGTAGTGCCTCGCAAACGTCAAGCCGCCTGCTATCGCTGTATCTATCGATGTAAACAACACAGAAATCATCGATAGATACAGCGATAGCAGGCGGCTTGACGTTTGCGAGGCACTACACATCAAGAAGTCAACACCAGCAATCAACAGCCAATTATTGCACAACTATATTCTACCCACCTCAAGACTCCGCTCTAATATAGAAGCATCAAGAAATATGGACCAATAGGCTTTCTACAAACACTTCTATTCAATACCCATTGTTTCTGTTCTGTCTTGTGTTGATACTTTTAATACCCTATTAATATCCCCTGTTCTGTCTTGTGTTAATGCCACATCATCCTTCCCACCTCACTCAAATGTAGATATAATATCAGAGAGACGTAAGTTCTAATCAGTTGTGTATTTGTGAAGTCTTTGAAAATGTAATAAGTTTTACGAAACGCGCCCGTGTCGCGTCAGACTAGAAATAAAAATGAATTTTGGAGAAGTGATTTTTTATTTACCTCCAACAGTAAAGCGTAATGTACGAAAGATTGAGAAAATTCGTGTTAGAATTATTAATCTTACTTTTTCGGTCATATTTAATAATATATGTCTACAGGAAAGACTGCTACCAAAATATACTAATATATATATATATATATATATATATATATATATATATATATATATATATATATATATATATATATATATATATATATACATATATATATATATATATATATATGGCACAACTCTCCTAAACACGAGAGTCAAGTATACAACTTTAGATCACTTTCCCACCAGGAGCCTCGAACCCTCGCCAGCACAGAAGCCTTCCAGCAACTGGCATAACAGGTACGCCTTAACCCTCTCCACCACCTGCTCAGACCCTTAAAAGAGATGGTAATTTCGGAGTATTTAAATAGACCAAAGATCACCACCTCCCAAGAGCACTAGAGCAAGTGAGGGGTCATTTATACGTTTATTTCATCATGTCCCTGTTAATATGGGAAGACACAGTGTCTATGCTTAAGGCACAACTCTCCTAAACACGAGAGTCAAGTATACAACTTTAGAACACTTTCCCACCAGCAGACTCGAACCCTCGCCAGCACAGAAGCCTTCCAGCAATTGGCATAACAGGTACGCCTTAACCCTCTCCACCACCTGCTCAGACCCTTAAAAGAGATGGTAATTTCGGAGTATTTAAATAGACCAAAGATCACCACCTCCCAAGAGCACTAGAGCAAGTGAGGGGTCATTTATACGTTTATTTCATCAAGTCCCTGTTAATATGGGAAGACACAGTGTCTATGCTTAAGGCACAACTCTCTTAAACACGAGAGTCAAGTATACAACTTTAGAACACTTTCCCACCAGGAGACTCGAACCCTCGCCAGCACAGAAGCCTTCCAGCAACTGGCATAACAGGTACGCCTTAACCCTCTCCACCACCTGCTCAGACCCTTAAAAGAGATGGTAATTTCGGAGTATTTAAATAGACCAAAGATCACCACCTCCCAAGAGCACTAGAGCAAGTGAGGGGTCATTTATACGTTTATTTCATCAAGTCCCTGTTAATATGGGAAGACACAGTGTCTATGCTTAAGGCACAACTCTCCTAAACACGAGAGTCAAGTATACAACTTTAGAACACTTTCCCACCAGGAGACTCGAACCCTCGCCAGCACAGAAGCCTTCCAGCAACTGGCATAATAGGTACGCCTTAACCCTCTCCACCACCTGCTCAGACCCTTAAAAGAGATGGTAATTTCGGAGTATTTAAATAGACCAAAGATCACCACCTCTCAAGAGCACTAGAGCAAGTGAGGGGTCATTTATACGTTTATTTCATCAAGTCCCTGTTAATATGGGAAGACACAGTGTCTATGCTTAAGGCACAACTCTCCTAAACACGAGAGTCAAGTATACAACTTTAGAACACTTTCCCACCAGGAGACTCGAACCCTCGCCAGCACAGAAGCCTTCCAGCAACTGGCATAACAGGTACGCCTTAACCCTCTCCACCACCTGCTCAGACCCTTAAAAGAGATGGTAATTTCGGAGTATTTAAATAGACCAAAGATCACCACCTCCCAAGAGCACTAGAGCAAGTGAGGGGTCATTTATACGTTTATTTCATCACGTCCCTGTTAATATGGGAAGACACAGTGTCTATGCTTAAGGCACAACTCTCCTAAACACGAGAGTCAAGTATACAACTTTAGAACACTTTCCCACCAGGAGACTCGAACCCTCGCCAGCACAGAAGCCTTCCAGCAACTGGCATAACAGGTACGCCTTAACCCTCTCCACCACCTGCTCAGACCCTTAAAAGAGATGGTAATTTCGGAGTATTTAAATAGACCAAAGATCACCACCTCTCAAGAGCACTAGAGCAAGTGAGGGGTCATTTATACGTTTATTTCATCAAGTCCCTGTTAATATGGGAAGACACAGTGTCTATGCTTAAGGCACAACTCTCCTAAACACGAGAGTCAAGTATACAACTTTAGAACACTTTCCCACCAGGAGACTCGAACCCTCGCCAGCACAGAAGCCTTCCAGCAACTGGCATAACAGGTACGCCTTAACCCTCTCCACCACCTGCTCAGACCCTTAAAAGAGATGGTAATTTCGGAGTATTTAAATAGACCAAAGATCACCACCTCCCAAGAGCACTAGAGCAAGTGAGGGGTCATTTATACGTTTATTTCATCACGTCCCTGTTAATATGGGAAGACACAGTGTCTATGCTTAAGGCACAACTCTCCTAAACACGAGAGTCAAGTATACAACTTTAGAACACTTTCCCACCAGCAGACTCGAACCCTCGCCAGCACAGAAGCCTTCCAGCAACTGGCATAACAGGTACGCCTTAACCCTCTCCACCACCTGCTCAGACCCTTAAAATTCGAAATTTTATCCGAAATCCGAAATTACCATCTCTTTTAAGGGTCTGAGCAGGTGGTGGAGAGGGTTAAGGCGTACCTGTTATGCCAGTTGCTGGAAGGCTTCTGTGCTGGCGAGGGTTCGAGTCTCCTGGTGGGAAAGTGTTCTAAAGTTGTATACTTGACTCTCGTGTTTAGGAGAGTTGTGCCTTAAGCATAGACACTGTGTCTTCCCATATTAACAGGGACTTGATGAAATAAACGTATAAATGACCCCTCACTTGCTCTAGTGCTCTTGGGAGGTGGTGATCTTTGGTCTATTTAAATACTCCGAAATTACCATCTCTTTTAAGGGTCTGAGCAGGTGGTGGAGAGGGTTAAGGCGTACCTGTTATGCCAGTTGCTGGAAGGCTTCTGTGCTGGCGAGGGTTCGAGTCTCCTGGTGGGAAAGTGTTCTAAAGTTGTATACTTGACTCTCGTGTTTAGGAGAGTTGTGCCATATATATATATATATATATATATATATATATATATATATATATATATATATATATATATATATATATATATATATATTAGTATATTTTGGTAGTAGTCTTTCCTGTAGACAAATATTATTAAATATGACCGAAAAAGTAAGATTAATAATTCTAACACGAATTTTCTCAATCTTTCGTACATTACGCTTTACTGTTGGAGGTAAATCAAAAATCACTTCTCCAAAATTCATTTTTATTTCTAGTCTGACGCGACACGGGCGCGTTTCGTAAAACTTATTACATTTTCAAAGACTTCACAAATACACAACTGATTAGAACTTACGTCTCTCTGATATTATATCTACATTTGAGTGAGGTGGGAAGGATGATGTGGCATTAACACAAGACAGAACAGGGGATATTAATAGGGTATTAAAAGTATCAACACAAGACAGAACAGAAACAATGGGTATTGAATAGAAGTGTTTGTAGAAAGCCTATTGGTCCATATTTCTTGATGCTTCTACATTGGAGCGGAGTCTTGAGGTGGGTAGAATATAGTTGTGCAATAATTGGCTGTTGATTGCTGGTGTTGACTTCTTGATGTGTAGTGCCTCGCAAACGTCAAGCCGCCTGCTATCGCTGTATCTATCGATGTAAACAACACAGAAATCATCGATAGATACAGCGATAGCAGGCGGCTTGACGTTTGCGAGGCACTACACATCAAGAAGTCAACACCAGCAATCAACAGCCAATTATTGCACAACTATATTCTACCCACCTCAAGACTCCGCTCTAATATAGAAGCATCAAGAAATATGGACCAATAGGCTTTCTACAAACACTTCTATTCAATACCCATTGTTTCTGTTCTGTCTTGTGTTGATACTTTTAATACCCTATTAATATCCCCTGTTCTGTCTTGTGTTAATGCCACATCATCCTTCCCACCTCACTCAAATGTAGATATAATATCAGAGAGACGTAAGTTCTAATCAGTTGTGTATTTGTGAAGTCTTTGAAAATGTAATAAGTTTTACGAAACGCGCCCGTGTCGCGTCAGACTAGAAATAAAAATGAATTTTGGAGAAGTGATTTTTTATTTACCTCCAACAGTAAAGCGTAATGTACGAAAGATTGAGAAAATTCGTGTTAGAATTATTAATCTTACTTTTTCGGTCATATTTAATAATATGTATATATATATATATCCCCCAGCACTCAAATCAGTCCACTTCTCATTCCTGCTCCTACTTATCTATATAAATATATATATATAATATATTTATATTTATTTATATATATATATATATATATATATATATATATATATATATATATATATATATATATATATATATATATATATATATAACCCTTATATGAAATAGATACTAATTTACTTACATCTCGGTCTAGACGGGGAGGAGAGTGGACGGTTTGGTCACAATTTCAATAATACGTGATGTGGGGGAGGTGTAGCGTCCTTTTATTGACTCAGAACCGTGGGGGGCAACGTTGCCACATACAACACCTCTCAGTCCTTTTTGTAAGAGAAGGGTTAGGCCTGCTGTAGAAAACTTTTTTTTTTTTTCTCTCGTCTGGAGGTCATCACTAGGGGACTTCTACTTCAAAAAAAACATCAGGAGGACTGGCTATGTCCTGAGGGAGTGACATTCCTTGCTGGGTGAATACACACACACACACACACACACACACACACACACACACACAGACACACACACACACACACTCACATACACACACACTCACTCACTCACACTCTCACTCACACTCACTCACACTCGCACACACTCCCCCCTCCAGGTGGGGGACACAGGTGTATTTAAAGGCCTCCTCCGTCACTCCCGGTCACTATAGTTGACGACGACTCGTTCCTCTCAACCGCCCCTCCGCCATGGCTTTATCGTCCATTAAGTCAATAGACAACGACATCACCGACACCCACGCCTTTGGGGTCGGTGATGTTATAGTGTATGATCTCCCCGCTGCCGTTGTGCGTCCCTATGAACTGGCAAGTGTAATATGGAAATGTTACAACTATGCCCGTGTGGAACGTGAAGGACTGACTCATGTCAACAGGGCCACAATACATTACCGGTCTACCCCAGGGGACATTGAAGTGAAGATAGCTCCCCTACCCTCCGACGGTCAAGACATTGTCAAAGAGCCAGTCTTGTTCTTCCGCCCCACCATCGTGGCGCTAATTTCTGCTTTCGGTGCAGGAGCATCCTTCGAGTCCAACCCTATAGCTCAGGAGCAAGTGCAGTCTTCTGCCAACATCCACTACATCACCAATGTCACCCTGGATACTGCCAAAAACCGATTGTTTTGGCTGAAAACAGCCCTAACAAAGGTTGGCAATCTTATGGTAAAAACCCCAACCATGTTTCGGTTGGTGGTACCCCATGGACTGGGGGCCTCCCGTGGTGGCATGGACAACTGGCACAAGGACGTCGGGCCCATGCTCATTTCTCTCAACGCTGAGTTAGCCAAGCAATACAAGGAGCTGGTAATCCTCAAACGTCACTCTACTGTTACCCCATCAATGGTACCCCTCCCGAATGATGATCCCAGGGGAGAGGGTGATAGTAAAACTATCACCCTAGATGCAGTGGTGGGGGAGGGTGCCACCACCTCAGGAAGCTCTTCTTGTTCTACACCAACAGCACCACCAGCGCCACCAGCTACCCCCAGGAAGAAGAGACACCTACAAGAGTACTCATCCACCTCCAGCGCCGCTCCACCCCCACCCACAACATCTGGTACAACCAAACGACGGATCGAAACCACTATTGACTTCGACCCCCTCTCAAATCATCGTATTGACACCATCCTCGATGGAGTCACAGGAAATATTCCTGTTATCCTCCTCACCGAAAAAACAACGAAAGCTGTAACCAACAACACACAAAGAAGAGGTGGCAGCACCACCGCAGTCAGTAACAGCAGCAGCAGCAGCAGCAGCAGCAGTACCTCCATCTACAACAGCTTCGGTGGTGGTAGCAGCAGCAGCTCCACCGACGACGGTGTCAGTGGTGTCAGCGGTACCAACAGCTCCAGTGGCTGTGGCGACAGCAGTACCACCAACTACAGCAGCAGCAGCAGCAGCAGCAGTACCATCAACGCTGGCAAGCGGTGTCAGCGGTAACCACAGCTCCAGTAGCCGGGGTGGTAGCGGCAGCAGTACCACCAACTACAGCAGTTCCAGCGGTGGCAGCGGCAGCAACAGTACCATCATCGCCGGCAGCGGTGTCAGCGGTAACGGTAGCGGCAGCAGTACCACCAACTACAACGGCTCCAGCGGTGGCAGCAGCAGCAGCAGCAGTACCATCAACGGTGGCAGCGGTGTCAGTGGTACCAACAGCTCCAGCAGCGGCGGCAGCGGACGACAGCAGTACCAACAGCTGCTGCTCTTTATATGTAATTTGTTATGGGGAACAAATTGTAGTTCTTGTAGTTGTAGTTCCCCCTGTTTTAGTTCTTTTAAAAGTAATATTTCCTTAGTAGATTAATAAAATAAAATATAAGTAATGATGTTTTATTCCCACCCCAATCAGTACATAAGTTAACAACGGACGAGGAACACTACATATACCTCACTAGCCTCGACCAAGAAGATATATACAACAACACAAGTTCAGCATTTACAAACACCATCCCCACTCTACATTTAAACCCTTCCATTAAACATGAAGTGGCCTTAGTCAACATACTCCTACCCAGACGAATTAACGCTATCATCAAGGATGAGGGGGAGTCTGGCATAGACGTCTATGCTACTTTTAAACGAGGAACTCTTTCTAAAAGCCCAGAACACCTCATTTACACCTTCCTCCCCAAAACCAACATATTATCCAGAAACATCACATTCATCACGAGTGAGCTCAGCCGACAAATAATCACCGACATGAAGCTTAGCTTCCGAGGTGATTTCAAAATATACTTCTCAGAAAGAGAACCAATCCTCACCTATGATCAATCCTTAGAGCGAGTATTACTAGCCTCCACTCTTAACAATGAAGGCACTGGTTCGTTATATTCTCTTAGCCTTCAATTTAAACACAGAATAGCTAATGTACATGGTTTTGACAGCAGTCGCAAATACACCATTTATCAGGCAAAATCAGATGACATTACAGCGGCCTCCAAGGTCGTGGCCTCATTCCCCCCAGACAGTGACGGAGGTTGTGACTATTTACTCATTTATAGTGACGTCATCGAGCCGGATCGTTACGGGGGACAAATTGTAAATATCTTAGATGCAATCAATTATCATGACTCATATTCTAGAGGGGCTCGTCCCCTAGTGTACAAGACATTAAATACTAACACGTTGGAGAAAGTATTAAAATAACAGATCAGTTTGGACGAATGGTTAGTTTTGAAGATGGGAGGTCGGTTACGGCAGTCTTACACCTCCGCCCTAGGGTATAACAATATAATCTATATAGATATAAATAAATATATATATATATGTATATATATATATATATATATATATATATATATATATATATATATATATATAAATATATATATAGAAGTGTTTACCCACATCATCGGTTATTATAAGAAGAGGAGTCGGGATGCGAGTACCTTTCCACACACCCTCCCAGAAGGACTATGGGGAGATCTTCTTCCCCCCCTCTAGGAGACACGGGATGAGAGGGGGAGCGATGAATGACATACGCACATTCCAAGCGCCTTATCTCAGATCTGGTGGTGGTTTTTTTGGGACCTTAGCTGGCTTGGCTCGACGAGCCATACCATTTTTCATGAAAACTGTAACGCCGACTGCTATCGATTTTGGGAAAAATGTTCTTGGTGATTTAACCAGTGGTAGACGGGATGTAAAGAGCGCTCTGAGAACTCACGGTATTGATTCTCTTAAGACTGTGGGGAAGAAATTGGTAGCAGGCGGGAAAATTAAAAGACTCTCTAGGAGAAGAAAAAATAAAAATAATAAATGTAAACGAGCCCTTGGGTATAAAAATGATGTATTTTCACTACAGTAAGCAGTCATACTTCACCTTTCGGAGGAGATCATGGCGGAGGCTAGTGGAGCTGGGTTGAAAATCCCTGTAGAATATTATAGTTCCAGTATTATTGACCAATTTCCTAGAAGTAACAGAATACGTAATGTGGAGAGTTCAATTGCCTCCACACAGCAAATAGACATTCTACCTGTTAACCTCCCTATTAATCAACGTTTGCGGGATAATTACTTAGAATTCCGCATCCCTGGAACCCAGGGCACCTTCTTAGATTTAGCTAATATTGTTATAGATTTTTAGGTATCTTTAACGAAAGATGACGATACCACAAAATTGGAAGAGGATGACCATGTGGAATTTGTTAATGGGTTGTCAAATACCATGTTTAAAGGTGTTCAGGTGTTTTTAGGAGAGCAGGTAGTTGAAACAAATTCTAATTTTAATTATTGGTCGTTTATTAAATTAATTACCTCCATGCCTCCATCAAAAATGTCTTCCTTGGGGAGAATTGGAGCCTTTCGTAGGGACTGGAGTGATGATGGTGTAATCCCTAACGAATTTACTAATACATTTTTTACTGGGGCCACCGCCAAGGATAAAAAATTTATGACCGATTTAAAAGGTAAAGGATTGTCAATGTGTTTTTCCCTACTATTGGACGTAACAACCCTAGACCAATACATATTAGATAATATAGATGTGCGCCTAAGATTGGAGCTCTCCCCACATGCTTGGGTGCTAAATACAAGTGTGGACGATGGCTCTAAGTATCGGCTGCATATGGATTATGCTAAGTTGTGGGTAGCACGAGTGTTCCCCTACCCAAGTGCTTACCTAGCCTTAAACAGCTCACTGTTAGCATCCCCCGATCCCATAAGCTATACTTTCAATAAAACCATTTCTAAAACATATGTCCTAGCAGGGAATCAAACTAGTCTCTTAATTGATCAGCCTTGGGCGCAAGTAATTCCTCACAAGATATTCATGGTAATTGTGCCAATGAATTATTTCGCTGGCCTTCACCAAGGTAATGGATTATATTTTGAAAATGCAAAACTGAAAAATATTGCCATGTATTTGAACAATAACGCAATTTACCGAATTGGTTGTGATTTCGACAATCATTATGCCCGCCTTTATTACGAAACTTTGAAGACATTAGGCTTAGAGCGTGATTCACTTCTAGCCTATGACACTTTTAATAAGGGAAGATCGATATTCGCCTTTGACTTAACCACCATTCAAACAAAGGATTCCCTCCCTGTGGAGAAATCTGGCAACTTGCGTATGGAGCTTGAGTTTGGTGGTGGTGTTACATATAACAGACTGGTTTTACTGTTTGGGGAAACGACCGGGGCAGTCGTTTCATCGACGGGCAGAGAACTGTTCTGTGTGACGTGCGAGCTTAAAAACATAATGAATTGTTATGATATAAATATTAATTTAAAAAATAATCTAGGGGATCGAGCACTCTACCTAGGTTGTTATAATGCTGATGAAATAGAACATTTAAATATCTCATCAAGAAAACCTATTGTTCTCATAACTAATATTTTACCATCACACAGCAGATTAACTATGGGACATTGGGTAGCTATTTATGTTGATAAAGTTAAACATCGAATGTTTTTTTTCGATAGTTATGCAATGTCGGCGGTTACTTATGGACATTATTTTCAAGGATTTATTAAAACTAACGCAATAACAAAGGTGTTTGGAATGTGCTACAGACTCCAGAGTGATTTTACCCTTGCTTGTGGACTGTATTGCGTAATGTTTGTCCATAGGGTGAGTCACCTGGGGCTGCCTTCAACAGTACATTACTTACATAATGTATTTTCAAGCGTTAGTTTAAAATTAAATGATAAACGTGCCCTCGCTTATGTGAGACGATATTTTCCTATGAAACATCACTGTGTTAGGACATTTTGTAGAGGAGTAAGGGTTGGTTCTTATAGGTGGTGTAGAGAATATTTTTGTTAGCTAGGCAACCTACCTAACAAGGGGATTACCCCCATATAAAACCCCTCTCACCCCACAACCTCCCTAGAAGACCTCCAACCTCCTCATCCTACAAATGGAAGGCGTCTCCCCAGAAACACACGCAGGGAAGATTGAAGTCCTTGAAGGGCCTGGTTAGTATTACCCTCACTTTCTGGTAAATATTTATTTTTTTTCCCACAATAGAAAGTTTGTACAACCTCTATTTTACCTCTTCTTTTTTTCAGTGCAATTCTTAGGACCCGTCCACATTTGTAGAGTAGTAATTCTACGTGGAAGGTCTGCCCCAAACAAGATGCTGTTACGTAGACTAATTGATGATGCCTGCTGTAGAGGACACAAGGCCGCTCCTGCAGGGGGAGAGGTATGTACTAGCAGTTCTTAGAGGAAATAGAATATTTTTCAAATAAAAAATATAGTCCTATAAATTATTTCCCTCCATCTCTTTCCAAAACACTTCAGATGAGAGTCAGAAGGAAAGTCGTCCAAAAGGCAACCACCCAACTCACCCCACACCCCCAAGAGAGGGGGGAGGGGGTCAAGACCTCCCCCCACTCACCACGGATGGGGAGATGTCAGAATTCTACTCAGATGAGGAAGGGGAGGTGGAGGGGGGAGAGGGATAGGGATCATAATTAACTTCTTATACATCATTTGTGATTTTTACCTAATAAAACATTAATAAATTCTTTGATTTTTTTTAACCCCTGGAGGAGATTTATAATTTAATACTCCTATATAAGACCCACTCAACCCCCACTGGGTGTAGAACTCTGTTATGGTAAAGTCAAGGCCATTAGGTGCGAGGAAGGGTACGGGCGACCACCCTCACCGAGAGGAACCTGTTTTACACCTGCCCCATTAAGGAATGTGGGGGCGCAACTGGCACTCACCCGTGAGTGTTTATTATACAAATAAATTGATTTTTACTTAAATATATTATCATACTTTACTGTATAAATGAACATGATCATAGTGGCGCATAATAGATACCTATCTTCACTGTTTTTTCGACTGCTACCACACACACCTTGGGTGACCTAATATGGAGTGGCACTATGTGGCTCCCCGCTTCTAATTTCTTATCTGATTCCCCTACATAGGTGGCACTATGTGGCGCTTTCTATTCTACTTGTCTCGTCCACAGGTACGTTGGTAAACAGCGATTCTACGTCCAACGAGGCTCTTATCCCTGTGGCCCGTGTGCCCCGCAGTAAGTCAACAAATTCCTTTGGAGACTTCAGTCTGAAGGCACATGGAACATAAGGAGTCAGCAGGCCGTTGAGTCGCTTCGCCAGTCTGCACGTGGGTGTGGGTATCTGGCTAATGATTGGCCGAAGTGGGTTTCCAGGCTTGTGTGTCTTGACATTTCCATACGCATATCCAGGTTTATATTCCCCAATGATCTTTGGCAGGTGGAGTCCGGATTTCTTGGCGTTCACAGTTTCGATCAGTTTGTTGACCTTTGCTTTTAATTCGGCTGTAGTGTCCTTCGTTACCCTTTGGAACTTAGTTTGGTCAGAGAGAGTATGAGGTTCATTTTCGCCAGATATTCGTCTTTTTTAAGAATGACATATATTGGCGACTTGTCACCTCTCCTGACAACTATCTCCTTGTTCTCACGAAGGCTTTTAGCTGCCGCTTTGAGCTCGGGGGACAGTATGGTGCTTCTGTAATTGCCTCAATTCTTTCTTTAATGATTGGCCGAACCCACTTCGGCCAATCATTAGCCAGATACCCACACCCACGTACAGACTGGCGAAGCGACTCAACGACCTGCTGACTCCTTATGTTCCTTGCGCCTTCAGCCTGAAGTCTCCAAAGGAATTTGTTGACTTACTGCGGGGCACACGGGCCACAGGGATAAGAGCCTCGTTGGACGTAGAATCGCTGTTTACCAACGTACCTGTGGACGAGACAATCGGGATGATAGCCGATAGAGTGTATCGTGATCCAGCCTGTACTCCTCTTGACATACCAGAAAATATTCTGAGGAAACTACTCCAAGCTTGAACTAAAGAGGCACCCTTCTTGAGCCCGGATGGGCACATGTATAAGTAAGTAGATGGGGTCGCCATGGGTTCTCCCCTAGGTGTCCTGTTTGCAAACTTCTACATGGGTACCATCGAGCAAAAAGTCTTAGTCGACATGAACTTTAAACCGGCCATATACTGCAGGTATGTTGACGACATTTTTACACAGGTACCTGATGTCAGACATCTGCAGGAGCTGAAGGAGGCATTTGAGCAGAGTTCCGTGCTGCGTTTCACTTACGAGATGGAAAAGGATGGGAAGCTGCCCTTTCTAGATGTAACAGTCATGGAAAAGAGCGGAGGTTTCCACACTGCAGTCTACACTAAGGAAACGAACATAGGAATGTGCCTAAATGCCAACAGCGACTGCCCAGACAGGTACAAGAGGAGTGTTGTTAACGCATATGTCGACCGTGCTCTCAGCCACAGCTCAGAATGGAAGCAAGTCGACGAAGAACTCTGTAGGGTAAGGCAGGTCCTAGTCAACAACGGCTTCTCCAATGGTTTCGTCGAAGACATCATAAGAAGGAAAGTGAAACGCCATGCAACCTCTGAAGAGACAACTAACACAACACCTATACCCCCTATTAGACTATTTTACAGGAACTTCTTTTCCACATCTCATAAAACGGAGGAAAGGGTCCTGAAAGATATTGTTAATAGAAACGTTATCCCTACAGACAAAAATCAGAGGATACAACTGACGATTTACTATAAAACCAGAAAAACGGCCAGCCTACTCATGAGAAACTCTCCAGACACAAAACAGAACGCTTTAAAAGAGACTAACGTCGTCTATGCCTTCAAATGCCCTCTTGGGGACTGTAAGCTCCAAAAAACCGAGTATATAGGCAAGACAACAACATCTCTTTCTAGGCATTTAACGATGCATAAGCAACAGGGCTCCATTAAGGAACATATAATCTCTTCCCACAACCAAACCATCGCCAGAGAAGTCCTAGTAAACAACACAGAAATCATCGATAGATACAGCGATAGCAGGCGGCTTGACGTTTGCGAGGCATTACACATCAAGAAGTCAACACCAGCAATCAACAGCCAATTAATGCACCACTATATTCTACCCACCTCAAGACTCCGCTCCAATATAGAAGCATCAAGAAATATGGAAATATGGCTTTCTACAATCACTTCTTTTCAATACCCATTGTTTCATGTTCTGGCTTGTGTTGATGAAATTAATACCTTATTAAATACCACCTCACCCCATCCACCTGACTCAAATGTTGATATAAACAAAATCGGTGATGTGTAAGTTCTATTCAGTTGTGTATTTGTTAACTAAAGTCTTTGAAAATGTAATAAGTTTTACGAAACGCGCTCAAGTGTCGCGTCAGACTAGAAATAGAAATGAATTTTGGATAATTGATTTTTGAATTACCTCCAACAGTGAAAAGAAATGTACGAAAGATTGAGAAAATTCGTGTTAGAATTATTAATCTTACTTTTTCGGTCATATTTAATAATATATATATATATATATATATATATATATATATATATATATATATATATATATATATATATGCGAACAAGCCTGAATGGTCCCCAGGACTATATGCGAATGAAAACTCACACCCCAGAAGTGACTCGAACCCATACTCCCAGAAGCAACGCAACTGGTAACTACAGGGCGCCTTAATCCGCTTGACCATCACGGCCGTCAAAAGGAAGTGATAGCCGAGGCTATTTGAGCCACTTCCCCGACGGCAACTCGGATGGTAATCTTGGGCATAGCATTTCACCAAATCACCTCATTCTTTGGGGCACACGTGAGGAACACAAATGCGAACAAGCCTGAATGGTCCCCAGGACTATATGCGAATGAAAACTCACACCCCAGAAGTGACTCAAACCCATACTCCCAGAAGCAACGCAACTGGTAACTACAGGGCGCCTTAATCCGCTTGACCATCACGGCCGTCAAAAGGAAGTGATAGCCGAGGCTATTTGAGCAACTTCCCCGACGGCAACTCGGATGGTAATCTTGGGCATAGCATTTCACCAAATCACCTCATTCTTTGGGGCACACGTGAGGAACACAAATGCGAACAAGCCTGAATGGTCCCCAGGACTATATGCGAATGAAAACTCACACCCCAGAAGTGACTCGAACCCATACTCCCAGAAGCAACGCAACTGGTAACTACAGGGCGCCTTAATCCGCTTGACCATCACGGCCGTCAATCTTTCGTACATTACGCTTTACTGTTGGAGGTAAATAAAAAATCACTTCTCCAAAATTCATTTTTATTTCTAGTCTGACGCGACACGGGCGCGTTTCGTAAAACTTATTACATTTTCAAAGACTTCACAAATACACAACTGATTAGAACTTACGTCTCTCTGATATTATATCTACATTTGAGTGAGGTGGGAAGGATGATGTGGCATTAACACAAGACAGAACAGGGGATATTAATAGGGTATTAAAAGTATCAACACAAGACAGAACAGAAACAATGGGTATTGAATAGAAGTGTTTGTAGAAAGCCTATTGGTCCATATTTCTTGATGCTTCTATATTGGAGCGGAGTCTTGAGGTGGGTAGAATATAGTTGTGCAATAATTGGCTGTTGATTGCTGGTGTTGACTTCTTGATGTGTAGTGCCTCGCAAACGTCAAGCCGCCTGCTATCGCTGTATCTATCGATGTAAACAACACAGAAATCATCGATAGATACAGCGATAGCAGGCGCTTGACGTTTGCGAGGCACTACACATCAAGAAGTCAACACCAGCAATCAACAGCCAATTATTGCACAACTATATTCTACCCACCTCAAGACTCCGCTCTAATATAGAAGCATCAAGAAATATGGACCAATAGGCTTTCTACAAACACTTCTATTCAATACCCATTGTTTCTGTTCTGTCTTGTGTTGATACTTTTAATACCCTATTAATATCCCCTGTTCTGTCTTGTGTTAATGCCACATCATCCTTCCCACCTCACTCAAATGTAGATATAATATCAGAGAGACGTAAGTTCTAATCAGTTGTGTATTTGTGAAGTCTTTGAAAATGTAATAAGTTTTACGAAACGCGCCCGTGTCGCGTCAGACTAGAAATAAAAATGAATTTTGGAGAAGTGATTTTTTATTTACCTCCAACAGTAAAGCGTAATGTACGAAAGATTGAGAAAATTCGTGTTAGAATTATTAATCTTACTTTTTCGGTCATATTTAATAATATATGTCTACAGGAAAGACTGCTACCAAAATATACTAATATATATATATATATATATATATATATATATATATATATATATATATATATATATATATATATATATATATATATATATATATATACATATATATATATATATATATATATATATGGCACAACTCTCCTAAACACGAGAGTCAAGTATACAACTTTAGATCACTTTCCCACCAGGAGCCTCGAACCCTCGCCAGCACAGAAGCCTTCCAGCAACTGGCATAACAGGTACGCCTTAACCCTCTCCACCACCTGCTCAGACCCTTAAAAGAGATGGTAATTTCGGAGTATTTAAATAGACCAAAGATCACCACCTCCCAAGAGCACTAGAGCAAGTGAGGGGTCATTTATACGTTTATTTCATCATGTCCCTGTTAATATGGGAAGACACAGTGTCTATGCTTAAGGCACAACTCTCCTAAACACGAGAGTCAAGTATACAACTTTAGAACACTTTCCCACCAGCAGACTCGAACCCTCGCCAGCACAGAAGCCTTCCAGCAACTGGCATAACAGGTACGCCTTAACCCTCTCCACCACCTGCTCAGACCCTTAAAAGAGATGGTAATTTCGGAGTATTTAAATAGACCAAAGATCACCACCTCCCAAGAGCACTAGAGCAAGTGAGGGGTCATTTATACGTTTATTTCATCAAGTCCCTGTTAATATGGGAAGACACAGTGTCTATGCTTAAGGCACAACTCTCTTAAACACGAGAGTCAAGTATACAACTTTAGAACACTTTCCCACCAGGAGACTCGAACCCTCGCCAGCACAGAAGCCTTCCAGCAACTGGCATAACAGGTACGCCTTAACCCTCTCCACCACCTGCTCAGACCCTTAAAAGAGATGGTAATTTCGGAGTATTTAAATAGACCAAAGATCACCACCTCCCAAGAGCACTAGAGCAAGTGAGGGGTCATTTATACGTTTATTTCATCAAGTCCCTGTTAATATGGGAAGACACAGTGTCTATGCTTAAGGCACAACTCTCCTAAACACGAGAGTCAAGTATACAACTTTAGAACACTTTCCCACCAGGAGACTCGAACCCTCGCCAGCACAGAAGCCTTCCAGCAACTGGCATAATAGGTACGCCTTAACCCTCTCCACCACCTGCTCAGACCCTTAAAAGAGATGGTAATTTCGGAGTATTTAAATAGACCAAAGATCACCACCTCTCAAGAGCACTAGAGCAAGTGAGGGGTCATTTATACGTTTATTTCATCAAGTCCCTGTTAATATGGGAAGACACAGTGTCTATGCTTAAGGCACAACTCTCCTAAACACGAGAGTCAAGTATACAACTTTAGAACACTTTCCCACCAGGAGACTCGAACCCTCGCCAGCACAGAAGCCTTCCAGCAACTGGCATAACAGGTACGCCTTAACCCTCTCCACCACCTGCTCAGACCCTTAAAAGAGATGGTAATTTCGGAGTATTTAAATAGACCAAAGATCACCACCTCCCAAGAGCACTAGAGCAAGTGAGGGGTCATTTATACGTTTATTTCATCACGTCCCTGTTAATATGGGAAGACACAGTGTCTATGCTTAAGGCACAACTCTCCTAAACACGAGAGTCAAGTATACAACTTTAGAACACTTTCCCACCAGGAGACTCGAACCCTCGCCAGCACAGAAGCCTTCCAGCAACTGGCATAACAGGTACGCCTTAACCCTCTCCACCACCTGCTCAGACCCTTAAAAGAGATGGTAATTTCGGAGTATTTAAATAGACCAAAGATCACCACCTCTCAAGAGCACTAGAGCAAGTGAGGGGTCATTTATACGTTTATTTCATCAAGTCCCTGTTAATATGGGAAGACACAGTGTCTATGCTTAAGGCACAACTCTCCTAAACACGAGAGTCAAGTATACAACTTTAGAACACTTTCCCACCAGGAGACTCGAACCCTCGCCAGCACAGAAGCCTTCCAGCAACTGGCATAACAGGTACGCCTTAGCCCTCTCCACCACCTGCTCAGACCCTTAAAAGAGATGGTAATTTCGGAGTATTTAAATAGACCAAAGATCACCACCTCCCAAGAGCACTAGAGCAAGTGAGGGGTCATTTATACGTTTATTTCATCACGTCCCTGTTAATATGGGAAGACACAGTGTCTATGCTTAAGGCACAACTCTCCTAAACACGAGAGTCAAGTATACAACTTTAGAACACTTTCCCACCAGCAGACTCGAACCCTCGCCAGCACAGAAGCCTTCCAGCAACTGGCATAACAGGTACGCCTTAACCCTCTCCACCACCTGCTCAGACCCTTAAAATTCGAAATTTTATCCGAAATCCGAAATTACCATCTCTTTTAAGGGTCTGAGCAGGTGGTGGAGAGGGTTAAGGCGTACCTGTTATGCCAGTTGCTGGAAGGCTTCTGTGCTGGCGAGGGTTCGAGTCTCCTGGTGGGAAAGTGTTCTAAAGTTGTATACTTGACTCTCGTGTTTAGGAGAGTTGTGCCTTAAGCATAGACACTGTGTCTTCCCATATAACAGGGACTTGATGAAATAAACGTATAAATGACCCCTCACTTGCTCTAGTGCTCTTGGGAGGTGGTGATCTTTGGTCTATTTAAATACTCCGAAATTACCATCTCTTTTAAGGGTCTGAGCAGGTGGTGGAGAGGTTAAGGCGTACCTGTTATGCCAGTTGCTGGAAGGCTTCTGTGCTGGCGAGGGTTCGAGTCTCCTGGTGGGAAAGTGTTCTAAAGTTGTATACTTGACTCTCGTGTTTAGGAGAGTTGTGCCATATATATATATATATATATATATATATATATATATATATATATATATATATATATATATATATATATATATATTAGTATATTTTGGTAGTAGTCTTTCCTGTAGACAAATATTATTAAATATGACCGAAAAAGTAAGATTAATAATTCTAACACGAATTTTCTCAATCTTTCGTACATTACGCTTTACTGTTGGAGGTAAATCAAAAATCACTTCTCCAAAATTCATTTTTATTTCTAGTCTGACGCGACACGGGCGCGTTTCGTAAAACTTATTACATTTTCAAAGACTTCACAAATACACAACTGATTAGAACTTACGTCCTCTCTGATATTATATCTACATTTGAGTGAGGTGGGAAGGATGATGTGGCATTAACACAAGACAGAACAGGGGATATTAATAGGGTATTAAAAGTATCAACACAAGACAGAACAGAAACAATGGGTATTGAATAGAAGTGTTTGTAGAAAGCCTATTGGTCCATATTTTCTTGATGCTTCTACATTGGAGCGGAGTCTTGAGGTGGGTAGAATATAGTTGTGCAATAATTGGCTGTTGATTGCTGGTGTTGACTTCTTGATGTGTAGTGCCTCGCAAACGTCAAGCCGCCTGCTATCGCTGTATCTATCGATGTAAACAACACAGAAATCATCGATAGATACAGCGATAGCAGGCGGCTTGACGTTTGCGAGGCACTACACATCAAGAAGTCAACACCAGCAATCAACAGCCAATTATTGCACAACTATATTCTACCCACCTCAAGACTCCGCTCTAATATAGAAGCATCAAGAAATATGGACCAATAGGCTTTCTACAAACACTTCTATTCAATACCCATTGTTTCTGTTCTGTCTTGTGTTGATACTTTTAATACCCTATTAATATCCCCTGTTCTGTCTTGTGTTAATGCCACATCATCCTTCCCACCTCACTCAAATGTAGATATAATATCAGAGAGACGTAAGTTCTAATCAGTTGTGTATTTGTGAAGTCTTTGAAAATGTAATAAGTTTTACGAAACGCGCCCGTGTCGCGTCAGACTAGAAATAAAAATGAATTTTGGAGAAGTGATTTTTTATTTACCTCCAACAGTAAAGCGTAATGTACGAAAGATTGAGAAAATTCGTGTTAGAATTATTAATCTTACTTTTTCGGTCATATTTAATAATATATATATATATATATATCCCCCAGCACTCAAATCAGTCCACTTCTCATTCCTGCTCCTACTTATCTATATAAATATATATATATAATATATTTATATTTATTTATATATATATATATATATATATATATATATATATATATATATATATATATATATATATATATATATATATATATATATATATATAACCCTTATATGAAATAGATACTAATTTACTTACATCTCGGTCTAGACGGGGAGGAGAGTGGACGGTTTGGTCACAATTTCAATAATACGTGATGTGGGGGAGGTGTAGCGTCCTTTTATTGACTCAGAACCGTGGGGGGCAACGTTGCCACATACAACACCTCTCAGTCCTTTTTGTAAGAGAAGGGTTAGGCCTGCTGTAGAAAACTTTTTTTTTTTTTCTCTCGTCTGGAGGTCATCACTAGGGGACTTCTACTTCAAAAAAAACATCAGGAGGACTGGCTATGTCCTGAGGGAGTGACATTCCTTGCTGGGTGAATACACACACACACACACACACACACACACACACACACACAGACACACACACACACACACTCACATACACACACACTCACTCACTCACACTCTCACTCACACTCACTCACACTCGCACACACTCCCCCCTCCAGGTGGGGGACACAGGTGTATTTAAAGGCCTCCTCCGTCACTCCCGGTCACTATAGTTGACGACGACTCGTTCCTCTCAACCGCCCCTCCGCCATGGCTTTATCGTCCATTAAGTCAATAGACAACGACATCACCGACACCCACGCCTTTGGGGTCGGTGATGTTATAGTGTATGATCTCCCCGCTGCCGTTGTGCGTCCCTATGAACTGGCAAGTGTAATATGGAAATGTTACAACTATGCCCGTGTGGAACGTGAAGGACTGACTCATGTCAACAGGGCCACAATACATTACCGGTCTACCCCAGGGGACATTGAAGTGAAGATAGCTCCCCTACCCTCCGACGGTCAAGACATTGTCAAAGAGCCAGTCTTGTTCTTCCGCCCCACCATCGTGGCGCTAATTTCTGCTTTCGGTGCAGGAGCATCCTTCGAGTCCAACCCTATAGCTCAGGAGCAAGTGCAGTCTTCTGCCAACATCCACTACATCACCAATGTCACCCTGGATACTGCCAAAAACCGATTGTTTTGGCTGAAAACAGCCCTAACAAAGGTTGGCAATCTTATGGTAAAAACCCCAACCATGTTTCGGTTGGTGGTACCCCATGGACTGGGGGCCTCCCGTGGTGGCATGGACAACTGGCACAAGGACGTCGGGCCCATGCTCATTTCTCTCAACGCTGAGTTAGCCAAGCAATACAAGGAGCTGGTAATCCTCAAACGTCACTCTACTGTTACCCCATCAATGGTACCCCTCCCGAATGATGATCCCAGGGGAGAGGGTGATAGTAAAACTATCACCCTAGATGCAGTGGTGGGGGAGGGTGCCACCACCTCAGGAAGCTCTTCTTGTTCTACACCAACAGCACCACCAGCGCCACCAGCTACCCCCAGGAAGAAGAGACACCTACAAGAGTACTCATCCACCTCCAGCGCCGCTCCACCCCCACCCACAACATCTGGTACAACCAAACGACGGATCGAAACCACTATTGACTTCGACCCCCTCTCAAATCATCGTATTGACACCATCCTCGATGGAGTCACAGGAAATATTCCTGTTATCCTCCTCACCGAAAAAACAACGAAAGCTGTAACCAACAACACACAAAGAAGAGGTGGCAGCACCACCGCAGTCAGTAACAGCAGCAGCAGCAGCAGCAGCAGCAGTACCTCCATCTACAACAGCTTCGGTGGTGGTAGCAGCAGCAGCTCCACCGACGACGGTGTCAGTGGTGTCAGCGGTACCAACAGCTCCAGTGGCTGTGGCGACAGCAGTACCACCAACTACAGCAGCAGCAGCAGCAGCAGCAGTACCATCAACGCTGGCAAGCGGTGTCAGCGGTAACCACAGCTCCAGTAGCCGGGGTGGTAGCGGCAGCAGTACCACCAACTACAGCAGTTCCAGCGGTGGCAGCGGCAGCAACAGTACCATCATCGCCGGCAGCGGTGTCAGCGGTAACGGTAGCGGCAGCAGTACCACCAACTACAACGGCTCCAGCGGTGGCAGCAGCAGCAGCAGCAGTACCATCAACGGTGGCAGCGGTGTCAGTGGTACCAACAGCTCCAGCAGCGGCGGCAGCGGACGACAGCAGTACCAACAGCTGCTGCTCTTTATATGTAATTTGTTATGGGGAACAAATTGTAGTTCTTGTAGTTGTAGTTCCCCCTGTTTTAGTTCTTTTAAAAGTAATATTTCCTTAGTAGATTAATAAAATAAAATATAAGTAATGATGTTTTATTCCCACCCCAATCAGTACATAAGTTAACAACGGACGAGGAACACTACATATACCTCACTAGCCTCGACCAAGAAGATATATACAACAACACAAGTTCAGCATTTACAAACACCATCCCCACTCTACATTTAAACCCTTCCATTAAACATGAAGTGGCCTTAGTCAACATACTCCTACCCAGACGAATTAACGCTATCATCAAGGATGAGGGGGAGTCTGGCATAGACGTCTATGCTACTTTTAAACGAGGAACTCTTTCTAAAAGCCCAGAACACCTCATTTACACCTTCCTCCCCAAAACCAACATATTATCCAGAAACATCACATTCATCACGAGTGAGCTCAGCCGACAAATAATCACCGACATGAAGCTTAGCTTCCGAGGTGATTTCAAAATATACTTCTCAGAAAGAGAACCAATCCTCACCTATGATCAATCCTTAGAGCGAGTATTACTAGCCTCCACTCTTAACAATGAAGGCACTGGTTCGTTATATTCTCTTAGCCTTCAATTTAAACACAGAATAGCTAATGTACATGGTTTTGACAGCAGTCGCAAATACACCATTTATCAGGCAAAATCAGATGACATTACAGCGGCCTCCAAGGTCGTGGCCTCATTCCCCCCAGACAGTGACGGAGGTTGTGACTATTTACTCATTTATAGTGACGTCATCGAGCCGGATCGTTACGGGGGACAAATTGTAAATATCTTAGATGCAATCAATTATCATGACTCATATTCTAGAGGGGCTCGTCCCCTAGTGTACAAGACATTAAATACTAACACGTTGGAGAAAGTATTAAAATAACAGATCAGTTTGGACGAATGGTTAGTTTTGAAGATGGGAGGTCGGTTACGGCAGTCTTACACCTCCGCCCTAGGGTATAACAATATAATCTATATAGATATAAATAAATATATATATATATGTATATATATATATATATATATATATATATATATATATATATATATATATATATAATATATATATAGAAGTGTTTACCCACATCATCGGTTATTATAAGAAGAGGAGTCGGGATGCGAGTACCTTTCCACACACCCTCCCAGAAGGACTATGGGGAGATCTTCTTCCCCCCCTCTAGGAGACACGGGATGAGAGGGGGAGCGATGAATGACATACGCACATTCCAAGCGCCTTATCTCAGATCTGGTGGTGGTTTTTTTGGGACCTTAGCTGGCTTGGCTCGACGAGCCATACCATTTTTCATGAAAACTGTAACGCCGACTGCTATCGATTTTGGGAAAAATGTTCTTGGTGATTTAACCAGTGGTAGACGGGATGTAAAGAGCGCTCTGAGAACTCACGGTATTGATTCTCTTAAGACTGTGGGGAAGAAATTGGTAGCAGGCGGGAAAATTAAAAGACTCTCTAGGAGAAGAAAAAATAAAAATAATAAATGTAAACGAGCCCTTGGGTATAAAAATGATGTATTTTCACTACAGTAAGCAGTCATACTTCACCTTTCGGAGGAGATCATGGCGGAGGCTAGTGGAGCTGGGTTGAAAATCCCTGTAGAATATTATAGTTCCAGTATTATTGACCAATTTCCTAGAAGTAACAGAATACGTAATGTGGAGAGTTCAATTGCCTCCACACAGCAAATAGACATTCTACCTGTTAACCTCCCTATTAATCAACGTTTGCGGGATAATTACTTAGAATTCCGCATCCCTGGAACCCAGGGCACCTTCTTAGATTTAGCTAATATTGTTATAGATTTTTAGGTATCTTTAACGAAAGATGACGATACCACAAAATTGGAAGAGGATGACCATGTGGAATTTGTTAATGGGTTGTCAAATACCATGTTTAAAGGTGTTCAGGTGTTTTTAGGAGAGCAGGTAGTTGAAACAAATTCTAATTTTAATTATTGGTCGTTTATTAAATTAATTACCTCCATGCCTCCATCAAAAATGTCTTCCTTGGGGAGAATTGGAGCCTTTCGTAGGGACTGGAGTGATGATGGTGTAATCCCTAACGAATTTACTAATACATTTTTTACTGGGGCCACCGCCAAGGATAAAAAATTTATGACCGATTTAAAAGGTAAAGGATTGTCAATGTGTTTTTCCCTACTATTGGACGTAACAACCCTAGACCAATACATATTAGATAATATAGATGTGCGCCTAAGATTGGAGCTCTCCCCACATGCTTGGGTGCTAAATACAAGTGTGGACGATGGCTCTAAGTATCGGCTGCATATGGATTATGCTAAGTTGTGGGTAGCACGAGTGTTCCCCTACCCAAGTGCTTACCTAGCCTTAAACAGCTCACTGTTAGCATCCCCCGATCCCATAAGCTATACTTTCAATAAAACCATTTCTAAAACATATGTCCTAGCAGGGAATCAAACTAGTCTCTTAATTGATCAGCCTTGGGCGCAAGTAATTCCTCACAAGATATTCATGGTAATTGTGCCAATGAATTATTTCGCTGGCCTTCACCAAGGTAATGGATTATATTTTGAAAATGCAAAACTGAAAAATATTGCCATGTATTTGAACAATAACGCAATTTACCGAATTGGTTGTGATTTCGACAATCATTATGCCCGCCTTTATTACGAAACTTTGAAGACATTAGGCTTAGAGCGTGATTCACTTCTAGCCTATGACACTTTTAATAAGGGAAGATCGATATTCGCCTTTGACTTAACCACCATTCAAACAAAGGATTCCCTCCCTGTGGAGAAATCTGGCAACTTGCGTATGGAGCTTGAGTTTGGTGGTGGTGTTACATATAACAGACTGGTTTTACTGTTTGGGGAAACGACCGGGGCAGTCGTTTCATCGACGGGCAGAGAACTGTTCTGTGTGACGTGCGAGCTTAAAAACATAATGAATTGTTATGATATAAATATTAATTTAAAAAATAATCTAGGGGATCGAGCACTCTACCTAGGTTGTTATAATGCTGATGAAATAGAACATTTAAATATCTCATCAAGAAAACCTATTGTTCTCATAACTAATATTTTACCATCACACAGCAGATTAACTATGGGACATTGGGTAGCTATTTATGTTGATAAAGTTAAACATCGAATGTTTTTTTTCGATAGTTATGCAATGTCGGCGGTTACTTATGGACATTATTTTCAAGGATTTATTAAAACTAACGCAATAACAAAGGTGTTTGGAATGTGCTACAGACTCCAGAGTGATTTTACCCTTGCTTGTGGACTGTATTGCGTAATGTTTGTCCATAGGGTGAGTCACCTGGGGCTGCCTTCAACAGTACATTACTTACATAATGTATTTTCAAGCGTTAGTTTAAAATTAAATGATAAACGTGCCCTCGCTTATGTGAGACGATATTTTCCTATGAAACATCACTGTGTTAGGACATTTTGTAGAGGAGTAAGGGTTGGTTCTTATAGGTGGTGTAGAGAATATTTTTGTTAGCTAGGCAACCTACCTAACAAGGGGATTACCCCCATATAAAACCCCTCTCACCCCACAACCTCCCTAGAAGACCTCCAACCTCCTCATCCTACAAATGGAAGGCGTCTCCCCAGAAACACACGCAGGGAAGATTGAAGTCCTTGAAGGGCCTGGTTAGTATTACCCTCACTTTCTGGTAAATATTTATTTTTTTTCCCACAATAGAAAGTTTGTACAACCTCTATTTTACCTCTTCTTTTTTTCAGTGCAATTCTTAGGACCCGTCCACATTTGTAGAGTAGTAATTCTACGTGGAAGGTCTGCCCCAAACAAGATGCTGTTACGTAGACTAATTGATGATGCCTGCTGTAGAGGACACAAGGCCGCTCCTGCAGGGGGAGAGGTATGTACTAGCAGTTCTTAGAGGAAATAGAATATTTTTCAAATAAAAAATATAGTCCTATAAATTATTTCCCTCCATCTCTTTCCAAAACACTTCAGATGAGAGTCAGAAGGAAAGTCGTCCAAAAGGCAACCACCCAACTCACCCCACACCCCCAAGAGAGGGGGGAGGGGGTCAAGACCTCCCCCCACTCACCACGGATGGGGAGATGTCAGAATTCTACTCAGATGAGGAAGGGGAGGTGGAGGGGGGAGAGGGATAGGGATCATAATTAACTTCTTATACATCATTTGTGATTTTTACCTAATAAAACATTAATAAATTCTTTGATTTTTTTTAACCCCTGGAGGAGATTTATAATTTAATACTCCTATATAAGACCCACTCAACCCCCACTGGGTGTAGAACTCTGTTATGGTAAAGTCAAGGCCATTAGGTGCGAGGAAGGGTACGGGCGACCACCCTCACCGAGAGGAACCTGTTTTACACCTGCCCCATTAAGGAATGTGGGGGCGCAACTGGCACTCACCCGTGAGTGTTTATTATACAAATAAATTGATTTTTACTTAAATATATTATCATACTTTACTGTATAAATGAACATGATCATAGTGGCGCATAATAGATACCTATCTTCACTGTTTTTTCGACTGCTACCACACACACCTTGGGTGACCTAATATGGAGTGGCACTATGTGGCTCCCCGCTTCTAATTTCTTATCTGATTCCCCTACATAGGTGGCACTATGTGGCGCTTTCTATTCTACTTGTCTCGTCCACAGGTACGTTGGTAAACAGCGATTCTACGTCCAACGAGGCTCTTATCCCTGTGGCCCGTGTGCCCCGCAGTAAGTCAACAAATTCCTTTGGAGACTTCAGTCTGAAGGCACATGGAACATAAGGAGTCAGCAGGCCGTTGAGTCGCTTCGCCAGTCTGCACGTGGGTGTGGGTATCTGGCTAATGATTGGCCGAAGTGGGTTTCCAGGCTTGTGTGTCTTGACATTTCCATACGCATATCCAGGTTTATATTCCCCAATGATCTTTGGCAGGTGGAGTCCGGATTTCTTGGCGTTCACAGTTTCGATCAGTTTGTTGACCTTTGCTTTTAATTCGGCTGTAGTGTCCTTCGTTACCCTTTGGAACTTAGTTTGGTCAGAGAGAGTATGAGGTTCATTTTCGCCAGATATTCGTCTTTTTTAAGAATGACATATATTGGCGACTTGTCACCTCTCCTGACAACTATCTCCTTGTTCTCACGAAGGCTTTTAGCTGCCGCTTTGAGCTCGGGGGACAGTATGGTGCTTCTGTAATTGCCTCAATTCTTTCTTTAATGATTGGCCGAACCCACTTCGGCCAATCATTAGCCAGATACCCACACCCACGTACAGACTGGCGAAGCGACTCAACGACCTGCTGACTCCTTATGTTCCTTGCGCCTTCAGCCTGAAGTCTCCAAAGGAATTTGTTGACTTACT
The DNA here is from genome assembly GCF_040958095.1 of Procambarus clarkii. Lineage (NCBI taxonomy): Eukaryota > Metazoa > Arthropoda > Malacostraca > Decapoda > Cambaridae > Procambarus > Procambarus clarkii. The sequence continues at coordinate 22,796,192 of NC_091217.1, read as the reverse complement.
GCGGGGCACACGGGCCACAGGGATAAGAGCCTCGTTGGACGTAGAATCGCTGTTTACCAACGTACCTGTGGACGAGACAATCGGGATGATAGCCGATAGAGTGTATCGTGATCCAGCCTGTACTCCTCTTGACATACCAGAAAATATTCTGAGGAAACTACTCCAAGCTTGAACTAAAGAGGCACCCTTCTTGAGCCCGGATGGGCACATGTATAAGTAAGTAGATGGGGTCGCCATGGGTTCTCCCCTAGGTGTCCTGTTTGCAAACTTCTACATGGGTACCATCGAGCAAAAAGTCTTAGTCGACATGAACTTTAAACCGGCCATATACTGCAGGTATGTTGACGACATTTTTACACAGGTACCTGATGTCAGACATCTGCAGGAGCTGAAGGAGGCATTTGAGCAGAGTTCCGTGCTGCGTTTCACTTACGAGATGGAAAAGGATGGGAAGCTGCCCTTTCTAGATGTAACAGTCATGGAAAAGAGCGGAGGTTTCCACACTGCAGTCTACACTAAGGAAACGAACATAGGAATGTGCCTAAATGCCAACAGCGACTGCCCAGACAGGTACAAGAGGAGTGTTGTTAACGCATATGTCGACCGTGCTCTCAGCCACAGCTCAGAATGGAAGCAAGTCGACGAAGAACTCTGTAGGGTAAGGCAGGTCCTAGTCAACAACGGCTTCTCCAATGGTTTCGTCGAAGACATCATAAGAAGGAAAGTGAAACGCCATGCAACCTCTGAAGAGACAACTAACACAACACCTATACCCCCTATTAGACTATTTTACAGGAACTTCTTTTCCACATCTCATAAAACGGAGGAAAGGGTCCTGAAAGATATTGTTAATAGAAACGTTATCCCTACAGACAAAAATCAGAGGATACAACTGACGATTTACTATAAAACCAGAAAAACGGCCAGCCTACTCATGAGAAACTCTCCAGACACAAAACAGAACGCTTTAAAAGAGACTAACGTCGTCTATGCCTTCAAATGCCCTCTTGGGGACTGTAAGCTCCAAAAAACCGAGTATATAGGCAAGACAACAACATCTCTTTCTAGGCATTTAACGATGCATAAGCAACAGGGCTCCATTAAGGAACATATAATCTCTTCCCACAACCAAACCATCGCCAGAGAAGTCCTAGTAAACAACACAGAAATCATCGATAGATACAGCGATAGCAGGCGGCTTGACGTTTGCGAGGCATTACACATCAAGAAGTCAACACCAGCAATCAACAGCCAATTAATGCACCACTATATTCTACCCACCTCAAGACTCCGCTCCAATATAGAAGCATCAAGAAATATGGAAATATGGCTTTCTACAATCACTTCTTTTCAATACCCATTGTTTCATGTTCTGGCTTGTGTTGATGAAATTAATACCTTATTAAATACCACCTCACCCCATCCACCTGACTCAAATGTTGATATAAACAAAATCGGTGATGTGTAAGTTCTATTCAGTTGTGTATTTGTTAACTAAAGTCTTTGAAAATGTAATAAGTTTTACGAAACGCGCTCAAGTGTCGCGTCAGACTAGAAATAGAAATGAATTTTGGATAATTGATTTTTGAATTACCTCCAACAGTGAAAAGAAATGTACGAAAGATTGAGAAAATTCGTGTTAGAATTATTAATCTTACTTTTTCGGTCATATTTAATAATATATATATATATATATATATATATATATATATATATATATATATATATATATATATATATGCGAACAAGCCTGAATGGTCCCCAGGACTATATGCGAATGAAAACTCACACCCCAGAAGTGACTCGAACCCATACTCCCAGAAGCAACGCAACTGGTAACTACAGGGCGCCTTAATCCGCTTGACCATCACGGCCGTCAAAAGGAAGTGATAGCCGAGGCTATTTGAGCCACTTCCCCGACGGCAACTCGGATGGTAATCTTGGGCATAGCATTTCACCAAATCACCTCATTCTTTGGGGCACACGTGAGGAACACAAATGCGAACAAGCCTGAATGGTCCCCAGGACTATATGCGAATGAAAACTCACACCCCAGAAGTGACTCAAACCCATACTCCCAGAAGCAACGCAACTGGTAACTACAGGGCGCCTTAATCCGCTTGACCATCACGGCCGTCAAAAGGAAGTGATAGCCGAGGCTATTTGAGCAACTTCCCCGACGGCAACTCGGATGGTAATCTTGGGCATAGCATTTCACCAAATCACCTCATTCTTTGGGGCACACGTGAGGAACACAAATGCGAACAAGCCTGAATGGTCCCCAGGACTATATGCGAATGAAAACTCACACCCCAGAAGTGACTCGAACCCATACTCCCAGAAGCAACGCAACTGGTAACTACAGGGCGCCTTAATCCGCTTGACCATCACGGCCGTCAATCTTTCGTACATTACGCTTTACTGTTGGAGGTAAATAAAAAATCACTTCTCCAAAATTCATTTTTATTTCTAGTCTGACGCGACACGGGCGCGTTTCGTAAAACTTATTACATTTTCAAAGACTTCACAAATACACAACTGATTAGAACTTACGTCTCTCTGATATTATATCTACATTTGAGTGAGGTGGGAAGGATGATGTGGCATTAACACAAGACAGAACAGGGGATATTAATAGGGTATTAAAAGTATCAACACAAGACAGAACAGAAACAATGGGTATTGAATAGAAGTGTTTGTAGAAAGCCTATTGGTCCATATTTCTTGATGCTTCTATATTGGAGCGGAGTCTTGAGGTGGGTAGAATATAGTTGTGCAATAATTGGCTGTTGATTGCTGGTGTTGACTTCTTGATGTGTAGTGCCTCGCAAACGTCAAGCCGCCTGCTATCGCTGTATCTATCGATGTAAACAACACAGAAATCATCGATAGATACAGCGATAGCAGGCGCTTGACGTTTGCGAGGCACTACACATCAAGAAGTCAACACCAGCAATCAACAGCCAATTATTGCACAACTATATTCTACCCACCTCAAGACTCCGCTCTAATATAGAAGCATCAAGAAATATGGACCAATAGGCTTTCTACAAACACTTCTATTCAATACCCATTGTTTCTGTTCTGTCTTGTGTTGATACTTTTAATACCCTATTAATATCCCCTGTTCTGTCTTGTGTTAATGCCACATCATCCTTCCCACCTCACTCAAATGTAGATATAATATCAGAGAGACGTAAGTTCTAATCAGTTGTGTATTTGTGAAGTCTTTGAAAATGTAATAAGTTTTACGAAACGCGCCCGTGTCGCGTCAGACTAGAAATAAAAATGAATTTTGGAGAAGTGATTTTTTATTTACCTCCAACAGTAAAGCGTAATGTACGAAAGATTGAGAAAATTCGTGTTAGAATTATTAATCTTACTTTTTCGGTCATATTTAATAATATATGTCTACAGGAAAGACTGCTACCAAAATATACTAATATATATATATATATATATATATATATATATATATATATATATATATATATATATATATATATATATATATATATATATATATACATATATATATATATATATATATATATATGGCACAACTCTCCTAAACACGAGAGTCAAGTATACAACTTTAGATCACTTTCCCACCAGGAGCCTCGAACCCTCGCCAGCACAGAAGCCTTCCAGCAACTGGCATAACAGGTACGCCTTAACCCTCTCCACCACCTGCTCAGACCCTTAAAAGAGATGGTAATTTCGGAGTATTTAAATAGACCAAAGATCACCACCTCCCAAGAGCACTAGAGCAAGTGAGGGGTCATTTATACGTTTATTTCATCATGTCCCTGTTAATATGGGAAGACACAGTGTCTATGCTTAAGGCACAACTCTCCTAAACACGAGAGTCAAGTATACAACTTTAGAACACTTTCCCACCAGCAGACTCGAACCCTCGCCAGCACAGAAGCCTTCCAGCAACTGGCATAACAGGTACGCCTTAACCCTCTCCACCACCTGCTCAGACCCTTAAAAGAGATGGTAATTTCGGAGTATTTAAATAGACCAAAGATCACCACCTCCCAAGAGCACTAGAGCAAGTGAGGGGTCATTTATACGTTTATTTCATCAAGTCCCTGTTAATATGGGAAGACACAGTGTCTATGCTTAAGGCACAACTCTCTTAAACACGAGAGTCAAGTATACAACTTTAGAACACTTTCCCACCAGGAGACTCGAACCCTCGCCAGCACAGAAGCCTTCCAGCAACTGGCATAACAGGTACGCCTTAACCCTCTCCACCACCTGCTCAGACCCTTAAAAGAGATGGTAATTTCGGAGTATTTAAATAGACCAAAGATCACCACCTCCCAAGAGCACTAGAGCAAGTGAGGGGTCATTTATACGTTTATTTCATCAAGTCCCTGTTAATATGGGAAGACACAGTGTCTATGCTTAAGGCACAACTCTCCTAAACACGAGAGTCAAGTATACAACTTTAGAACACTTTCCCACCAGGAGACTCGAACCCTCGCCAGCACAGAAGCCTTCCAGCAACTGGCATAATAGGTACGCCTTAACCCTCTCCACCACCTGCTCAGACCCTTAAAAGAGATGGTAATTTCGGAGTATTTAAATAGACCAAAGATCACCACCTCTCAAGAGCACTAGAGCAAGTGAGGGGTCATTTATACGTTTATTTCATCAAGTCCCTGTTAATATGGGAAGACACAGTGTCTATGCTTAAGGCACAACTCTCCTAAACACGAGAGTCAAGTATACAACTTTAGAACACTTTCCCACCAGGAGACTCGAACCCTCGCCAGCACAGAAGCCTTCCAGCAACTGGCATAACAGGTACGCCTTAACCCTCTCCACCACCTGCTCAGACCCTTAAAAGAGATGGTAATTTCGGAGTATTTAAATAGACCAAAGATCACCACCTCCCAAGAGCACTAGAGCAAGTGAGGGGTCATTTATACGTTTATTTCATCACGTCCCTGTTAATATGGGAAGACACAGTGTCTATGCTTAAGGCACAACTCTCCTAAACACGAGAGTCAAGTATACAACTTTAGAACACTTTCCCACCAGGAGACTCGAACCCTCGCCAGCACAGAAGCCTTCCAGCAACTGGCATAACAGGTACGCCTTAACCCTCTCCACCACCTGCTCAGACCCTTAAAAGAGATGGTAATTTCGGAGTATTTAAATAGACCAAAGATCACCACCTCTCAAGAGCACTAGAGCAAGTGAGGGGTCATTTATACGTTTATTTCATCAAGTCCCTGTTAATATGGGAAGACACAGTGTCTATGCTTAAGGCACAACTCTCCTAAACACGAGAGTCAAGTATACAACTTTAGAACACTTTCCCACCAGGAGACTCGAACCCTCGCCAGCACAGAAGCCTTCCAGCAACTGGCATAACAGGTACGCCTTAGCCCTCTCCACCACCTGCTCAGACCCTTAAAAGAGATGGTAATTTCGGAGTATTTAAATAGACCAAAGATCACCACCTCCCAAGAGCACTAGAGCAAGTGAGGGGTCATTTATACGTTTATTTCATCACGTCCCTGTTAATATGGGAAGACACAGTGTCTATGCTTAAGGCACAACTCTCCTAAACACGAGAGTCAAGTATACAACTTTAGAACACTTTCCCACCAGCAGACTCGAACCCTCGCCAGCACAGAAGCCTTCCAGCAACTGGCATAACAGGTACGCCTTAACCCTCTCCACCACCTGCTCAGACCCTTAAAATTCGAAATTTTATCCGAAATCCGAAATTACCATCTCTTTTAAGGGTCTGAGCAGGTGGTGGAGAGGGTTAAGGCGTACCTGTTATGCCAGTTGCTGGAAGGCTTCTGTGCTGGCGAGGGTTCGAGTCTCCTGGTGGGAAAGTGTTCTAAAGTTGTATACTTGACTCTCGTGTTTAGGAGAGTTGTGCCTTAAGCATAGACACTGTGTCTTCCCATATTAACAGGGACTTGATGAAATAAACGTATAAATGACCCCTCACTTGCTCTAGTGCTCTTGGGAGGTGGTGATCTTTGGTCTATTTAAATACTCCGAAATTACCATCTCTTTTAAGGGTCTGAGCAGGTGGTGGAGAGGGTTAAGGCGTACCTGTTATGCCAGTTGCTGGAAGGCTTCTGTGCTGGCGAGGGTTCGAGTCTCCTGGTGGGAAAGTGTTCTAAAGTTGTATACTTGACTCTCGTGTTTAGGAGAGTTGTGCCATATATATATATATATATATATATATATATATATATATATATATATATATATATATATATATATATATATATTAGTATATTTTGGTAGTAGTCTTTCCTGTAGACAAATATTATTAAATATGACCGAAAAAGTAAGATTAATAATTCTAACACGAATTTTCTCAATCTTTCGTACATTACGCTTTACTGTTGGAGGTAAATCAAAAATCACTTCTCCAAAATTCATTTTTATTTCTAGTCTGACGCGACACGGGCGCGTTTCGTAAAACTTATTACATTTTCAAAGACTTCACAAATACACAACTGATTAGAACTTACGTCTCTCTGATATTATATCTACATTTGAGTGAGGTGGGAAGGATGATGTGGCATTAACACAAGACAGAACAGGGGATATTAATAGGGTATTAAAAGTATCAACACAAGACAGAACAGAAACAATGGGTATTGAATAGAAGTGTTTGTAGAAAGCCTATTGGTCCATATTTCTTGATGCTTCTACATTGGAGCGGAGTCTTGAGGTGGGTAGAATATAGTTGTGCAATAATTGGCTGTTGATTGCTGGTGTTGACTTCTTGATGTGTAGTGCCTCGCAAACGTCAAGCCGCCTGCTATCGCTGTATCTATCGATGTAAACAACACAGAAATCATCGATAGATACAGCGATAGCAGGCGGCTTGACGTTTGCGAGGCACTACACATCAAGAAGTCAACACCAGCAATCAACAGCCAATTATTGCACAACTATATTCTACCCACCTCAAGACTCCGCTCTAATATAGAAGCATCAAGAAATATGGACCAATAGGCTTTCTACAAACACTTCTATTCAATACCCATTGTTTCTGTTCTGTCTTGTGTTGATACTTTTAATACCCTATTAATATCCCCTGTTCTGTCTTGTGTTAATGCCACATCATCCTTCCCACCTCACTCAAATGTAGATATAATATCAGAGAGACGTAAGTTCTAATCAGTTGTGTATTTGTGAAGTCTTTGAAAATGTAATAAGTTTTACGAAACGCGCCCGTGTCGCGTCAGACTAGAAATAAAAATGAATTTTGGAGAAGTGATTTTTTATTTACCTCCAACAGTAAAGCGTAATGTACGAAAGATTGAGAAAATTCGTGTTAGAATTATTAATCTTACTTTTTCGGTCATATTTAATAATATATATATATATATATCCCCCAGCACTCAAATCAGTCCACTTCTCATTCCTGCTCCTACTTATCTATATAAATATATATATATAATATATTTATATTTATTTATATATATATATATATATATATATATATATATATATATATATATATATATATATATATATATATATATATATATATATATATATATATATATATATATAACCCTTATATGAAATAGATACTAATTTACTTACATCTCGGTCTAGACGGGGAGGAGAGTGGACGGTTTGGTCACAATTTCAATAATACGTGATGTGGGGGAGGTGTAGCGTCCTTTTATTGACTCAGAACCGTGGGGGGCAACGTTGCCACATACAACACCTCTCAGTCCTTTTTGTAAGAGAAGGGTTAGGCCTGCTGTAGAAAACTTTTTTTTTTTTTCTCTCGTCTGGAGGTCATCACTAGGGGACTTCTACTTCAAAAAAAACATCAGGAGGACTGGCTATGTCCTGAGGGAGTGACATTCCTTGCTGGGTGAATACACACACACACACACACACACACACACACACAGACACACACACACACACACTCACATACACACACACTCACTCACTCACACTCTCACTCACACTCACTCACACTCGCACACACTCCCCCCTCCAGGTGGGGGACACAGGTGTATTTAAAGGCCTCCTCCGTCACTCCCGGTCACTATAGTTGACGACGACTCGTTCCTCTCAACCGCCCCTCCGCCATGGCTTTATCGTCCATTAAGTCAATAGACAACGACATCACCGACACCCACGCCTTTGGGGTCGGTGATGTTATAGTGTATGATCTCCCCGCTGCCGTTGTGCGTCCCTATGAACTGGCAAGTGTAATATGGAAATGTTACAACTATGCCCGTGTGGAACGTGAAGGACTGACTCATGTCAACAGGGCCACAATACATTACCGGTCTACCCCAGGGGACATTGAAGTGAAGATAGCTCCCCTACCCTCCGACGGTCAAGACATTGTCAAAGAGCCAGTCTTGTTCTTCCGCCCCACCATCGTGGCGCTAATTTCTGCTTTCGGTGCAGGAGCATCCTTCGAGTCCAACCCTATAGCTCAGGAGCAAGTGCAGTCTTCTGCCAACATCCACTACATCACCAATGTCACCCTGGATACTGCCAAAAACCGATTGTTTTGGCTGAAAACAGCCCTAACAAAGGTTGGCAATCTTATGGTAAAAACCCCAACCATGTTTCGGTTGGTGGTACCCCATGGACTGGGGGCCTCCCGTGGTGGCATGGACAACTGGCACAAGGACGTCGGGCCCATGCTCATTTCTCTCAACGCTGAGTTAGCCAAGCAATACAAGGAGCTGGTAATCCTCAAACGTCACTCTACTGTTACCCCATCAATGGTACCCCTCCCGAATGATGATCCCAGGGGAGAGGGTGATAGTAAAACTATCACCCTAGATGCAGTGGTGGGGGAGGGTGCCACCACCTCAGGAAGCTCTTCTTGTTCTACACCAACAGCACCACCAGCGCCACCAGCTACCCCCAGGAAGAAGAGACACCTACAAGAGTACTCATCCACCTCCAGCGCCGCTCCACCCCCACCCACAACATCTGGTACAACCAAACGACGGATCGAAACCACTATTGACTTCGACCCCCTCTCAAATCATCGTATTGACACCATCCTCGATGGAGTCACAGGAAATATTCCTGTTATCCTCCTCACCGAAAAAACAACGAAAGCTGTAACCAACAACACACAAAGAAGAGGTGGCAGCACCACCGCAGTCAGTAACAGCAGCAGCAGCAGCAGCAGCAGCAGTACCTCCATCTACAACAGCTTCGGTGGTGGTAGCAGCAGCAGCTCCACCGACGACGGTGTCAGTGGTGTCAGCGGTACCAACAGCTCCAGTGGCTGTGGCGACAGCAGTACCACCAACTACAGCAGCAGCAGCAGCAGCAGCAGTACCATCAACGCTGGCAAGCGGTGTCAGCGGTAACCACAGCTCCAGTAGCCGGGGTGGTAGCGGCAGCAGTACCACCAACTACAGCAGTTCCAGCGGTGGCAGCGGCAGCAACAGTACCATCATCGCCGGCAGCGGTGTCAGCGGTAACGGTAGCGGCAGCAGTACCACCAACTACAACGGCTCCAGCGGTGGCAGCAGCAGCAGCAGCAGTACCATCAACGGTGGCAGCGGTGTCAGTGGTACCAACAGCTCCAGCAGCGGCGGCAGCGGACGACAGCAGTACCAACAGCTGCTGCTCTTTATATGTAATTTGTTATGGGGAACAAATTGTAGTTCTTGTAGTTGTAGTTCCCCCTGTTTTAGTTCTTTTAAAAGTAATATTTCCTTAGTAGATTAATAAAATAAAATATAAGTAATGATGTTTTATTCCCACCCCAATCAGTACATAAGTTAACAACGGACGAGGAACACTACATATACCTCACTAGCCTCGACCAAGAAGATATATACAACAACACAAGTTCAGCATTTACAAACACCATCCCCACTCTACATTTAAACCCTTCCATTAAACATGAAGTGGCCTTAGTCAACATACTCCTACCCAGACGAATTAACGCTATCATCAAGGATGAGGGGGAGTCTGGCATAGACGTCTATGCTACTTTTAAACGAGGAACTCTTTCTAAAAGCCCAGAACACCTCATTTACACCTTCCTCCCCAAAACCAACATATTATCCAGAAACATCACATTCATCACGAGTGAGCTCAGCCGACAAATAATCACCGACATGAAGCTTAGCTTCCGAGGTGATTTCAAAATATACTTCTCAGAAAGAGAACCAATCCTCACCTATGATCAATCCTTAGAGCGAGTATTACTAGCCTCCACTCTTAACAATGAAGGCACTGGTTCGTTATATTCTCTTAGCCTTCAATTTAAACACAGAATAGCTAATGTACATGGTTTTGACAGCAGTCGCAAATACACCATTTATCAGGCAAAATCAGATGACATTACAGCGGCCTCCAAGGTCGTGGCCTCATTCCCCCCAGACAGTGACGGAGGTTGTGACTATTTACTCATTTATAGTGACGTCATCGAGCCGGATCGTTACGGGGGACAAATTGTAAATATCTTAGATGCAATCAATTATCATGACTCATATTCTAGAGGGGCTCGTCCCCTAGTGTACAAGACATTAAATACTAACACGTTGGAGAAAGTATTAAAATAACAGATCAGTTTGGACGAATGGTTAGTTTTGAAGATGGGAGGTCGGTTACGGCAGTCTTACACCTCCGCCCTAGGGTATAACAATATAATCTATATAGATATAAATAAATATATATATATATGTATATATATATATATATATATATATATATATATATATATATATATATATATATATATATATATATATATAAATATATATATAGAAGTGTTTACCCACATCATCGGTTATTATAAGAAGAGGAGTCGGGATGCGAGTACCTTTCCACACACCCTCCCAGAAGGACTATGGGGAGATCTTCTTCCCCCCCTCTAGGAGACACGGGATGAGAGGGGGAGCGATGAATGACATACGCACATTCCAAGCGCCTTATCTCAGATCTGGTGGTGGTTTTTTTGGGACCTTAGCTGGCTTGGCTCGACGAGCCATACCATTTTTCATGAAAACTGTAACGCCGACTGCTATCGATTTTGGGAAAAATGTTCTTGGTGATTTAACCAGTGGTAGACGGGATGTAAAGAGCGCTCTGAGAACTCACGGTATTGATTCTCTTAAGACTGTGGGGAAGAAATTGGTAGCAGGCGGGAAAATTAAAAGACTCTCTAGGAGAAGAAAAAATAAAAATAATAAATGTAAACGAGCCCTTGGGTATAAAAATGATGTATTTTCACTACAGTAAGCAGTCATACTTCACCTTTCGGAGGAGATCATGGCGGAGGCTAGTGGAGCTGGGTTGAAAATCCCTGTAGAATATTATAGTTCCAGTATTATTGACCAATTTCCTAGAAGTAACAGAATACGTAATGTGGAGAGTTCAATTGCCTCCACACAGCAAATAGACATTCTACCTGTTAACCTCCCTATTAATCAACGTTTGCGGGATAATTACTTAGAATTCCGCATCCCTGGAACCCAGGGCACCTTCTTAGATTTAGCTAATATTGTTATAGATTTTTAGGTATCTTTAACGAAAGATGACGATACCACAAAATTGGAAGAGGATGACCATGTGGAATTTGTTAATGGGTTGTCAAATACCATGTTTAAAGGTGTTCAGGTGTTTTTAGGAGAGCAGGTAGTTGAAACAAATTCTAATTTTAATTATTGGTCGTTTATTAAATTAATTACCTCCATGCCTCCATCAAAAATGTCTTCCTTGGGGAGAATTGGAGCCTTTCGTAGGGACTGGAGTGATGATGGTGTAATCCCTAACGAATTTACTAATACATTTTTTACTGGGGCCACCGCCAAGGATAAAAAATTTATGACCGATTTAAAAGGTAAAGGATTGTCAATGTGTTTTTCCCTACTATTGGACGTAACAACCCTAGACCAATACATATTAGATAATATAGATGTGCGCCTAAGATTGGAGCTCTCCCCACATGCTTGGGTGCTAAATACAAGTGTGGACGATGGCTCTAAGTATCGGCTGCATATGGATTATGCTAAGTTGTGGGTAGCACGAGTGTTCCCCTACCCAAGTGCTTACCTAGCCTTAAACAGCTCACTGTTAGCATCCCCCGATCCCATAAGCTATACTTTCAATAAAACCATTTCTAAAACATATGTCCTAGCAGGGAATCAAACTAGTCTCTTAATTGATCAGCCTTGGGCGCAAGTAATTCCTCACAAGATATTCATGGTAATTGTGCCAATGAATTATTTCGCTGGCCTTCACCAAGGTAATGGATTATATTTTGAAAATGCAAAACTGAAAAATATTGCCATGTATTTGAACAATAACGCAATTTACCGAATTGGTTGTGATTTCGACAATCATTATGCCCGCCTTTATTACGAAACTTTGAAGACATTAGGCTTAGAGCGTGATTCACTTCTAGCCTATGACACTTTTAATAAGGGAAGATCGATATTCGCCTTTGACTTAACCACCATTCAAACAAAGGATTCCCTCCCTGTGGAGAAATCTGGCAACTTGCGTATGGAGCTTGAGTTTGGTGGTGGTGTTACATATAACAGACTGGTTTTACTGTTTGGGGAAACGACCGGGGCAGTCGTTTCATCGACGGGCAGAGAACTGTTCTGTGTGACGTGCGAGCTTAAAAACATAATGAATTGTTATGATATAAATATTAATTTAAAAAATAATCTAGGGGATCGAGCACTCTACCTAGGTTGTTATAATGCTGATGAAATAGAACATTTAAATATCTCATCAAGAAAACCTATTGTTCTCATAACTAATATTTTACCATCACACAGCAGATTAACTATGGGACATTGGGTAGCTATTTATGTTGATAAAGTTAAACATCGAATGTTTTTTTTCGATAGTTATGCAATGTCGGCGGTTACTTATGGACATTATTTTCAAGGATTTATTAAAACTAACGCAATAACAAAGGTGTTTGGAATGTGCTACAGACTCCAGAGTGATTTTACCCTTGCTTGTGGACTGTATTGCGTAATGTTTGTCCATAGGGTGAGTCACCTGGGGCTGCCTTCAACAGTACATTACTTACATAATGTATTTTCAAGCGTTAGTTTAAAATTAAATGATAAACGTGCCCTCGCTTATGTGAGACGATATTTTCCTATGAAACATCACTGTGTTAGGACATTTTGTAGAGGAGTAAGGGTTGGTTCTTATAGGTGGTGTAGAGAATATTTTTGTTAGCTAGGCAACCTACCTAACAAGGGGATTACCCCCATATAAAACCCCTCTCACCCCACAACCTCCCTAGAAGACCTCCAACCTCCTCATCCTACAAATGGAAGGCGTCTCCCCAGAAACACACGCAGGGAAGATTGAAGTCCTTGAAGGGCCTGGTTAGTATTACCCTCACTTTCTGGTAAATATTTATTTTTTTTCCCACAATAGAAAGTTTGTACAACCTCTATTTTACCTCTTCTTTTTTTCAGTGCAATTCTTAGGACCCGTCCACATTTGTAGAGTAGTAATTCTACGTGGAAGGTCTGCCCCAAACAAGATGCTGTTACGTAGACTAATTGATGATGCCTGCTGTAGAGGACACAAGGCCGCTCCTGCAGGGGGAGAGGTATGTACTAGCAGTTCTTAGAGGAAATAGAATATTTTTCAAATAAAAAATATAGTCCTATAAATTATTTCCCTCCATCTCTTTCCAAAACACTTCAGATGAGAGTCAGAAGGAAAGTCGTCCAAAAGGCAACCACCCAACTCACCCCACACCCCCAAGAGAGGGGGGAGGGGGTCAAGACCTCCCCCCACTCACCACGGATGGGGAGATGTCAGAATTCTACTCAGATGAGGAAGGGGAGGTGGAGGGGGGAGAGGGATAGGGATCATAATTAACTTCTTATACATCATTTGTGATTTTTACCTAATAAAACATTAATAAATTCTTTGATTTTTTTTAACCCCTGGAGGAGATTTATAATTTAATACTCCTATATAAGACCCACTCAACCCCCACTGGGTGTAGAACTCTGTTATGGTAAAGTCAAGGCCATTAGGTGCGAGGAAGGGTACGGGCGACCACCCTCACCGAGAGGAACCTGTTTTACACCTGCCCCATTAAGGAATGTGGGGGCGCAACTGGCACTCACCCGTGAGTGTTTATTATACAAATAAATTGATTTTTACTTAAATATATTATCATACTTTACTGTATAAATGAACATGATCATAGTGGCGCATAATAGATACCTATCTTCACTGTTTTTTCGACTGCTACCACACACACCTTGGGTGACCTAATATGGAGTGGCACTATGTGGCTCCCCGCTTCTAATTTCTTATCTGATTCCCCTACATAGGTGGCACTATGTGGCGCTTTCTATTCTACTTGTCTCGTCCACAGGTACGTTGGTAAACAGCGATTCTACGTCCAACGAGGCTCTTATCCCTGTGGCCCGTGTGCCCCGCAGTAAGTCAACAAATTCCTTTGGAGACTTCAGTCTGAAGGCACATGGAACATAAGGAGTCAGCAGGCCGTTGAGTCGCTTCGCCAGTCTGCACGTGGGTGTGGGTATCTGGCTAATGATTGGCCGAAGTGGGTTTCCAGGCTTGTGTGTCTTGACATTTCCATACGCATATCCAGGTTTATATTCCCCAATGATCTTTGGCAGGTGGAGTCCGGATTTCTTGGCGTTCACAGTTTCGATCAGTTTGTTGACCTTTGCTTTTAATTCGGCTGTAGTGTCCTTCGTTACCCTTTGGAACTTAGTTTGGTCAGAGAGAGTATGAGGTTCATTTTCGCCAGATATTCGTCTTTTTTAAGAATGACATATATTGGCGACTTGTCACCTCTCCTGACAACTATCTCCTTGTTCTCACGAAGGCTTTTAGCTGCCGCTTTGAGCTCGGGGGACAGTATGGTGCTTCTGTAATTGCCTCAATTCTTTCTTTAATGATTGGCCGAACCCACTTCGGCCAATCATTAGCCAGATACCCACACCCACGTACAGACTGGCGAAGCGACTCAACGACCTGCTGACTCCTTATGTTCCTTGCGCCTTCAGCCTGAAGTCTCCAAAGGAATTTGTTGACTTACTGCGGGGCACACGGGCCACAGGGATAAGAGCCTCGTTGGACGTAGAATCGCTGTTTACCAACGTACCTGTGGACGAGACAATCGGGATGATAGCCGATAGAGTGTATCGTGATCCAGCCTGTACTCCTCTTGACATACCAGAAAATATTCTGAGGAAACTACTCCAAGCTTGAACTAAAGAGGCACCCTTCTTGAGCCCGGATGGGCACATGTATAAGTAAGTAGATGGGGTCGCCATGGGTTCTCCCCTAGGTGTCCTGTTTGCAAACTTCTACATGGGTACCATCGAGCAAAAAGTCTTAGTCGACATGAACTTTAAACCGGCCATATACTGCAGGTATGTTGACGACATTTTTACACAGGTACCTGATGTCAGACATCTGCAGGAGCTGAAGGAGGCATTTGAGCAGAGTTCCGTGCTGCGTTTCACTTACGAGATGGAAAAGGATGGGAAGCTGCCCTTTCTAGATGTAACAGTCATGGAAAAGAGCGGAGGTTTCCACACTGCAGTCTACACTAAGGAAACGAACATAGGAATGTGCCTAAATGCCAACAGCGACTGCCCAGACAGGTACAAGAGGAGTGTTGTTAACGCATATGTCGACCGTGCTCTCAGCCACAGCTCAGAATGGAAGCAAGTCGACGAAGAACTCTGTAGGGTAAGGCAGGTCCTAGTCAACAACGGCTTCTCCAATGGTTTCGTCGAAGACATCATAAGAAAGAAAGTGAAACGCCATGCAACCTCTGAAGAGACAACTAACACAACACCTATACCCCCTATTAGACTATTTTACAGGAACTTCTTTTCCACATCTCATAAAACGGAGGAAAGGGTCCTGAAAGATATTGTTAATAGAAACGTTATCCCTACAGACAAAAATCAGAGGATACAACTGACGATTTACTATAAAACCAGAAAAACGGCCAGCCTACTCATGAGAAACTCTCCAGACACAAAACAGAACGCTTTAAAAGAGACTAACGTCGTCTATGCCTTCAAATGCCCTCTTGGGGACTGTAAGCTCCAAAAAAACGAGTATATAGGCAAGACAACAACATCTCTTTCTAGGCATTTAACGATGCATAAGCAACAGGGCTCCATTAAGGAACATATAATCTCTTCCCACAACCAAACCATCGCCAGAGAAGTCCTAGTAAACAACACAGAAATCATCGATAGATACAGCGATAGCAGGCGGCTTGACGTTTGCGAGGCATTACACATCAAGAAGTCAACACCAGCAATCAACAGCCAATTAATGCACCACTATATTCTACCCACCTCAAGACTCCGCTCCAATATAGAAGCATCAAGAAATATGGAAATATGGCTTTCTACAATCACTTCTTTTCAATACCCATTGTTTCATGTTCTGGCTTGTGTTGATGAAATTAATACCTTATTAAATACCACCTCACCCCATCCACCTGACTCAAATGTTGATATAAACAAAATCGGTGATGTGTAAGTTCTATTCAGTTGTGTATTTGTTAACTAAAGTCTTTGAAAATGTAATAAGTTTTACGAAACGCGCTCAAGTGTCGCGTCAGACTAGAAATAGAAATGAATTTTGGATAATTGATTTTTGAATTACCTCCAACAGTGAAAAGAAATGTACGAAAGATTGAGAAAATTCGTGTTAGAATTATTAATCTTACTTTTTCGGTCATATTTAATAATATATATATATATATATATATATATATATATATATATATATATATATATATATATATATATATATATGCGAACAAGCCTGAATGGTCCCCAGGACTATATGCGAATGAAAACTCACACCCCAGAAGTGACTCGAACCCATACTCCCAGAAGCAACGCAACTGGTAACTACAGGGCGCCTTAATCCGCTTGACCATCACGGCCGTCAAAAGGAAGTGATAGCCGAGGCTATTTGAGCCACTTCCCCGACGGCAACTCGGATGGTAATCTTGGGCATAGCATTTCACCAAATCACCTCATTCTTTGGGGCACACGTGAGGAACACAAATGCGAACAAGCCTGAATGGTCCCCAGGACTATATGCGAATGAAAACTCACACCCCAGAAGTGACTCAAACCCATACTCCCAGAAGCAACGCAACTGGTAACTACAGGGCGCCTTAATCCGCTTGACCATCACGGCCGTCAAAAGGAAGTGATAGCCGAGGCTATTTGAGCAACTTCCCCGACGGCAACTCGGATGGTAATCTTGGGCATAGCATTTCACCAAATCACCTCATTCTTTGGGGCACACGTGAGGAACACAAATGCGAACAAGCCTGAATGGTCCCCAGGACTATATGCGAATGAAAACTCACACCCCAGAAGTGACTCGAACCCATACTCCCAGAAGCAACGCAACTGGTAACTACAGGGCGCCTTAATCCGCTTGACCATCACGGCCGTCAAAAGGAAGTGATAGCCGAGGCTATTTGAGCCACTTCCCCGACGGCAACTCGGATGGTAATCTTGGGCATAGCATTTCACCAAATCACCTCATTCTTTGGGGCACACGTGAGGAACACAAATGCGAACAAGCCTGAATGGTCCCCAGGACTATATGCGAATGAAAACTCACACCCCAGAAGTGACTCGAACCCATACTCCCAGAAGCAACGCAACTGGTAACTACAGGGCGCCTTAATCCGCTTGACCATCACGGCCGTCAAAAGGAAGTGATAGCCGAGGCTATTTGAGCCACTTCCCCGACGGCAACTCGGATGGTAATCTTGGGCATAGCATTTCACCAAATCACCTCATTCTTTGGGGCACACGTTCCTCACGTGTGCCCCAAAGAATGAGGTGATTTGGTGAAATGCTATGCCCAAGATTACCATCCGAGTTGCCGTCGGGGAAGTGGCTCAAATAGCCTCGGCTATCACTTCCTTTTGACGGCCGTGATGGTCAAGCGGATTAAGGCGCCCTGTAGTTACCAGTTGCGTTGCTTCTGGGAGTATGGGTTCGAGTCACTTCTGGGGTGTGAGTTTTCATTCGCATATAGTCCTGGGGACCATTCAGGCTTGTTCGCATTTGTGTTCCTCACGTGTGCCCCAAAGAATGAGGTGATTTGGTGAAATGCTATGCCCAAGATTACCATCCGAGTTGCCGTCGGGGAAGTGGCTCAAATAGCCTCGGCTATCACTTCCTTTTGACGGCCGTGATGGTCAAGCGGATTAAGGCGCCCTGTAGTTACCAGTTGCGTTGCTTCTGGGAGTATGGGTTCGAGTCACTTCTGGGGTGTGAGTTTTCATTCGCATATAGTCCTGGGGACCATTCAGGCTTGTTCGCATTTGTGTTCCTCACGTGTGCCCCAAAGAATGAGGTGATTTGGTGAAATGCTATGCCCAAGATTACCATCCGAGTTGCCGTCGGGGAAGTGGCTCAAATAGCCTCGGCTATCACTTCCTTTTGACGGCCGTGATGGTCAAGCGGATTAAGGCGCCCTGTAGTTACCAGTTGCGTTGCTTCTGGGAGTATGGGTTCGAGTCACTTCTGGGGTGTGAGTTTTCATTCGCATATAGTCCTGGGGACCATTCAGGCTTGTTCGCATTTGTGTTCCTCACGTGTGCCCCAAAGAATGAGGTGATTTGGTGAAATGCTATGCCCAAGATTACCATCCGAGTTGCCGTCGGGGAAGTGGCTCAAATAGCCTCGGCTATCACTTCCTTTTGACGGCCGTGATGGTCAAGCGGATTAAGGCGCCCTGTAGTTACCAGTTGCGTTGCTTCTGGGAGTATGGGTTCGAGTCACTTCTGGGGTGTGAGTTTTCATTCGCATATAGTCCTGGGGACCATTCAGGCTTGTTCGCATTTGTGTTCCTCACGTGTGCCCCAAAGAATGAGGTGATTTGGTGAAATGCTATGCCCAAGATTACCATCCGAGTTGCCGTCGGGGAAGTGGCTCAAATAGCCTCGGCTATCACTTCCTTTTGACGGCCGTGATGGTCAAGCGGATTAAGGCGCCCTGTAGTTACCAGTTGCGTTGCTTCTGGGAGTATGGGTTCGAGTCACTTCTGGGGTGTGAGTTTTCATTCGCATATAGTCCTGGGGACCATTCAGGCTTGTTTGCATTTGTGTTCCTCACGTGTGCCCCAAAGAATGAGGTGATTTGGTGAAATGCTATGCCCAAGATTACCATCCGAGTTGCCGTCGGGGAAGTGGCTCAAATAGCCTCGGCTATCACTTCCTTTTGACGGCCGTGATGGTCAAGCGGATTAAGGCGCCCTGTAGTTACCAGTTGCGTTGCTTCTGGGAGTATGGGTTCGAGTCACTTCTGGGGTGTGAGTTTTCATTCGCATATAGTCCTGGGGACCATTCAGGCTTGTTCGCATTTGTGTTCCTCACGTGTGCCCCAAAGAATGAGGTGATTTGGTGAAATGCTATGCCCAAGATTACCATCCGAGTTGCCGTCGGGGAAGTGGCTCAAATAGCCTCGGCTATCACTTCCTTTTGACGGCCGTGATGGTCAAGCGGATTAAGGCGCCCTGTAGTTACCAGTTGCGTTGCTTCTGGGAGTATGGGTTCGAGTCACTTCTGGGGTGTGAGTTTTCATTCATATATATATATATATATATATATATATATATATATATATATATATATATATATATATATATATATATATATATATATATATATTACTTACATTCATATTTACGTTATTACTTACCATTGTTGATGAATGCTGTAGGCCTATGGAAGATGGTGAGGACGGGGAGGAGAAGAGGATTTACTGTTTGGAAGGGGAGTCCCCTTCCATTATCACATCAGGCAGTGAGGACCTTTCTGGTGTGCTCTCCCTGGCACGTTTTGTCAGAGTACCACTAGGTCCTGGTTGTGGCTTACTGCTCGATTTTCTCACAACAAATCTGTCCATGGAAGCTTGCTTTTCCCTTCTTCGCAAGCTGTCTCTGTAGTAAGGCATCACATTGTCATTGAAAAGATTAAGGCAACGGCCTACTACAGCTTTCTCTGGGTGAGTCTTTTCAATAATAGTTTGAAGCTCTTCCCACATCTGATACACCTTCCTAATTTCTGCAGAAGGGACATTCGCTACTGCCTCATCCTCCTCCACTGGAGAATCATCAGTTGCGTTGTCTTGCTGTTCCTGTTGAAGGGCTTGGATTTCGTCGGTGTTCAGTTCTTTCTTGTGTTCTTCCACCAACTCCTCCACATCATCACCATCCAATTCCAAGCCCATTTGCCGGACCAGAGTAACAATTTCCTCAACAATAGGAGCATCATTTACAGTCTCAAACCCCTCAAAGTCTAGTTCTCTCACACATTCAGGCCACAATTTTCTCCAGCCAGAGATCAGGGTTCTTTGAATCACTTCTTGCCAGGTTTTGTCAACGAGTTTTAAAGCACTACAAATGTTAAAATGGTGTTTCCAGAACACTTTGAGGGTGAGGTTTGTGGCTTCAGTCACTTCAAAACATTTCCGGAAAAGTGCCCTTTCATAAAGTTTCTTAAAATTTGCTTTGATTTTCTGGTCCATAGGCTGAATTAGAAGAGTGGTGTTAGGAGGAAGGAATTTAACTGTGAGGAATTTATTGTATCTGGGCAACAAATCATCTTCCAAGCCTGGAGGATGAGCAGGAGCATTGTCGAGGAGAAGCAGGGCCTTGAGTGGCAAATGTTTCTCTTGCAGATATTTTTCTATGTCAGGGCACAGCACTTCATTTACCCACTCCAAAAAAATAAGCCTAATCACCCATGCTTTTTTATTAGACTTCCACATCACACACATTTGAGTTTTCTGCACTTTATACTGTTTGAAAACCCTTGGATTTTCAGAATGATACACTAGCAAGGGTTTAATTTTCAAATCGCCACTCGCATTTGAACACAGCACAAGCGTGAACCTATCTTTCATAGGCTTGTGTCCGGGCAAGGATTTTTCATCCTTGATAATGAATGTCCTCTTAGGTATTCTTTTCCAAAAGAGTCCTGTTTCGTCACAATTAAACACTTGTTGCGGTAGGTATCCCTCAGCCTCTGCAAACTCTTTATATTCGTCAATAAATCGTTCAGCGGCTGGTTTGTCTGAGCTGGCTGCCTCCCCCCTCGCAACACTATGGATACCACTTCTTTTTCTAAATTTTTCAAACCAGCCCCCTGTTTGCCTTAAACTCTCGCGTATCTGCATCACTCGTTGCAGGGGTTTTCTTTACAAGGTCTTCGTGCAATACCCTGGATTTCTCACAAATGATGGCCTCCGAAACACTATCACCCCTTAATTCCTTGTCGTGTATCCAAATTAATAACAACTTTTCCACTTCTTCAAGTATTTGTGGTCTTTGTTTCGTCATTGTTCTTACTCCATTTGCCACTTTAGCACTAATAATCTCAGTTTTCTCTTAAGTATAGTGCATATGGTTGATGTGGCTTTGTTGTACTGCCTACAAAATTCCACAACACGTGTACCATTCTCATGCTTCCGAAAGATCTCTTGTTTCTCCTCTATTGTCATCCTCACATGGGCTTTCTTGCCTTGATCCTTACCACTGGCTTTCTTGGGGCCCATGGTGAGATATATACTAACAAATTTTATAGTCAAATGACCAAAAATCCAACAAAACACAGAAAATCTGGGTGAAGAATTGATGTGGGATAGTCACTGGGCGCGAGACACTGGTAAACAAAGGGGAGCAGGGGCGACGATCGCCATACCACCACGTGCTACGTCGCCCTGAAAGCGTATCAACAAACTCGCGTTCCGAGGAAACCCTCGCCTTTGGCAGGTCCTTAATCTAACAGATAATTTTAAGTTGATAATTTCTAGCAAAATTAGAAATATTTGACTCTGCGGATATCAAAGATATATTTATTTCTGGTGTGGTGATTATGGTTTGATTTGATTATAACAACTAAGAAGAATTTCAGAATATGGTTAGCATTTAAGAACAGGGGTTTTGTAAATGTAAATGGCACAAGAGAATGTGTCGAAGGAATTTATGTATAGCATGTTTAGGGATTTAAACAAGGACGCTGAGTGTTGTCTGAAAGCAGAATTTGTTATTGTTCTGATAGCAGATTTTTCCTGGATGATGATAGGCATGAGGTAGTTTGCTGTGGTTATACCACATACACAATACCATATATAAGATTGGGATAGATTAGTGCATAGCATAGTGAGAGGTGAGCAGAATTTGGTACATAATATCTGAGACTTTAGAGAGTATACCAATCGTTTCAGAGATCTTCTTGGTTATGTGTTGTACATGGTGATGAAGATGAGTCTCTTGTCTTAAGAACTTTCCATCATTTCTATTGCTGATTTTATCATTATCTATCTGAAGCTGAATTGCATTTGTAGATTTGCTTCCAAATAAGATGTAGTAGGTCCTTAATGTGTTTAGTGTGAGTTTGTTGGTTGACATCCATAAGTGGACTTCTTTTAAATTTATTACTTACAACATTATTTAATGTGTGTGGGTTGGGGTCTGAGTTGATGAGAGTAGTATCGTCAGTAAATAATATAGGTTTAAGAATACTAGAGATCTTAGACAGATCATTGATTCATATAAGAAATAGGAGAGGACCTAGGATGCTGCCCTGTTGTAACGGGGGGTGGGGGAAATTAGCTCTATCTTGTCCATTATTCCACCCCCCAGTTAACTAACGAGGCCGGGGAAAACAGCTCTCTCTAGTCCGTTATCCCGTCCTCGGTTAGCTAACTATTCTAGAGCACCTCCCAGAGTTCCTAAGGCAGCCTCTCTCGTTCAACACCTTGTAACCTAGGTATTTGACTACCTAGGTGCTAAGACTACAAGGCGCCGTCACTTGATCAGTTACCCGAAACTCTAGAGAGAACTCTAGAATACAGAATCATTGCCACAAACGTATAAGAGAAAACGAAAGGAAAGAAATGAATAGTGAAGTAATTAGTGAGGGTTTGGGGTGAGAGGGAGAGAGGTGGGAGGAGCGAGGATGGTCATTAGTTGAAAGTGAGAGTTGAGAGAGGGGTGGAGGGAGAGGTGTAGATAGGTAGAAGTAGAAGAGTAGATAGTAGGAGTAGAAAGTAGATAGTAGAAGACGAAATGCTGCCACCATCCATTCATGATCATTACATACAAGACAAGGAATGGAACTTGTCTGTATCACAAAATTCTCAAATGATGTTATCAAGAGATCATTATTAGTAGTTCCCATCTTTATCATGTACTCATTCTACACCATGAAACCAGTAACCACAGAGGCTTTCTCACCTCAACTCAAAGCTCTAGGGAACAAAGTTAAACACAATTTAAATAATAAATTCATAATTATATTTCCCATGAAGTATCATAATTTAACAATTCAATTAAAATGTTCCAGTTTAATATGCAAAGTGAGTCATCATCCAAGAATTCGAGAACCCTACAACTTGACTGCCCCTGATCATCACACAACATATGTAAACACGACCAAGTCACCTTAATGTTCACTCACCGAGTACTGAGTCTAAGTTGAATAGAGAGGGGGGGGGGGGTCTGTAGCTTGACAGAGACTGTCTCGCCCCTGCCGGCCGACAGCCTCCTGCTAGGGACGTCTTCTCTGCCCTCCTGGCTCGTGTGCTGTCTGTCTGTTAATGCTTGATGCTTGATAGCTCTCCGAGTTTATATTGGGGAACCTAGTAGCTAACTCCGCCCACAAATAGATAGCCTCCGGCACTACCAAGCCACTCCTTAAACGTCGGCATGTTTGAAGGCTACCCGGCTCCAATTATCCGCTTAGCGGAAGCAAGGTGAAATTCTCATGATCTGACCTCAGGTCACTTGGGGTCATTAACGGTTAGAGGTGTGAGATCTCAGGCAGACAACTGGCGCCTCTCAGATCCTTGTCTGTGACTCGTGTACTCTATATATATTTTAAATAAACTAACCCAAACACTTTTACAGTGTTACACTGTGGCACTCCAACGGTTATTGGTAGAGTGGGAGAGGTTATATCATTGATGGCTGCCTTTTCATGTCTGTCACTAAGATAGGATCGGATATAGTTCTGAGCAAGGCCTCAGATTCCATAATGATGGAGTTTAAGTATGAGGTAGTTATGGTGAAAACAGCATCAAAGACCTTTCTCAGGTCAATGAAGAGTCCAATCGGAAATTCATTTTTGTCAAGGGTTGAGTAGATTATATCAAGCAGTCTAATAATTGCATCGTTGGGACTCTTTTGGAAGCGGAGCGGACTCTTTTTGGGAGTGGATTATACCTTTGTGTTGTAAAAGCTATCAGTGTTTACCGACCGGCAGTGATTATAATGGGCAAACAAGAGGTATTCCATCAGTGATGCTAAGTATCACTCAAATTAACCTATATATAATTACATTAAGGGTCCTGGTAGTACAGCTGGGTTCGTTCTCGACGCGCAAATGAGTATTCCAGGCGAGACAGAAATGGTTGGGCACATTTCCTTTCACCAAATGCCTCTGCTTACCTAGCAGTAAGTAGGTACTCAGGAGTTAGTCAGCTTGTATAGTTGCGTCCTGGGCGGGTTCAGTAATTTAACCTTGGGTGGGGGGGGCTCGATATAAGCCTAACGTGTATGAATACACTCTCGTTTTCTGTTCCCCTGACATAATGAATTATTGTTAATTATATATAAAATTACTCGTTTAATTTTGCCAACCCCAACAAGAGGTAGGCCATCAACCTAGCAACTGAAAATAATCACACAAGGTTAAGAATATCACCTGCTCAGCATTTATGAGCAAATATCCTAGTTATATCAACTCAGAAATTATGTGCCCACGAAAGCACAATCAAGCAGCCAGTATGGGTGACCCTGAAACAAATACCAAGAGAACAATTACAGCCCTTAAGGGCCATCTCCAGACAACTTAATAAGTGACACAATTTGAGCACACAGTCAACAGTGGACTAAATGGAACTGGAAATTGCAGTTAAAGTAGCCACCGACAAATTTGACCGCATTAAAAGGTTAATACAACTTTAAAAATACAATTAGAAGGATAATATCAACTAAAATTTTCAAATAGTTTCTTAACTGCTGATGAATTAGATGCTATTCTAGCAGACTTAGACCAGAATGAGAACAAAACGCAGACTGAATTAAGTCAGAACACCCTCATGCTGGTGAGGCATAAAGCCTCATCAACTAACAGATCAGCCTCATGCAATACCACACAACCAGAAATACGACGGCCCTAAGTCTGTCTATCCCCATTTTCTGGACTAGAGCATGAAATCTGGGATAACTTCTGGAATAATTTGGTTGACCTGGTTTATTCTAAACCTTCAATCCATAAAGTTACCAAATTCTCATACTCCCTAGGTAAACTTACGGGTGAAACAGCGGTTGCAAACTTAAGCCAAAATAGCGATAGCTGTGATCTCGCAATCCAACTGCTTAAGGATAATTATGCTGACAACAAGAGTTATTGCACATCCAGTCCACAAATTGCTGGACTTAACCCCACCTACTCAAGCAATAGACTCACTGCAAGCCTCTAGATTGGAGCTTGAGTCATTGCCTAAAGTCCTCAGTTTTAAGGTTGACATAACTAGTGCTGATTGGTTACTTAAAGTCATTTTCCAACACAAACTGCCTAGTGAAATACCAAACACTCTCACTCACTCTGCACTGGTAGTCTGCACTCACTACCACAAAAACATTCTGTCCAAGGAGATCATTTCTGAAGGTTTACGTTCTGTTGTAAATAGATAACAAGCATACAAGAAATTTAAACCCCATGTCAAGCCTTCAAAACAGTGCATAACAACAAATCAAAAGGTTCACAAGGTACTCTCAATAACCCAAAACAAACCCTCTTCACTTCCAAAAGGAAGCGAGGCAGTGTGGGCACTTATGCAGTGGGTCCCTCGATGCCTACAGTTACTGTATCACCCAAGGCGGTGACTCCAAGAGTTGCTGTAGGCGGGCAGACATGTCTGTTCTGTCAGGAGGAACATTCTATCTACCACTGCACAAACTATCCTTTTGCTACTCAAGGTCCGGCTTCCTTGCAGCTCAATCATCCTCAGCTGCCAACAAACCGTTTCAAGGAACAAAACCAACTAAGGGCTCAGGTGTTGCGTTTACAAAGACAGTCTGAGCACCTGAAATTGTACCATGAAATAATCCAACAACAATAACTCGAAAATAAATTCACTGAAGTCATACAAAAAACACAACTCTAAGCAGGGGCAATATTTACCTCCCAAAGCAGTATTAAAAGCCTCAGTTACTACCCCCACTGAGAATAGTCTTTAACTGCAGTGCCATAGGAAAACAGGATAGTCTTGTTGAATGACTGCTTTCAAACTGGCCCTAATCTAACCAAAAGGCATTATGATGTGCTATTAAACTTCCGTAACGGAGTTTATGCATTTACGGGTGACATAAGCAAGGCATTCCTTAGGGTAGGCCTCCAAGAGGAGGGCAGAAACTTTATAAAATCCTTTGGATCAAGGATTCCAACGATCCTGATAGTAATTTATTTATAAACCTATTTGCATCAGTCCTATATTGAAGCTATTTCTTCTCCGTTTTAGCTTCATACTACTTTAGACATACAATTGAAGAAGTTCAATTGCCTCTACAGACTAAAATTGGTAACAACCTGCACATTGACCATTTCCAAGGAACTACTTGCAACTAAAAGGAACTGCTAACAATTTATCATGAAGCCAATCGAGAGCTATTGGAATCCTATAGTTGTGAGGCCAACGTGGCTTCCAGTCGTGGGCTTCAAATAATGAAAAGTTAAACAAACTTATAGAATCAGAATCACCGTCTCCCATGTGCCTCAAAAAATAATGGTATTAGGAGTAGAATGGGAAACATTAACTGATAAACTTACAATAATATCGGTGGAAACTGAAACCACCAACTTAAACATGAGAAAACTGTTCTCCCATATAAGCAAACCCTTCGACTCCGTAGGACTATTAAGCCCATCAATAAATTAAGGGCATGTTGTTAATGCAAGAATGATGGATGGAGAAAAAAGACTGGGATGATCTTCTAACTCCTAAATTTCAAGAACAACTGCATAGTTAGTTAAAGATCTAAGTGTCTTTGAGTCTATTTGGTTCTCTCAAACAACCACCAATCTAGATCAACCATTTCACCTGCACGTGTTTTGTGACGCATCAGGGCGTGTTTAACGGCACTGCCGTATACTAAGCAACTAATGGGTAAGGAAATTTGCTTACATGTAAATCTAGAGTGGCTCCGTTAAAGAAGCGGACATTGCCACAACTGGTAATAGCTATTTTACTATTAGGTATAAGGCTAGCTAATTATCTGATCAAAACATTGAGTAACTTCCACTTTGAACAAACAGTGGTGTGGTCAGATAATTAAGTTTTGTTGCAATGAGTTTGCCATAATAATAATAAAACCCCATATGCTAGCAAATGCGTAAAAAAATCGAGATATGTCAGCTGGATACAAACTCTGGTATGTACCCTACAAAGGAGAACCCAGCTGACTATCTCTCCAGAGGTCTGACATTAAAGCAAAGATCTAAAGCCGAGTTGTGGTTCCATGGTCCTCAGTGGCTAGACAGTGACCCGTGGTCTAAAGTCTAAACAAAAGCCACAAGTCACTGTGACCAATGTCACTGCTGCCACTGAGTATCAAGAGTCACACTTGACTCCAGTATATGATTGTACTCAGTACTCTGACTTAAATAAACTCCTTAGCATCACACAAAGCGTGTTTAACTTTCTACAAAAGAATGGAATCAAACATAAAATTCCTGGTGCTCTAAATAACTGGGTAAAACATGCCCAAGCACTTCCATATGGTGAGGATTATGAAAAAAAACACTTAAAACCATCAATGATCTGGGTCTCTGGACTGACAAAGACGGTCACAACATTTTGCGTTGCTAGGGATGAATTCCGTACACAAATGTTAATCTTGAAGTCTAACATCCTTCGGGCCTACCCCAGAATCCCTGGATAAGCAGAGTGCTTGTGCTTCATATCCACAAGCATTGCACACTCCATGGTGGGGCTATTAGATAACTACACCTCCTCAAGATAGCAGTACTGGCCTCCCCAGAGTAGCCAGACTGTAAAATCAATAATTAAATCCTGTGTTTTTGCCAGAGGTACGACACTCGGGTACGACACTCGGGTACGACACTCCTTACCCAGGACCTCCTCCGCTCTTAAGGAACGAGTAGTGCACCTTCGTCTTTTTGAGACCTCTAGGGTAGACTACACAGGAGCAGTAACCCTAATAGACAACAGTGACAATATCCCTGCAAAGGCATACATCTTCCTTTTCACTTGATTCAACACTCAGGGAGTTCACTTAGAGGTGACTCCCGACATGAGTGCTGTATTATTCATCCAAGCTTTCAGCAGGTTTGCTGCATGTAGATCTGACCCCCAAGTTCCTGATCTCAGACAATGGATCCAACTTAGTGGCAGTGAAGCATGCATTTAGAAGTTCTGGGATTACTCAGTCGTTTGCACTGCCCTGAAGCAACAGTAGTGCTACCGAAAATTCGAACCACCCAAAGCACCTTACCACGGGGGATTCTATGAGAGGATGATGGTAAAATCCTGTCTAGGGAGAACCCTGCACTGGCACAAATAGATCTCCAGGAGCTCGAAACCGTTGTCACGGAAATTGAGTCTCGAGCCAATAATGGTCCGCTGACATACCTCTATGACGATAACTCACAACACTGTCCCTCACTGATGGGAACCAGGACAACCTTCATATGTCGAAGAGAGCAACATGGTTCAGTTATAAACACCTGTACAGGGTAATCAGTTGGTGGAATGAAGTTTGGACTCAAGAATATTTAACTACTCTATGTGAGTATCACTGTGGGGAAAGGCAATCCCTGTAACATAATTCAATTAATGCATGGGATATTGTTCTGGTGGACAGTGACAGTCCTCGTTTAGAGTGGCCACTAGGCTGTATTGTTTCTGTCCCACCAGATAGCCAGTGTATCTTGAGGACAGTAAAAGTGAAGTGCAAAGGCACTACTAGCCTCAAGACACAAGAACAACTAGTACCATTGGAGTTAGTGGGAAATGAAGTCGCCCAAAAGCCTCCTCAACCTGCAACGTAAGTAATGGACACCCGTCCTGTATGAACTGCTGCACAGAAGTGCAAATTGAAATTAATCAATATTTTATTAATTCTGACGAGGAGTAATGAGGTGTTCGGTCAGTCCTAAACAGTGGACTCTGACTTGTGTGTCTCCCCTCAGAATTATGTGGGAAAATTTCCCACATTGTTTCCTTAAATTTTATCCAATTAAATCTATACTAAGGAAATTTATTATCTGTTGTTCTACAAACATTGATAACACGAAATTGATCCAAAAAGGAGTCATCATAATAAATATCTCCAATTTATGTGGAGAAAACGCGATTCTGTATCTCAATAAATAAAGAATATCAAGAGTATTTACGTCTTAATTTAAAATCTTAGCATAGAGTCCAAGATCAAAATTGTATATAATTAGTAATTACGAGTGTTTGACAACCACATTACTACACGTGACAGGTAACTGATTTATGACATGGCTGTATTCAAAACGTGGTTCAGCACCTGTAAGACACCATAACCACATGTCGACAGGGAATGTCAAGCTCACATGACTGTTGTGCATCCAGTTCAACTACACTTCTTCAGCTATGCTGACATTTGTTCTTTAGTATAAATATTTATTTGATTCATTGAATCAGAACCATATATACCTTTAAATTTAGTATATAAACTAACAAGGAAATTCCTATCAACTTGAATTCATAGATATATACCCACTTCCCCAAAGAAGTAATGAATTTATTATTGGAAAAATTATCTTTGTACAGTCCACTTGATAAAGAAATAATTTAATAGTAAAATAATTCACCATAAATAATTTAATAAATAAAATAAATAAATAAACTCCCATGAGTAGATTTCCTACACCATATTTAGAATATTATATTTCGCATATTGCAATTGTAGTCAATGCATTACTTTGCAGTGGCTCATGGCTTTAACAAATGCCAAAATGAGTCTAGCAACTACAAGAGCAAGCGTCTGGACCAAAGTGCACTGGTAGAGTAAGGTTCCAATGTTAGGTAGTCCTTATTGAGTGGCTTCACTGAATGATAATTCACATTGATCAAGAGAATTAACTTCTGTAGAACAAGAGGACTTAAAGACTTTCACAACTGTAAAACTTAACCATATATATTCGCAAGACTTGCGTGCTAATACACAGGGTGCTTATGTTATTCTAGATTGGCGTCTTCAGAGTGTAGTCATCAGAGAGACACTGGGATGGATCAACGGATCAGTCACGTGGTTCATTCTGGGACAATGCTGCCTTAACACCTGATACTGCCGTTTGCAAGGGAAACAATTCCAAAATTAATACTTGGGCAATCAATGTACTAGCTTTCAAAATCAGTGCATAACAATGATCTGTAAAATAGATGGCCAATACAACTTGCAAATATATCTAAATGTTCCATATGTGCAAGAAACACATATACTCCTACACATGGAACAATCATCATACAACAGAGATAATCACTTGTTAACTGTTGTGTCTATCTTTAACTCAAACTTACACAGTTTTTGGTGTGTAACACTGGCTAAAACAAAGTGTTAGATACAATACATACCAGTCATATTGTACATACAATATGCCGTCCTTATACTATCATACCAGTCGCTCATACAGACAGCTTGCAGAAGGACTGATCTTCACAATCATTGGTCTCAGTATGACGTGGATTATGCCATAGTCTGTGAGTCCACCTCACATAATTCATGCTGGCTCTCTACTATCCCTTAACATGGGGGTCTAGTAGAACACGCACATGGTAGCAAACAGGAGGACACAGTTAAGGAACTGTGCTATAGTGGCATGTTAGGTGTACAGGTTGGTGTCATGTGGAACAGTTGACGGGCAATGGGTTGCTATTGGATGATTTAGTCACAGGTGTGGCTGGTTAACACGTGGGGGCTGTTGGTAGCTATACAATGGTTCAAGTGCGAAAATACAGACTGGTGGCTAGTATTGGTATTTCCTCATGACTTGACTTTACGTCATTTCACCATCAAAATTTCTGTGGCGGCAATGCTAGATTCACATACAACGTTCGCTGAACACTTCTCTGTATCTCAGTTATATAGATATCTTGAATGCAACCTGATGAAAGTAGTACACTTTTTGGCAGTCCTGTTGTTTCTGAATGTACCTCATGGTACCTTCTACAGTCAATGCAATTAATGTGATGAAAATTCACTCAACACGGGATTCCGCCAGCCGTTTAAAACATATTTATGACGAATGATGATGCTGCAGTTTAAATAACAGCTTTTGAACTTTGACGATTAATTTTCTTATTAGAGACCCCCAAATGGAAAGAGCACATGTCTTCCATAGCTTGTCCCAAGGCTGAAACAGATGGCTTGGTAGGGCATACAGTTTCCAGTCAGTTTCAGTGTTTGTCTCTGGGATGGGTCAAAAACATATAGCAAGTTTTAAATAGCAAGTTAAATAGCAAGCTAAATTTAAATAGCAAATAGCAAGCCACTGTGCTGGAATATGAGCATAGTTGGTTTCTATAGGCCCATCCGAGGTGACGTGGGTTGTTTTCAAGTCATTCCAAACAAGTTAGGCTTTAGTCCAGTACTAAGGGATATATGCTTTGAGGAAAGTTGACACCTTCATATATTCCATCATTCAGAGAGATTTTGACACCTGCATTTCACTCTCAGTTTAAACTCGAGCTCGACTAAAGACAGCTGTCAGTGTGATAACCGATTCTGCCGGCACTGGCAGATGAATTGCTGGTTTCTGCATTATTGACAATTAGGACATCCTGTGGCATGTTACCTTACCTTGAGGTTACCTTGAGGTTACCTTGAGGTGCTTCCGGGGCTTAGTGTTCCCGCGGCCCGGTCGTCGATCAGGCCTCCTGGTTGCTGGACTGATCAACCAGGCTGATAGACGCGGCTGCTCGCAGCCTGACGTATGAGTCACAGCCTGGTTGATCAGGTATCCTTTGGAAGTGCTTATCCAGTTCTCTCTTGAACACTGTAAGGGGTCGGCCAGTTATGCCCCTTATGTGTAGTACTAATGTTAATACTGTTCTTACCAAACGACCAAAAGGTGCATGTTTAGGCTTTTCTTTACTTATTGGCTAACAGGTGCGTGTTGATGCTATTCTTTAGATACCAACCAACAAGTGTGCATTGATGGTGTTCTATGCTTGCCGACCAACAGGTGTGTGTTGACGCTGTTCCTTACTTACTGGCCAACAGGTGTGTTGTTATGACCAACATACACCAGTATGACTGGTGTATGCTGTCATCATACCTTAATATGATATAATACAGTAAAGTATTGTATCACCATTATAAATTGAATTTGCTATATCCTTGATTCACAATTATGTATATAGGTTATAATTATTATTATACTACTAGCTGTACCCGGCCACGCGTTGCTGTGGCTCAGCAACGCCACAGCAACCTTCACACTCCACCGTCCCCTCCTCCTCCCCACGATAACCCACTCCACAGTCCCCTCGTCCTCCCCATCATCTTCCACACCACCATCCACTCGCCCTCCCTACCATTCCCCCCTCCCCTGTCCCCTCTTCCTCCCCACCATCCCCCAACTCTCCCATTCCCTCGTCCTCCCCAGCATTACCTCCCACCCTAATCCCCTTATTCACCCCACCATCCCCCTCTCCCCTTCCCCTCGTCCTCCCCACTTCCTCGTCCGATGCATTCCCAAATGATCTGATATGATTTTCTTATCATCAGAAAATTGGGAACATCAAATGATCTGATGTTCCCATCACTGGAAAATAAGAAGAACAGTTTAAAAAAATGAAATGAAAACCAATGAAAAAATTCAAAGATAAACTATACTCACGAAATGAATAGTATGGTAAACAACACAGCTCAACTCCAATGCACTGTCATACAAAATAATTAAATCAAAATGAAAATAAATCGAAATCTTTGAAAATTCCATTTATCAATACAATCGGAAACTCTGAAATGGAATTGTAACATATTTAGTATTGCGAATGTTGCTCTTGTGAGCAACAGATGGCACTGCTTTAAAAATAAAAACATGGTTTTACCTGTCACAGGTGTGGCATCTATAATTATACTCACGAAATGAATAGTATGGTAAAAATACAGCTCAATTCCAGTGCAATGGTATACAAAATAATTAAATCAAAATGAAGATAAATCGAAATCTATGAGAATTCAATTTATGAATGCAATTGGAAACATTGAAATGGAATTGTAACATATTTAGTATTGCGAATGTTGCTCTTACGTTCAACAGATGGCGCTAATTTAAAAAAAAAAACATGTTTTTACCTGTTACAGATGTGGCATCTATATAGTAGGTATATAAAGATACGCACATATTCGAATGGAATGTTGTGTCAAAATTTCAAAGCAGTCGGTGAAAAACTTTCAGAGATTACAGCGTGTGTTGCTCTTACGTCCAACAGATGGCTCTGTTTTTTAAAAAAGCACGTTTCTCCTTTCACAGATGAGGCATGTATATAGTATGTACATAAAAACACTCGCCTTTTCGAATGCAACGTTGTGTCAAAATTTCAAAGCAGTCGGTAAAGAGGTTTCGAAGATTTCCTTCACATAAAAAAGACATTTAAAACAGTCTTTAAAAAAATTAATGTTTTTTCCCGTCACAGACGTGACACTTATATAGTTTGTATATAAAAACCTGATAGGATGCGAATGGAACGGTATGTAAAATATTCAAAGCAATCAGTGAAGAACTTTCAGAGATTTGCGATTTTGAACAAACAAACATTTCCATTTTTATTTATATAGATGTGTCTTATGTATTATTATATATCTTTTATACTGATGTTAAGTGAATTAGGCTACTGTTGGTTAATTGATATTGATATACTTTATTTTGTGATGATATATACACATAGGCAGGGTTAAGAGATCATGTTGTATTATATATGTATCATAGTATAACTATTTTATGACCACAAGTAGCCTGAAAAACGAGTCTATCTTGTGAGAGTTATTCAGCAAACCAGGCCCAACTTAAAGGTCAAAGGAAATATAGACATGTGAATATATATTAAATGCTTGGCTAATGTTGATAAATAGTTTAATAGCATGGGCAGAGGATAAATATGTAAATAAATGACTTGACATAAGATGTCGAGAGTTTGTTGGCAGAGTATGAGGCTCACTGCAGACACCTTGACCTCATTCGAGCAACAGAATTCGTGAGAAGAGGTTGTATTGTCTCTGTGTTCCTGGCAGTAAGGGAAAAATCTCTAGTTTCGTGCTCCGTCAAGAGGAAGGAACTAGTCAGGCGTTCATATATGAAGCCTGGGGACGACTTAGTGCTCAAGTCAGGACCAGGAGAGGTTGGTGTAGCTGTTTAATAGCGATTTTGTAGACGACGGAGAGCGCCAATGTTGGAGACCGGGAGCTGAATGCGCCTCGCACCAGATCAAATTATGTGGTAAGGCTGTTTAACCAGTTGTTAACGATTGCCTATAGTTGATCGTGTGTCCAGCAATCGTGGCAAGTGTTGTTAGGTATATTTTATTAAGGCGGTAAGATTAAATAAGAGAGTAAAGATAAGGCAACTAGCTGGAGGAGGCGGCGACACGTCAGTCCACTCCAAGCGTCCTTGGGTGACTGAGGCAGCCTCGCGAGGCGGAGGGCAGCCCAGGGAAGTGGAGAACGAAATCGTCCAAACGAGGGAGTCCCCCTCGCGACGTGCGAGAGTTTAAAGAGATGTCGAGTGAAGGAGACTTATTGTGTGGGAATACATTTAGTTGTACTTTAGTAGAGAAACATTTTTATTAGCATGGCAATGAAAATTGCAAGTTTATTTGGAGGAGAAGTTAATGGATGGAACTTCAAGCCTGTTGAAGTGAGTGCCGAACTCTGTGAAAGAGCAGAGACCCCCATAGTGAAGGATGGACCTCAGTCTATGAAGAGGAGCAGTGAAGTGCTGTTTCACGTGCTTCTGTGGAATCAGTGGTGGAGCATCACTGGTGTTCGAGGAAAACTTCATTGTGTAGCAGTTTGGGACTGCTGTAGAAGACCCTTGTAGACAATTCTGGGAGAACCTAGAGATATACAGGGTAGTGAGCCTCTAAATGCAAAGCGGAGGTTCATAGTGACTACTTATAATGTATTAGAAGAGTGCTTGAATGTCATTGGTGTGCCAAACGCAGTGGAAGGTGAGAGATTGATTATTTTTGTGTTAAGGAATTTCTATGAAGATGTTTCTAGTATCTCAGCCACTGGCAGAGCTTTATATACTGTTAGGACTGACCGTGTATAATTGGTGTTTCTAGTGTTACAGCCATTGGCTGATATATATATATATATATATATATATATATATATATATATATATATATATATATATATATATATATATATATATATATATATATTAGGGCTGATTGTATAGTATTATTACGACAATAGTTAACCCCACTTGGTGAGGGAGTAGTACGTGGCAAGCCAGAAGCTTGGCAACCACTTGGTATAGATGCCTGGTGAAGCCAGGGTTTGGTATTGGATTACTACCAAGTTGTAGTAACTTGCAGTATCTAATGTTAATATTTTCATCTCATTTATGTAGTGTACTGTACATGTTCTTTGTTTATTAAATGTCTATAGTTAACAGGAGTTTGCCCTTGTCCGGGTGAGGTTTCCCCAGAAAGCACAGAAGAGAGAGAGAGGGAAAGGATTTTAGTTGCGGACACGGTAGCAGAGAATACTAATTTGGAAAAGGGGGATTGAGGAGATCATTCCAAACAAGGAGAGAGTGAGGAATCACAGCGGCTCAAGTAGGGTGTGTGCACAGAACAACGAGGTCAGTGTTGGAGCAGCACCCCCTAGATATGAAGCGCTGAACCTCTCTCCAAGATCAAG
Organism: Procambarus clarkii; assembly: GCF_040958095.1. Lineage (NCBI taxonomy): Eukaryota > Metazoa > Arthropoda > Malacostraca > Decapoda > Cambaridae > Procambarus > Procambarus clarkii. The sequence continues at coordinate 22,760,222 of NC_091217.1, read as the reverse complement.
AGGCATACAGGGTGATTTCCTGAGAAAACTACAGGGAGCTCTCTAGAGTTCCTTGTTGGTCGACCGGTGGTAGCGAGATTGTGGCTGCCGAGATCGGTTGTCTGTTCCAACAGAGAGTGGTTGGGGGACGTTGTCTTCTTGTACACTAGGAACAGTCTGGTGCAGTAACCAGAACTCATTGTAGGTTTAAGCTCCATAAGCCACAACACCCTCTGGAGGTCCAGGATACAGGACACTATGTATTGATTATTATTGTTTTATAGAAGAGTGATGACGGTTGAGCCGGCTGGCTAGGCGAAATTCTTTTGAATCTTCACCCTCCCACCCTTCCCTCTATGCCTGCGAGTCGAGATTTAGTATTGCCAAGTCGAGTAGATTGGAATTCTCTGTTGGTATCTTTTGTTTCATATTATATTCTTCATTGTGTGCTTATATGCTTATACATAATAATAAATAAATAATTTTTTATTCAGGTAAGGTGCATACATACTAGGTAAGATACAAAGTTGATGAATTTATAGATAGAGCTAGTACATACAATGCCTAAAGCCACTATTACGCAAAGCGTTTCGGGCAGGAAAAACATTAAAGACTAAAACTTAATACTAATTGAGTTTAAAGTATAAAACGTGTTGAGAACAATTAAAAGTACATATTAGAAAAGGGGGAACATGGCTGAAAAAGCAGCACAAATACAATTAGGTCGACAAACAGCGTTGTTTAAAAAAACAGACAAGGGTTGACAATAGAGGGGTAAGGTAGGTTACAGGGAATTTATTAAGTAGTGCTTCGTTTTTATCTTAAACTGGTTGAGAGAGGTACAGACTTTAACATGATTGGGAAGGTCATTCCACATTCTGGGTCCCTTGATTTGTAGAGCATTTCTAGTTTGATTAAGACGTACTCTTGGAATATCAAAACTGTATTTGTTTCTGGTGTGGTGCTCATGGGTTCTGTTACAACCTTCAATGAAGCTTTTGAGGTCAGGATTGGCATTACAGCTCAGCGTTTTATATATGTATAATACACATGAGAGAATGTGCAGTGACTTAATATCTAGCATATTCAGACATTTGAGTAAGGGTACCGAGTGATGTCTGGGGCTATAGTTGGATATTGTCCTAATAGCAGCTTTGTGTTGAGTAATTAGAGGACGTAAATGATTTTGTTGATTTTGGGTAGTAGAACCCCAAGCACAAATACCATAGTTGAGATATGGATAGAAGAGGGAGTAATAGAGTCACCAGGGAAGGGCGGGGTACATAATATCTGATCTTAGAAAGAATGCCAACAGTTTTTGAAACTTTTTTTGTTATATTTAGAATGTGACTCTGGAAATTCAGCTTGTGGTCAATGAGAACGCCAAGGAATTTGCCATCTAATGTGTTACAAATTTGGGTATTGTTTATTCTGAGATTTATTTGATTAGAGGATTTATTGCCAAACAGAATATAGAAAGTTTTGTCAATGTTAAGGGTGAGTTTGTTGGCAGTTAGCTAAAGATGGACTTTATTTAGCTCAGTGTTTACTGTGGCATTTAGAGCAAGGGGTCAGGACTGGAGTAAATGAAGGCTGTGTCATCAGCAAATAGAATTTGTTTGAGGTGTTGAGAGGCATTTTGAAGGTCATTAATGTAGATGAGAAAGAGGAGAGGGCCAAGTATGCTGCCCTGAGGAAAATCGATGTTGATGGGTAGGGTGGGAGAAATTGAATTATTTACAGAAACATACTGGAGCCTGTCAGTTAGGTAAGATTTGAGGTATTGCAGGGAGTGTCCTCTGACTCCATAATGATGTAATTTAAGAAGAAGGTTTTGGTGGTGGACAGTGTCAAAAGCCTTACACAGATCCACAAATAACCCAACAGGGAACTCATTTTTATCAAGAGCTGCATGAATCAAGTTAATCATACTAATAAGTGCATCGTTAGTGCTTTTTTTGGGTCTGAAGCCATATTAACAAGAGCTAAGCATATTGTGTTTGGCTAGATAAGAATAAAGCTGCTTGTAGATTAGTTTTTTATTTTTTTGTAGATTTTTGACAAGTTAGGCAGGATTGATATGGGTCTGTAGTTGTTAACATCTGTGAGATCACCAAATTTGTGGACAGGAGTTACTCTCGCTTTTTTTTTTAGAATATCTGGAAAGGTTTGGAGTCCAAATGACTTGTTAAAGAGCAAAGCAATAGCAGGGGCTAAAGATCTGGAGGCTGTTTTGTAAATTAAAGTTAGTATCTCCTCAAGGACACTAGACTTGGTTTTAAGGGAAAGGATTATTTCATTAACGTCAGTGGAATTAGTAGGCTTTAGGTACAGAGACTGTGGATATTTACCTGTAAGATAGTCCTTAACATCAGTACTGGAAGATGGAATATCATTTGCAAGGGATGACCCAATGGAAGAGAAGAACCTATTGAACTCAATAGCAGAATCAGAGGCTAAAAGCTGACCATCGTTATTGGACAGGAGTGTTGGTTTGTTATTTAAAATCTTCTTAGACCCCAATATTTGTGAAATTGTGCTCCAAGTTTTTTAAATGTTGCTCTTTATTTGGGTAAATTTATCTTCGTAGTATTTAGTTTTGGCTCGTCTAATTATTTTAGATAGCAATAATGGGTAATTCTTTGAGAATTCTTTGAAGACGGTTCCTAACCTATACTTCTTTAATATTCCTATATATAGGTTCTATATATTCCTAATATATAGACCCTATTGAAGATATATGTTTAATATATAGGTTCCAAACCTATACCATTTAATATTGTGAGTTTTGCATTGTGATGAGCAGTACATCTGTTTAAGCTCAAGGTTCTAGTGAGTTGTAATTTTAGTTATATGGGTAAAAATGTTTGAAAGAGAACTAGACGGTTATGTTGCGGTGTTGGCATCAGTGCTTGCCGCACGTCCGCCCGTCGCGCCCCCGTCACTGGACTGAAGATTTTGGTTGAGGACGGACGGTAGTTGGTCCGAATCCAGGTGTCTGTACATTTATTGGACTACGGACCCTGTAATCAGATTGATATAAACAGAGAGTACTGTCTGGTGATGGATCAGGACTAATACGGTTGTTCACTTTTTTGGGAGCTTTGTGGAACCGATGATAGGTGACTTTAATTTGTGTAAGCAGCTTCCTGACTGTGCAGAGATTGGCCTGTCTTTCATTGGATGTAGAGTGGTGGGTAGTAGAGGACTTTACCATGAATCTAACTGTCCTTATTGAGACTTGACGTCTCCCCCATTTAATTGATTATGTGTCACCTGCATACTTTGTTCATATTCGTAGATTATAGAATGAACTTGTAAACCATTGTGTTAGGTTTGAACCCTAGTGTCAGCTAGTCCTTTGATTTATGTGACTGATTATTGTTCCATATGAACCCGGAATTTATACTATTCTGATTATTGTTCCATATGAACACTGAATTGAGACTATTGTGATTTTGTTCTTGAGTAATAGGTATATATATATATATATATATATATATATATATATATATATATATATATATATATATATATATATATATATATATATATATATATATATATATATATATATATATGTATATATGTATATATATATATATATATATATATATATATATATATATATATATATATATATATATATATATATATATATATATATATATATGTGAGGTGAAACATAGAGGCTGCAGAAGGCTTATTGGCCCATTCGAGGCAGCTCCTATCTAAACACAAAGATTAATCCAGTGTAATTGGGCTATTATGTTGGACATTGTCTTCTGTGTTGGCATCGATATGTTCTTGTCTTGTCCTTACTCTCATGGTGGGTAGAGTAAATAGTTCCGTGATTTAGGTGTTCATGGTAGGTCGCTCTATTCTTATGTGAATTGCCTCAAGAATTTGTAATCTTCTTGCATCTTGGGTTTTGTCTATTATGCAGGTATTCTTGTTCAACATTTCTCTTGTTAGAGTAATGTCATGGGCTTGTCTCATGTGATTCCTAGGGGCACCAGATTGAAGATGGCATGTCAAACGCCTCGTCAGCTTGGTCGACGTCATACCTATGTACTTACATTGAAGGTTACATCCTTCGTGGGGGCAAGTGTACATGTATACAACGCTTGACTGCTGTAGAGGGTTCTCCGTCGGCTTCGGGCTGTTTTTGATAAGGAGTTCGGAAGTCTTCTTGGTTTTGTAGAATATTATCAGGTTTATGTTTTGGTTAGGAGTAGTGCTTTTTACTCCTTTACGGATTATTTCTTTCATTATTCTTTCCTCTTTTATATGTTCACTGTGCATGGTTGATTTGTAATATAATTTTATTGGGGGTGTTGTGGTTTCTGTTCTAGGTTCTGAATTATACCAACGGTCCAAGTGTCTTCTTATAGCAGCGTTTATTTCCGCGTTGCTATATCCGTTGTTCACCAATACCTGAGTTACTCTTTCAAACTCTCTACTCACGTTGCTCCAGTACTGGAAGATGGAATATCATTAGCAAGGGATGATCCAATGGAAGAGAAGAACCTATTGAACTCAATGGCAGAATCAGAGGCTGAAAGCTGACCATCGTTATTAGACAGGAGAGTCGGTTTGTTATTTAAAGACTTCTTTGATCCCAATATTTGTGAAATTGTTCTCCAAGTTTGTTTAATGTTGCTCTTTATTTGGGTAAATTTATCTTCGTAGTATTTAGTTTTGGCTCGTCTAATTATCTTAGATAGCAATAATGAGTAATTCTTTGAGAATTCTTTGGAGACAATTCCTAACCTATACTTCTTCTCAAGGTCATGTTTTTTATTAATAGATTTAAGTAATCCCTTTGTAAGCCAGGGATTGTTAAGCCTTTTGGTTGTGACTTGTTTTGTAAGCATAGGACAGTGGGTATTATAAAGGCTAAAAGTTTTTTGAAGAAAAGATTGAACTGCTAGGTTGATGTCCTCTATGTTACCTACCTCGGACTCCCAGTTGACATTATCAGTAGCAGTTATAAAATTGTCTATAGCAGTTTCATTGTGTAGTCTAAAACGTCTCTCTCTTGACTCAAGAGGTGGCTTACTAATGTTAGTTAAGAGAAATGTGGGGTAATGGTCTGTAGTGCTATCGGTGATTATACCTGAAGTAAGCGGAGAGGTTATGTTTGTCCAGATGTGATCTAGAGTCGTGGCAGTGCTATCAGTGATTCTAGTAGGTCTAGTGATTAAGGGTATGAGGAAGCAGGAATTCATACAGTTGAGGAAGCTAACAGCAGTAGGGTGTTCTGGCTCGCAGAGGTCAATATTGAAGTCCCCTGCGATAATTAGGTGGTTTTTGTTCAGTCTGTTATCAAGTATTAGATTTCTAAGGTTTGAGTTGAATTCGGACACATCAGTGTTAGGAATTCTATAAACTGCACCCACAGACAGGATAGACTCGGCACCCTTGAATCTGAAGCTGGCGAAGATATACTCCCCATAGCAGTCTCTAGTTCTAATTTCTTTTAAGCATGTTAGTTCTTGGTGGTAGTAAAGAGCAGTGCCACCACCTCCCTGAAGTTGACGACAGTTGTGAATTGCTGAGTAGTTAGGCATGTTAAAGAGTTGAGTAGTATCCTCTTTCAACCATGTTTCAGTAAGTATAATAAAAGAGAATTTGTTGTCAATAGCTTCAATCAAGGCACTAACATCATCGAAGTGTTTACCTAGGGATCTAACGTTCAAATTGATTACAGAGATATTGTGATTATGAGTTAATACATTGTTTACATCATGTGCTGCAAAATATCTGCAATTTAGATCATTAAAGTGATTATTGTCATAGATAGTGGATAAGAGGTTAAGTTCTGGGTCTATACTTGTAAGGAACCCGGATCCAGCGTCCGAGCTGAAGGACCGCCGGATCGGTACCAGAAATGCCGTCTGTGTCCAGCCATCATCGGTGCCACGACACAGGGAAGTGTCGAGTCGCCCCTCATCGTGTCTACACCGATTCTTACTTGAGAGATGTGAGATGATGCCCCTGCTTGACATCGCAGTGGAGATGTGGAAAATTACGGCAGGCAGGTCATCGCCTGCCATTTTCAAGGTCCCTTTGTGCCAGGGTTTTTCCTCAGTACAGTTCTGTGGAACGAGACAGCCTCGCTGTTCCAGTATATAAAGCATGTAAGTCCATTTGGAATTGTGTCGCCATAATAATTTGGTTTGTGTTTCTCTTTATAGAACCCCAAACCAAATTCTTTTTGGTGGGGAGGTGTTACGAACCCGGATCCAGCGTCCGAGCACGGAGCAGTGACGACCGCGCCATCTGTGGGTCAGCTCCCGAAACCCCCTCCAAACGGACGACGACACCTGGTGAGGACGACGTGTACTGGCCTTGAGGGCCAGTTTCCAGTCTGGTTCAGCGCTCAACACAGCCGCCGCTGACCTCTGGTGAGGTGGTGCTCAGACACCAGCGCCATCTATGGAGTGGATAGGTGGGTGTTTGTGTCTGAGCCTGTAAGTGAGGTGCCTTAGTGTGTCCCAGTTATTGATGACGTGTCTGCTTACAGAGTCGACCTGGGACTGCTGTAATGGAAGTTGAGTCAGTCTACCCAAGGCAGCCGTCTCCACACCTTGTGCCTCGCTGCAGCAGCTGTGAAGTCGTCCCCCGGAAGAACACTGGTGTTACTCTGTCAGTGGAGTGGCAGTAGAAGGATTACCCGGGACCGACTGCTGGAGACGATTATCCACTGGGGTACTGAGGACAGGAGAGTGATTTCTGGTATCACACGAGGCTCCTGTCTAGGGCGTTACCCTAATATCGTTCGTGGAGTGGCCTGACCAGCCTTGCTGATCCGGAACCTGCCAGCAGACCTGCTGGACTTGTGGTTGACGGCCTCCACGGCGGTGCCCCCAGTGGACCCGTGTTTTGGCTGGCCTGTGTTTGGGGTAGACTCAGCTTGGTCGAAGGATTCGTCAAGAGACCACGAAAGCACCGAGGACTTAGCACCGAGAGCGTGGATCCAGAGTCTTCAGGATAAGACAATTGTGTGAATAATTCCCCTGTACAGTGTTAATACCCCTCCCCCTGTGCACTCTTTTATATATTATTTATTGGTGATGGTAATTATAATCTTAAGTTCTTAACTTTCGTTCCCTTCCCCCTTTAAGTTTCTTGCGTCACGGATCTCATTCCTTGAAAGCCACTACTGGCTTGGGGCCGGATACTACTTCCTCTAATAACATCAGAGTAAGAACCCCGTTGCGTCCCGAGAGGGCCGTAACATAATTGGCATCCCCAGCGGGATCCGACCCCTTGTTAAGTATGTTTGACAGGGGTGGTGAAGTGGCGTAATCCCTGTATATAATTCCCCCTGTGTGTGACAATTGTGACGTTATACGTCCTGTGCGGTGCTCAAGAGTGACTAAGTGCAATATTGTGCAGTGCGGCGATCGCTGTGACTAAGCGATTAAGTGCAATATTGACTAGTGTGGTGCTCAGTGATTCAGTGCAATATTGTAGAGCGAAGGGTTCGCTGTGATTAAGTGCGATAATGCGTAGTGCGGTGCCCGAAGTGATTACGTGCAATATTGGCAAGTGCAGTGTTTGGTGCGATAAAGTGCAATATTGCCGTAGAACTGTGCTCGGTGCGTTAAGTGTTAACGTGTAAGCGGTGTGTCAAGTGCTAGTTAAGTGTTCCATCAGTGACAATGGCAGAGAAAGCTACCATCGATGATCTGGACGATGTGCAGGCTTTTCTGAACAGAGAGGACTGTCTTGCCAGATTAAAATATCTGAGCAAACCAGAGCTTGTACTAGTGAGCGCCTACCTGGAGATCAAGATTCGTGCCAGTGATTCCCGTGTGGAGATCTTGTCCAAGGTTCACCGGCATTTGAAGGCAGAGAAACAGGAAGGCGAGACTCCTAGTATAAAGGAAGGTGAGGAAATAGCTTCCATGGAAAAGGAAGATAAGGGCAGTGACATTGACAGTGATGCAGGTGAGCTTAATATTAGCTTTCTTACAGTCAAAATGCGTGCCCTAGAGATAAATCGTGAGATAGAATGGAAGAAATTAGAAATGGAACGAGAGAGACAAGATAAAGAATTAGAGATGAGACGTTTAGAATTAGAAGAAAGGAAAGCAGAAAGAGAAAGCGAAGAGAAACGAGAAAGAGAAGAACGAGAAAGAGAAGAGAAACGAGAAAGAGAAAGAGAAGAACGAGAAACAGAAGAGAAACGAGAGAGAGAAGAACGAGAAAGAGAAAGAGAAGAACGAGAAAGAGAAAGAGAAGAACGAGACAGGCAAGAACGACGAGACAGAGAGGAAAGAGAGAGACAATATGAACTAGAAGTATTGCGATTAGGCGGTGGTCGGAGGCCAACAACGGACACCAGCAGTTTCGATCCGGTAAGGAACATCAAAATGGTCCCCAAATTCAATGAGAGGGAAGTTTCGAAGTTCTTCGCAGCCTTCGAGAAAGTCGCTGCCTCTTTGGAGTGGCCAAGGGAGAATTGGGCCATCATAATACAGTCAATCTTGACTGGGAAGGCCCAAATCGCCTACTCCACGTTATCCCTTGACGACTCCGGCGATTACGACAAGGTGAAGAAGGTTGTGCTCATGGCGTACCAATTGGTACCTGAGGCATACAGGCAGAAGTTCCGAAACCTGAAGAAGACCTCAGAGCACACTTTCACCGAATTCGCCACCATCAAGGAGCGACTTTTTCAGGAATGGTGTGCCTCTCGGAAGGTGGAGACCAAGGAAGACCTCGAGCAGCTTATACTGCTAGAGGACTTCAAGGATTGTTTGTCTGGAGACCTGAAGACGTACTTAGAGGAACAGCAGGTAGAGACCTTGAGTGCAGCAGCCACAATGGCTGAGGAATACATCCTGACTCATAGGCCGTCTGCTAAGTACGTCCCAAGGCATTACCAACGCCGTTTTGACAGACCTCATGACGAAGAAGAAGAGACTCCCGTCCCACGAAGCGCTAAGAAGACGCCCCCAAGTAGCCCTCGAAGAACAAGTCCAAGCAGTCCGAAACACCGTAGTCCAAGGAGGAATGTGGTGTGCTGGACTTGTGGGCAGAAAGGGCATGTAGCTGCTATGTGCCGAGGCAGAAGAGGTGGCGGCGCACGTAGGGAGGTGATGTTGATGAACTGTGTGACATCACCAGCAGGAAGCCAGTCGACGACGACGCAGGAAGAACCCAGATTGTTTTCCCCTCACACTTCAGGCGGGTATGTATCGAGTGATCATACTGGTAGATCAGTTGTAGTGCTCAGAGATAGTGGAGCAGCCCAGTCCCTGATCGTGAAGAGCTCGTTACCCGAGGAAGTAAGTGTGGATGGGAGACAAAAGGTTGTCCTGGTTGGGTTTCCAAGGACGCGGTACATCGCCCCCTTAGTGCCGGTACATCTCGACTCGCCTTACTTCAGCGGCACATGTGCGTTGGCAGTAGTCGATACCCTCCCTGTGGCTGGGATTGACGTGATACTAGCCAACGACTTGGTGACAGATTGGAGCATCAATCTTCCCAAGGTCGCGGACGAGTCAGCCAGAACAGCAAGGTCTGAGGTAACAGGCAGTGGTAATATCCAGGTACAGTCAGACCCGGATTTCGGTATATTTAATCCTTCCTCTCGCCTACAGATTGACGACAGAGTCTACAATACTCTAGCAGTGTCTCCTGATTCTCTCGACAAGGAACATGAGGTTACGATGGCAGAAGTACCAGAGCAAGAAGAGAGGCTTTCTGTGCAGGCACCCACGGATGCCAACGAGTCTGGAGCGAAGGCGGATGTGTACCTGCGGTAAGGCAAGGTACAGCGTTCATTGAACCGACCAGAGATTCCCCAGACGTCAGAGGTATGTGAGGTGTGTTCGAAAGGTCTAGTGCCCTCTTTGGTCCAAACCAGGCTAGTGGATATAGCCGGTTATGGACATGACAGGCTCGGGAAGCTTATCCCTCAATTGGCCCCATGTTTCTTAGCGATATTTTGTTTGATTCTCGTGTGTGTTCTCAGTAAGGACCAGTGGACGACCCGACAGATGATGGCTCCCGTGAACATCGTGAAGAGTTCCCAGGGATTGGAGATTTGCACTGCAAGTGTTGCAGGCAAAGGAGGGACCTGGAAAGTGATGGTTGATACACCAGGTACGAGAAATGATAATATGAGTGACTGTTTCCGGCAGGTTGACACCCCCCGTGTGATTGTTGAGCCTCAACGCAGCGTTATGCGGAACGTTGGTCGACCTGACAGTGGCAAAGCGAATGCCATCTGCGACGTACGAACAGCCCCGTTGGGACTAGGTGTGGACCTAGTAGAGTATGCTGTAAGTACTGTTTTACCCGCTGTCGCTGTCACTCAGAATTATCAGACCCCTGTATTCCAGGTGCCCGACTCCCTGAAGGACCGCCGGATCGGTACCAGAAATGCCGTCTGTGTCCAGCCATCATCGGTGCCACGACACAGGGAAGTGTCGAGTCGCCCCTCATCGTGTCTACACCGATTCTTACTTGAGAGATGTAAGATGATGCCCCTGCTTGACATCGCAGTGGAGATGTGGAAAATTACGGCAGGCAGGTCATCGCCTGCCATTTTCAAGGTCCCTTTGTTCCAGGGTTTTTCCTCAGTACAGTTCTGTGGACGAGACAGCCTCGCTGTTCCAGTATATAAAGCATGTAAGTCCATTTGTGTTACGAACCCGGATCCAGCGTCCGAGCACGGAGCAGTGACGACCGCGCCATCTGTGGGTCAGCTCCCGAAACCCCCTCCAAACGGACGTACACACAGTCTCCGTGGTGTAGTGGTAAGACACTCGCCTGGCGTTCCGCGAGCGCTATGTCATGGGTTCGTATCCTGGCCAGGGAGGATTTACTGGGCGCAATTCCTTAACTGTAGCCTCTGTTTAACGCAACAGTAAAATGTGTACTTGGTTGTAACAACGATTCTTCGCGGCGGGGATCGTATTCCAGGGACCATAGGATTAAGGACTTGCCCGAAACGCTACGCGTACTAGTGGCTGTACAAGAATGTAACAACTCTTGTATATATCTCAAAAAAAAAAAAAAAAAAAAAAAAAAAAAAAAAAAAAAAAAAAAAATTGGAATTGTGTCGCCGTACTAATTTGGTTTGTGTTTCTCTTTATAGAACCCCAAACCAAATTCTTTTTGGTGGGGAGGTGTTACGAACCCGGATCCAGCGTCCGAGCACGGAGCAGTGACGACCGCGCCATCTGTGGGTCAGCTCCCGAAACCCCCTCCAAACGGACGACGACACCTGGTGAGGACGACGTGTACTGGCCTCGAGGGCCAGTTTCCAGTCTGGTTCAGTGCTCAACACAGCCGCCGCTGACCTCTGGTGAGGTGGTGCTCAGACACCAGCGCCATCTATGGAGTGGATAGGTGGGCGTTTGTGTCTGAGCCTGTAAGTGAGGTGCCTTAGTGTGTCCCAGTTATTGATGACGTGTCTGCTTACAGAGTCGACCTGGGACTGCTGTAATGGAAGTTGAGTCAGTCTACCCAAGGCAGCCGTCTCCACACCTTGTGCCTCGCTGCAGCAGCTGTGAAGTCGTCCCCCGGAAGAACACTGTGGTGTTACCCTGTCAGTGGAGTGGCAGTAGAAGGATTACCCGGGACCGACTGCTGGAGACGATTATCCACTGGGGTACTGAGGACAAGAGAGTGATTTCTGGTATCACACGAGGCTCCTGTCTAGGGCGTTACCCTAATATCATTCGTGGAGTGGCCTGACCAGCCTTGCTGATCCGGAACCTGCCAGCAGACCTGCTGGACTTGTGGTTGACGGCCTCCACGGCGGTGCCCCCAGTGGACCCGTGTTTTGGCTGGCCTGTGTTTGGGGTAGACTCAGCTTGGTCGAAGGATTCGTCAAGAGACCACGAAAGCACCGAGGACTTAGCACCGAGAGCGTGGATCCAGAGTCTTCAGGAGAAGACAATTGTGTGAATAATTCCCCTGTACAGTGTTAATACCCCTCCCCCTGTGCACTCTTTTATATATTATTTATTGGTGATGGTAATTATAATCTTAAGTTCTAAACTTTCGTTCCCTTCCCCCTTTAAGTTTCTTGCCTCACGGATCTCATTCCTTGAAAGCCACTACTGGCTTGGGGCCGGATACTACTTCCTCTAATAACATCAGAGTAAGAACCCCGTTGCGTCCCGAGAGGGCCGTAACAATACTTGACTGCATAAAAAAAGCTGATTGCAGGAAAAACAAGAAAAAAAAAATGTACACAATACTGTCCAAAACAAACACAAAAGGGGCTTTTGTGTTTGGGTAACCTAGGTAATAAATGAGATTAAAGAAAAAAACATATAAACATGGACTATACAAAACACAAGATATAGATATACAAAACAAAAATATAAACAAGACTAAGCAATACAAAAAACAAATTGAGCAAAAATGAAAAATGAGGTAGATTGCTTACAGGTACTCTCAGGTACACTGTAAGTAACAATAGACAGATAATATATATCAATATAGAAAATAATGTCACGATACAATAAGATAAGCAATTACAAGAACAGATGAAAAACAAATCTGCTGTAAAATAGAAAGTAATTATAGCAAAACACAACAATATAAAAATATAACAATATATAGGAGTTTAGATAGGAGCTGCCTCGTATGGGCCAATAAGCCTTCTGCAGCCTCTATGTTTCACCTCACATTTATCCCTTATGTATCCCCCCATGTTTTCAGCTTTATTGTATTATCACCTGACCCAGTGCGGGTATAAAAAAAAAAATAAAATATATATATATATATATATATATATATATATATATATATATATATATATATATATATATATATATATATATATATATATATATATATATATATATATATATATGTCGTACCTAGTAGCCAGAACGCACTTCTCGGCCTACTATGCAAGGCCCGATTTGCCTAATAAGCCAAGTTTTCCTGAATTATTATATTTTCTCTAATTTTTTTCTTATGAAATGATAAAGCTACCCATTTCATTATGTATGAGATCAATTTTTTTTTATTGGTGTTAAAATTAACGTAGATATATGACCGAACCTAACCAACCCTACCTAACCTAACCTAACCTATCTTTATAGGTTAGGTTAGGTTAGGTAGCCAAAAAAGTTAGGTTAGGTTAGGTAGTCCAAAAAAAAATTAATTCATGAAAACTTGGCTTATTAGGCAAATCGGGCCTTGCATAGTAGGCTGAGAAGTGCGTTCTGGCTACTAGGTACGACATATATATATATATATATATATATATATATATATATATATATATATATATATATATATATATATATATATATATATATATATATATATATATATATATATATTATTAAATATGACCGAAAAAGTAAGATTAATAATTCTAACACGAATTTTCTCGATCTTTCGTATATTTCTTTTCACTGTTGGTGGTAATTCAAAAATCCATTCTCCAAAATTCACTTTTATTTCTAGTCTGACGCGACACTTGAGCGCGTTTCGTAAAACTTATTACATTTTCAAAGACTTTAGTTTACACATACACAACTGAATAGAACTTACATATCTCCGATTTGTTTATATCTACATTTGAGTGAGGTGGATGGGGTGGGGTGGTATTTAATAGGGTATTAAATTCATCAACACAGGACAGAACACGAAACAATGGGTATTGAATGGAAGTGATTGTAGAAAGCCTATTGGTCCATATTTCTTGATGCTTCTATATTGGAGCGGAGTCTTGAGGTGGGTAGAATATAGTTGTGCATTAATTGGCTGTTGATTGCTGGTGTTGACTTCTTAATGTGTAGTGCCTCGCAAACGTCAAGCCGCCTGCTATCGCTGTATCTATCGATGATTTCTGTGTTGTTTACTAGGATTTCTCTGGCGATGGTTTGGTTGTGGGAAGAGATTATATGTTCCTTAATGGAGCCCTGTTGCTTATGCATCGTTAAACACCTAGTAAGAGATGTTGTTGTCTTGCCTATATACTGTTTTTTTGCAGCTTACAGTCCCCAAGAGGGCATTTGAAGGCATAGACGACGTTGGTCTCTTTTAAAGCGTTCTGCTTTGTGTCTGGAGAGTTTCTCATGAGTAGGCTGGCCGTTTTTCTGGTTTTATAGTAAATCGTCAGTTGTATCCTCTGATTTTTGTCTGTAGCGATAACGTTTCTATTATCAATATCTTTCAGGACCCTTTCCTCCGTTTTATGAGCTGTGGAAAAGAAGTTCCTGTAAAATAGACTAATAGGGGGTATAGGTGTTGTGTTAGTTGTCTCTTCGGAGGTTGCATGGCGTTTCACTTTCCTTCTTATGATGTCTTCGACGAAACCATTGGAGAAGCCATTGTTGACTAGGACCTGCCTTACCCTACAGAGTTCTTCGTTGACTTGCTTCCATTCTGAGCTGTGGCTGAGAGCACGGTCGACATATGCGTTAACAACACTCCTCTTGTACCTGTCTGGGCAGTCGCTGTTGGCATTTAGGCACATTCCTATGTTCGTTTTTTTAGTGTAGACTGCAGTGTGGAAACCTCCGCTCTTTTCCATGAGTGTTACATCTACAAAGGGCAGCTTCCCATCCTTTTCCAACTCGTAAGTGAAACGCAGCATGGAACTCTGCTCAAATGCCTCCTTCAGCTCCTGCAGATGTCTGACATCAGGTACATGTGTAAAAATGTCGTCAACATACCTGCAGTATATGGCCGGTTTCAAGCTCATGTCGACTAAGACTTTTTGCTCGATGGTACCCATGTAGAAATTTGCAAACAGGACACCTAGAGGAGTACCCATGGCGACCCCATCTACTTGCTTATACATATGCCCATCCGGGCTCAAGAAGGGTGCCTCTTTAGTACATGCTTGGAGTAGTTTCCTTAGAATATTTTCTGGTATGTCAAGAGGAGTACAGGCTGGATCACGATACACTCTGTCGGCTATCATCCCGATTGTCTCGTCCACAGGTACGTTGGTAAACAGTGATTCTACGTCCAACGAGGCTCTTATCCCTGTGGCCCGTGTGCCCCGCAGTAAGTCAACAAATTCCTTTGGAGACTTCAGGCTGAAGGCGCAAGGGACATAAGGAGTCAGCAGGCCGTTGAGTCGCTTCGCCAGTCTGTACGTGGGTGTGGGTATCTGGCTAATGATTGGCCAAAGTGGGTTTCCAGGCTTGTGTGTCTTGATATTTCCACATGCATATCCAGGTTTATATTCCCCAATAATCTTTGGCAGGTGGAGTCCGGATTTCTTGGTGTTCACAGTTTCGATCAGTTTGTTGACCTTTGCTTTCAATTCGGCTGTAGTGTCCTTCGTTACCCTATGGAATTTAGTTTGGTCAGAGAGTATGAGGTTCATTTTCGCCAGATATTCGTCTTTTTTAAGAATGACGTATATTGGCGACTTGTCACCTCTCCTGACAACTATCTCCTTGTTCTCACGAAGGCTTTTAGCTGCCGCTTTCAGCTCGGGGGACAGTATGGTGCTTCTGTAATTGCCTCAATTCTTTCCTCCTTCCGCAATAAGTTCTGCTTGTAATGTATCTTTGGTAGTGACCTTCTTTTGTGTCTCGAGGTCGAATATGTCGTCCAACAGAATTTCCAACTCCACTCTCCGGGCCATCTCACTCGGTCTGGACATAACGTGACAGTTTATACCCAAATTTAGGAGAGTGACTCGGTCCTCAGTGAGGTTAATTCCTGCAAGGTTCAGGAAGCCATCTCTTGGTAGGTTCCACGACCAAGAGATGGCTTGGTCGTGGATATATATATATATATATATATATATATATATATATATATATATATATATATATATATATATATATAGATATATATGAATGAAAACTCACACCCCAGAAGTGACTCAAACCCATACTCCCAGGAGCAACGCAACTGGTAACTACAGGGCGCCTTAATACACTTGACCATCACGGCCGTCAAAAGGAAGTGATAGCCAAGGCTATTTGAGCCACTTCCCCGACGGCAACTCGGATGGTAATCTTGGGCATAGCATTTCACCAAATCACCTCATTCTTTGGGGCACACTTGAGGAACACAAATGCGAACAAGCCTGAATGGTCCCCAGGACTATATGCGAATGAAAACTCACACCCCAGAAGTGACTCGAACCCATACTCCCAGGAGCAACGCAACTGGTAACTACAGGGCGCCTTAATCCATATGACCATCACGGCCGTCAAAAGGAAGTGATAGCCAAGGCTATTTGAGCCACTTCCCCGACGGCAACTCGGATGGTAATCTTGGGCATAGCATTTCACCAAATCACCTCATTCTTTGGGGCACACGTGAGGAACACAAATGCGAACAAGCCTGAATGGTCCCCTGGACTACATGCGAATGAAAACTCACACCCCAGAACTGACTCGAACCCATACTCCCAGGAGCAACGCAACTGGTAACTACAGGGCGCCTTAATCCACTTGACCATCACGGCCGTCAAAAGGAAGTGATAGCCAAGGCTATTTGAGCCACTTCCCCGACGGCAACTCGGATGGTAATCTTGGGCATAGCATTTCACCAAATCACCTCATTCTTTGGATCACACGTGAGGAACACAAATGCGAACAAGCCTGAATGGTCCCCAGGACTATACGCGAATGAAAACTCACACCCCAGAAGTGACTCGAACCCATACTCCCAGGAGCAACGCAACTGGTAACTACAGGGCTCCTTAATCAACTTGACCATCATGGCCGTCAAAAGGAAGTAATTGCCAAGGCTATTTGAGCCACTTCCCCGACGGCAACTCGGATGGTAATCTTGGGCATAGCATTTTGACTGCCGTGATGGTCAAGTGGATTAAGGCGCCCTGTAGTTACCAGTTGCGTTGCTCTTGGGAGTATGGGTTTGAGTCACTTCTGGGGTGTGAGTTTTCATTCTCATATAGTCCTGGGGACCATTCAGGCTTGTTCGCATTTGTGTTCCTCACGTGTGCCCCAAAGAATGAGGTGATTTGGTGAAATGCTATGCCCAAGATTACCATCCGAGTTGCCATCGGGGAAGTGGCTCAAATAGCCTTGGCTATCACTTCCTTTTGACGGCCGTGATGGTCAAGTGGATTAAGGCGCCCTGTAGTTACCAGTTGCGTTGCTCCTGGGAGTATGGGTTCGAGTCACTTCTGGGGTGTGAGTTTTCATTCGCATATAGTCCTGGGGACCATTCAGGCTTGTTCGCATTTGTGTTCCTCACGTGTGCCCCAAAGAATGAGGTGATTTGGTGAAATGCTATGCCCAAGATTACCATCCGAGTTGCCGTCGGGGAAGTGGCTCAAATAGCCTTGACTATCACTTCCTTTTGACGGCCGTGATGGTCAAGTGGATTAAGGCGCCCTGTAGTTACCAGTTGCGTTGCTCCTGGGAGTATGGGTTCGAGTCACTTCTGGGGTGTGAGTTTTCATTCGCATATAGTCCTGGGGACCATTCAGGCTTGTTCGCATTTGTGTTCCTCACGTGTGCCCCAAAGAATGAGGTGATTTGGTGAAATGCTATGCCCAAGATTACCATCCGAGGTGCCGTCAGGGAAGTGGCTCAAATAGCCTTTGCTATCACTTCCTTTTGACGGCCGTGATGGTCAAGTGGATTAAGGTGCCCTGTAGTTACCAGTTGCGTTGCTCCTGGGAGTATGGGTTCGAGTCACTTCTGGGGTGTGAGGTTTTCATTCGCATATAGTCCTGGGGACCATTCAGGCTTGTTCGCATTTGTGTTCCTCACGTGTGCCCCAAAGAATGAGGTGATTTGGTGAAATGCTATGCCCAAGATTACCATCCGAGTTGCCGTCGGGGAAGTGGCTCAAATAGCCTTGGCTATCACTTCCTTTTGACGGCCGTGATGGTCAAGTGGATTAAGGCGCCCTGTAGTTACCAGTTGCGTTGCTCCTGGGAGTATGGGTTCGAATCACTTCTGGGGTGTGAGTTTTCATTCGCATATAGTCCTGGGGACCATTCAGGCTTGTTCGCAGATATATATATATATATATATATATATATATATATATATGTATACATGTATATGTTGTTGAATATGACCGAAAAGGTAAGATTAATAATTCTAACACGAATTTTCTCAATATATCTTATGTTTTTCTTCACTGTCGGTGATAATAATTTTATCAATTCTTCAAAATTAATTTTTTAATTGTCTGACGGCTGAACGCATTCCGTAATACTTTTTACATTTTCAAAGACTTAATTTACACACAGATTCATCGAACTTATATTCATTTTGGGTGAGGTGACATGGTACAAAGTTTTGGATGAGGTGAACAAACTTATGACAAACACAAGACAGAACAGGGAACAATTGGTATAATTTTTTTTTTTTTTTGAGATATATACAAGAGTTGTTACATTCTTGTACAGACACTCGTACACGTAGCGTTTCGGGGAGGTCCCTGGAATACGATCCCCTGTCGCGAAGATTCGTTTTTTCATCCAAGTACACATTTTACTTTTGCGTTAAACAGAGGCTACAGTTAAGGAATTGCGCCCAGTAAATCCTCCCCGGCCAGGATACGAACCCATGACATAGTGCTCGCGGAACGCCAGGCGAGTGTCTTACCACTACACCACGGAGACTGTATTGGATATGAGAACTGCAGAACCTAGAAGGTCCAGGTGTTTGCCACCCAGACAAAATCAGTACTCTGACCACTCCACTACATAGATCCTTAAGGAGGCATATCGATGTAAAATTAAAAGTGGTTCAATTTGCTTATAAATTTTTTTATGAAATGGTTATAGAAAGGGCTGCAACTGGTCCAAGTTTCATCATCACACCCTAAACAGAAAAGGAGAAAAAAAATAAACAACGAATTATGCAACGAATTTTCAAATAGTTTCAGGGAACACATGTGTCAACAAAAATCATTTCTATAACACTCAGATATTAAATTAAGCACATAATAAAGGATTCTAGTGATCAGTTTTATCAAAAAAGTGTTTAGTGCAATAATATAATTTTTCAAAGTTACCCTACTAAAAAAATATGCAATACATGATATTTATAAATTTTTATAAAATCAACAAATAGACTTTGGAATAAAATGTCTACTAGAGTCTGTAGAAGCACAAACACTACATATAAGGTGTAATTTGCATGTAAATTGATTAATAAACGAAAGCTCTGAAGTAATTTGAAGGTGTAAATTACTTTCCAGAGTAAAATAAAGATCCAAGTTCAACCACCTGTAGCTGAGCTTGACTTCGACAGATTTCGTTCATAATTGGCACCCTTGTAGATAGGCATCCATTGAGCAAGGTGTGCAAGTTTCATGCAAATCCCTTGATAACAAACGAGAAAAATAAATTGGCCAAAAAAAAAAAAAAAAAAAAAATATAAAAAGAAAAAAAAAATTTAAATATAAATATATTGAACATACATATTACAATTATTACAAGAGTTTGTGCTTCTACAGCACATAGTAGACATTTTAGTTGACACATGTGTTCCCTGAGATTATTTGAGAATGTTGAACATTCGTTGCATAATACGTTGTGTATTTTTTTTCTCCTTTTCTGTTTAGGGTGTGATGGTGAAACTTGGACCAGTTGCAGCCCTTTCTATAACCATTTCATAAAAAAATTTATAAGCAAATTGAACAATTTTAATTTATAACGATATTTTTTGATATGCCCCCTTAAAAGAGATCGAAACTCTGGAGTTTTTACCTAACATCTCGATCTCCCATCAACGCCAGCAATGGTAAGAGATCAGAATTCGTTTTTCATCAGTCAATTGCATTTACTAAGTAGAACGCGAGCTACATGTATACACGGATACTTGCATAATCTCCCAACTCGTAGGTAAACACACAAAGGACTCCAACCCTGCAAGAGACTCGAATCTATAAGGCCCAGATGTTCGTTCACCCAGACACAACCATGGGCCTTTTAGGTTCAAGTCTCTTGCGGGGGGGTTGGAGTCTTTTGTATGTTTACAAAGTTCCATAATGTTATTGTTTACATATATAGCAACTTGTAAATTTTACTCCTTACTACATACTAACCGGCAAAAAGTTGCAACATCAGTTCCTTTACTGGTTCTTTAATGTTTGTGGAGAACCCATTGACCGGAAGGAAGAGATCAATTGGTGTTTTACCTGGAAAGAAAATTCTGTCTCACAACACATACTGAATAATATTAACAAAATTTTAAATTTTATGTTTAAAATTTATAATAGCATATGTAATATTATATATTAAAAATCAATGCAGATCAAAATAAATGTTATCAATGACTAACAGGTTATCATAAGAAAATTACCAATCTCTTTGTTAGTCAACAGTTTGCTGAATATCTCCTGGAACAATACATTTAGATTTTTTATGAGTTTGCTCATTGCTAAAGATAAGAGGTATCAAAAATAACTTATACTAAAAAGTAGTATTGGGTGCCCTGACTGCAAATATGTATAATTTCTTCATAAACTGTTGAATAGCTTGCAGTATTTACAATAAACTTCACCGTTTATTGACTGATCAATCTATTTATTGTGAATTGAACGTCCACGAGTGTGTGTATTGTGACGGTGTTCCCCCCCTTATATTTCTCCCACGCCTGCTGTAAGAGTCATGTCCACTTTACCCGAGCGTTCTCTATGTCACAGGCATCAGTTTGATATATGTGGGAGAGTGTAGTGTTCTCACCTTGTCGAGAAATTTGTAAAAGAAGAGTATTTTGGCCAGTGGTATAGGCCCTTTAGGAAGCCAATATGGCGCTGGCTACTCTGCTTTGCCGCCAAAACTGTGTGACGTCAGTGACACCAGATTGGTCACCGACAGCGACGTGGCACAGGGAGCCAATGAAAACCTCCCATGGCGAATATGACGTCACGAAGGAAGAGGGGGACCGGTCAGTGCGCGACTTTGGCACCATCAGTCTAAGACAGCACCTCAAGGAGGTCGGACGTGCGCTGGGGGGTCCTGTCAGTTGGACAGTTTGCCCCGTCTCCGGAGGATTTACGCATCACCCATGGTCTGCCAACACCTGTGGGGTCTTCCTTCATTCCATGTGTGGACCGAAGAAGGAATTGACGGAATATTGAGCAACAAGTGCTCCTGGGACAGGTGTTGTGCAAGAGTGGAGTCTAGGCAGCGACGTATGCGACGGCTGATAGCTTCACAGTGATGACGTAGTGGCTGGGCCAATCCTCCGGAGGGCATCAGTCTGACACGACACGTCAAGGTGGGTGGATGTGTGAAGGTTGATCCTGTCAATCTGACAGTAATACGCTACTCCCGTGGATCTTACGCTTCACCCGTAGTCTGCAAGTACGCCAGAGGTCTTCCTTCATTCCATGTGTGGACCGAAGAGGGAATTGACGGAATATTGAGCATCAAGTGCTCCAGGGTCGGGTGCTGTGCAGGTGAAGTCTAGGCAGTATCGTCTGGGACGTCTGATAGCTTCACAGTGACGACGTAGCGGCTGGGCCAATCCACTGGGAAGCAGTGAAAGAAGACACTAATCGGGAATCCGTACGACTGCAGCCGAGACGTAGGCAGGCAGCCGTAATTGGGAGGGAAAGTTGACGGCCGGGAGACCGACTCCAACCCTACAAGACGTGGAGGAGGAGCAGGGACCCGCGGAGGACAGAACACGGAGACGACGGGTTTATTTTGGGACATTGATTGAGTTCCTGGAGGACACGACAGGGTGTGTGTGGGGGCGTTCCCTACACGAGGCAGGAGCCTGGACCAGGAACTACAACTCAACTCTCACCGGAGGATAGGTGGAAGTAGGTGATTCTAGTTTCCCTCCCAATTCCCCTTTAGTCAGCTATATTATTTAGCCAGAGTATTTTGTATGTCGTGAGCAAGGCTCACCCATGTCACAGTAAGGCACCAGTGTGCAGAGTGGGACTACATAGAGTACCCACGGTATTTATTATTATTATTGGTGTGTGCAGGCACCCGGAGTAATTGATGAATTTACTGTGTTGATAACGTCTTTCATGAGACTTTAATATGATCATTTAGTGAGAGAATATATATATATATATATATATATATATATATATATATATATATATATATATATATATATATATATATATATATATATATATATATATATATATATATATATACATATATATATAAATGTACCAGTATTTGGTGTTAGGCTATGTGCCCAGTAACCACATTATTACCATTATTGATATCTATGATTTATCTATATATATATATATATATATATATGTCAATGCTTGTGTATTGAATAATCATTCATGTGTGCAGTGATAAATTGAATATTCGCCCATGAAAGGAATTACTGAGAACTCCAGTGATTTATACTTGCATACGTTATCATTAAATGAAGGGCAGTGTGTTATACCATGATAGTGAATTATTGTGTCCATTAATATAGAAATGTTTGATTGAGCTCAAGATCAGTGCAGCGAAGTATTTACGTGCTACTGTCGCAAATATTGTGTGTTTGAACATTTAGTGATCCTTGAGAATTTAAAGAAACAGGCGCCTCACGCCAGGCAAACAAATAAACGAACATTCGCGCGGTGGGAGTCGCCCAGCTGATTTTGACATTGACGTGAAGGGGAGCATTGCCGGCTTGGAGAGTTCGTGATTATTTGTGAGAACGCGCGATTTTCACATGAAATAGCTGTTTGCTTATTGATATAATCTTGTGATGTCTTGAGTTTTAAGTAAAGTACAAAATACCTTGGTGTTTATATCATCCCCTCCATATTTCTTGTGGCTATATAATACATGAAAGGAAATAGAGTAATAGAAATAAATACCTGCCTGATATCAGCTCTATTGAGTGTGTTCTTGCCACTACTACAACAATTCAACAAAACCACTGACGTGTTACTGGACACGGGAAACACCAGTTGGCGACCTTGTGGTTAGTAGTAGAGCCTAGTGTCGGGACGGGCACACATGCTGTAAAGAGAACAAGCTGTGTTCCCACTCATTCCCGATCAGAGGCTGGTTGGGATTGACTGGGATACTCTCCTGACGTACAGTGGCACCGCGAGGATAGAGTGAAGACCCGCAGAGCTACGGTGAGTGACCATGGGTATTCTGTTACTCGCCCCTCTTATTGTGAACCCCGACAGTATGGACAACCCGTTCTTACATTTGGCTGTTTAGAGCAGCGGCAGACTTCCCTAGACACATTCATCAATTTTAAGATACTGTGTATAAATATTTGTTTGTTCTCATATATAAATTGATACTCTTAAACATTAAAATAGTATGTATAGTTTGGCGAAGGTTAGGTTAGGATAGGTGTTTTGATTATGTTTGTAATTATTTATAGTTGAAGTACGTGAATGAAGCATTTATAGAATAGTTGTTCGAATAGAGGACGTGAACGAAGCACTGATTCCGGAAGATATATATATATATATATATATATATATATATATATATATATATATATATATATATATATATATATATATATATATATATATATATATATATATATATATATATATATATATATATATATATATATATGTATATATATATATATATATATATATATATAAATATATATATATATATATATATATATATATATATATATATATATATATATATATATATATATATATATATATATATATATATATATATATATATATATATACATATATATATATATGTTTCATTGAATATGACCGCATATTCTGTATTTATTATTTTCTGGTTTAGGGCTTCTATCCCTCTAACTATTTTCTTAGCATCAGGGCTTAATTGGAATAGGATAATTGGAATAGGACCTGATAATATTCTACAAAACCAAGAAGACTTCCGAACTCCTTATCAAAAACAGCCCGAAGCCGACGGAGAACCCTCTACAGCAGTCAAGCGTTGTATACATGTACACTTGCCCCCACGAAGGATGTAACCTTCAATGTAAGTACATAGGTATGACGTCGACCAAGCTGACGAGGCGTTTGACATGCCATCTTCAATCTGGTGCCCCTAGGAATCACATGAGACAAGCCCATGACATTACTCTAACAAGAGAAATGTTGAACAAGAATACTTGCATAATAGACAAAACCCAAGATTCAAGAAGATTACAAATTCTTGAGGCAATTCACATAAGAATAGAGCGACCTACCATGAACACCCAAATCACGGAACTATTTACTCTACCCACCATGAGAGTAAGGACAAGACAAGAACATATCGATGCCAACACAGAAGACAATGTCCAACATAACAGGCCAATTACACTGGATTAATCTTTGTGTTTAGATAGGAGATGCCTCGTATGGGCCAATAAGCCTTCTGCAGCCCCTATGTTTATCCCTTATGTATCCCCCCATGTTTTTCACCTTCATTGTATTATCACCTGACCTAATGCGGGTATAAAATCAACTAGTATTGTAAGATTGTTCACTTGAGAATGAACCATGGAGGTTCGAAACGTCGTGCAAATTATACAAATAAGTGTAATACACTCTATAGTAAATCACTTCTTTTCTTCACCTTAAAAGTACGAAAATGAGTTTTGGAGAACTCCTATTCCAATTAAGCCCTGATGCTAAGAAAATAGTTAGAGGGATAGAAGCCCTAAACCAGAAAATAATAAATACAGAATATGCGGTCATATTCAATGAAACATGTTTGAAAGAAAACCTGCTGCCAGTATACACCAATATATATATATATATATATATATATATATATATATATATATATATATATATATATATATATATATATATATATATATATTATTAAATATGACCGAAAAAGTAAGATTAATAATTCTAACACGAATTTTCTCAATCTTTCGTACATTATGCTTCACTGTTGGAGGTAAATCAAAAATCACTTCTCCAAAATTCATTTTTATTTCTAGTCTGACGCGACACGGGCGCGTTTCGTAAAACTTATTACATTTTCAAAGACTTCACAAATACACAACTGATTAGAACTTGCGTTTCCCTGATTTTATATCTACATTTGAGTGAGGTGGGAAGGGTGATGTGGCATTACATTTGAGTGAGGTGGGAAGGATGATGTGGCATTAACACAAGACAGAACACTAGAGGATATTAATAGGGTATTAAAAGTATCAACACAAGACAGAACAGAAACAATGGGTATTGAATAGAAGTGTTTGTAGAAAGCCTATTGGTCCATATTTCTTGATGCTTCTATATTGGAGCGGAGTCTTGAGGTGGGTAGAATATAGTTGTGCAATAATTGGCTGTTGATTGCTGGTGTTGACTTCTTGATGTGTAGTGCCTCGCAAACGTCAAGCCGCCTGCTATCGCTGTATCTATCGATGATTTCTGTGTTGTTTACTAGGATTTCTCTGGCGATGGTTTGGTTATGGGAAGAGATTATATGTTCCTTAATGGAGCCCTGTTGTTTATGCATCGTTAAACGCCTAGAAAGAGATGTTGTTGTCTTGCCTATATACTGGGTTTTTTGGAGCTTACAGTCCCCAAGTGGGCATTTGAAGGCATAGACGACGTTAGTCTCTTTTAAAGCGTTCTGTTTCGTGTCTGGAGAGTTTCTCATGAGTAGGCTGGCCGTTTTTCTGGTTTTATAGTAAATCGTCAGTTGTATCCTCTGATTTTTGTCTGTAGGGATAACGTTTCTATTAACAATATGTTTCAGGACCCTTTCCTCTGTTTTATGAGCTGTGGAAAAGAAGTTCCTGTAAAATAGTCTAATAGGGGGTATAGGTGTTGTGTTAGTTGTCTCTTCGGAGGTTGCATGGCTTTTCACTTTCCTTCTTATGATGTCTTCGATGAAACCATTGGAGAAGCCGTTATTGACTAGAACCTGCCTTACCCTACAGAGTTCTTCGTCGACTTGCTTCCATTCTGAGCTGTGGCTGAGAGCACGGTCGACGTATGCGTTAACAACACTCCTCTTGTACCTGTCAGGGCAGTCGCTGTTGGCATTTAGGCACATTCCTATGTTTGTTTCCTTTGTGTAGACTGCAGTGTGGAAACCTCCGCCCTTTTCCATGACTGTTACATCTAGAAAAGGCAGCTTCCCATCCTTTTCCGTCTCGTAAGTGAAACGCAGCACGGAACTCTGCTCAAATGCCTCCTTCAGCTCCTGCAGATGTCTGACATCAGGTACCTGTGTAAAAATGTCGTCAACATACCTGCAGTATATGGCCGGTTTCAAGTTCATGTCGACTAAGACTTTTTGCTCGATGGTACCCATGTAGAAGTTTGCAAACAGGACACCTAGGGGAGAACCCATGGCGACCCCATCTACTTGCTTATACATGTGCCCATCCGGGCTCAAGAAGGGTGCCTCTTTAGTACAAGCTTGGAGTAGTTTCCTCAGAATACTTTCTGGCATGTCAAGAGGAGTACAGGCTGGATCACGATACACTCTGTCGGCTATCATTCCGATTGTCTCGTCCACAGGTACGTTGGTAAACAGCGATTCTACGTCCAACGAGGCTCTTATCCCTGTGGCCCGTGTGCCCCGCAGTAAGTCCACAAATTCCTTTGGAGACTTCAGGCTGAAGGCGCAAGGAACATAAGGAGTCAGCAGGCCGTTGAGTCGCTTCGCCAATCTGTACGTGGGTGTGGGTATCTGGCTAATGATTGGCCGAAGTGGGTTTCCAGGCTTGTGCGTCTTGACATTTCCATACGCATATCCAGGTTTATATTCCCCAATGATCTTTGGCAGGTGGAGTCCGGATTTCTTGGCGTTCACAGTTTCGATCAGTTTGTTGACCTTTGCTTTTAATTCGGCTGTAGTGTCCTTCGTTACCCTTTGGAACTTAGTTTGGTCAGAGAGTATGATGTTCATTTTCGCCAGATATTCGTCTTTTTTAAGAATGACATATATTGGCGACTTGTCACCTCTCCTGACAACTATCTCCTTGTTCTCACGAAGGCTTTTAGCTGCCGCTCTAAGCTCGGGGGACAGTATGGTGCTTCTGTAGTTGCCTCGATTCTTTCCTCCTTCTGCAATAAGTTCTGCTTGTAAGGTATCTTTGGTAGTGACCTTCTTTTGTGTCTCGAGGTCGAATATGTCGTCCAACAGAATTTCCAACTCCACTTTCCGGGCCATTTCACTCGGTCTGGACATAACATGACAGTTTATGCCCAGATTTAGGAGAGTGACTTGGTCCTCAGTGAGGTTAATTCCTGCAAGGTTCAGGAAGCCATCTCTTGGTCGTGGAATTGCCATAGGTCCTCCATATAATGTTGTTAGTTTCTTGATAATCCTTGTTTCAGTGCTGAGGTGATGTTGGTCTGTGAGGATGTCGAGGTGTTGTTCAATGCGGGTACGGATACTATGGTCGATGTTGCTATTTCTCCACTCGTTTGTAGCATGAAGTAGTTGCGTTTTGTTGTCTTTGATTTCATTCTCTGCCTTGTATATCTGATCACGAATCAGATCCTGGCGATATTTTGTCGTGAAGGCTTGATTCCTTGCTGCTGGGTCGTGCACTTTAACATTAGTATATTTTGGTAGCAGTCTTTCCTGTAGACATATATTATTAAATATGACCGAAAAAGTAAGATTAATAATTCTAACACGAATTTTCTCAATCTTTCGTACATTATGCTTCACTGTTGGAGGTAAATCAAAAATCACTTCTCCAAAATTCATTTTTATTTCTAGTCTGACGCGACACGGGCGCGTTTCGTAAAACTTATTACATTTTCAAAGACTTCACAAATACACAACTGATTAGAACTTGCGTTTCCCTGATTTTATATCTACATTTGAGTGAGGTGGGAAGGGTGATGTGGCATTACATTTGAGTGAGGTGGGAAGGATGATGTGGCATTAACACAAGACAGAACACTAGAGGATATTAATAGGGTATTAAAAGTATCAACACAAGACAGAACAGAAACAATGGGTATTGAATAGAAGTGTTTGTAGAAAGCCTATTGGTCCATATTTCTTGATGCTTCTATATTGGAGCGGAGTCTTGAGGTGGGTAGAATATAGTTGTGCAATAATTGGCTGTTGATTGCTGGTGTTGACTTCTTGATGTGTAGTGCCTCGCAAACGTCAATATATATATATATATATATATATATATATATATATATATATATATATATATATATATATATATATATATATATATATATATATATATATATATATATATATATTATTAAATATGACCGAAAAAGTAAGATTAATAATTCTAACACGAATTTTCTCTATCTTTCTTATGTTTCTTTTCACTGTTGATGGTAATTTAAAGATCAATTCTCCAAAATTCATTTTTATTTCTAGTCTGACGAGACAATTGAGCGCGTTTCGTAAAACTTATTACATTTTCAAAGACTTTAGTTTACAAACACACAACTGAAACTGAATAGGGCTTACATATCTTCGAGGTTTATATCTACATTTGGGTGAGGTGGATGAGGTCAAAAACGAACTGTTAACAATGGGCATTCAATAGGTATTAAATTCCAACACAAGACAGAACACGAAACAATGAGTATTCAATGGGTATTAAATTCAAACACAAGACAGAACACGAAACAATGGGTATTCAATGGAAGTAATTGTAGAAAGCCTATTGGTCCCTATTTCTTGATGCTTCTATATTGGAGCGGAGTCTTGAAGTGGGTAGAATATAGTTGTGCATTAATTGGCTGTTGATTGCTGGTGTTAACTTCTTGATGTGTAGTGCCTCGCTGACGTCAAGCCGCCTGCTATCGCTATATCTATCGATGATTTCTGTGTTGTTTGCTAAGATTTCTCTGGTGATGGTTTGTTTGTGGGAAGAGATTATATGTTCCTTAATGGAGCCCTGTTGCTTATGCATCGTTAAACGCCTGGAAAGATATGTTGTTGTCTTGCCTTTATACTGTTTTTTTTTTAGGCTTACAGTCCCCAAGAGGGCATTTAAAGGCATAGGCGACGTTGGTCTCTTTTAAAGCGTTCTGCTTTGTGTCTGGAGAGTTTCTCATGAGTAGGCTGGCCGTTTTTCTGGTTTTATAGTAAATCGTCAGTTGTATCTTCTGATTTTTGTCTGTAGGGATAACGTTTCTACTGATAATATCTTTCAGGACCCTTTCCTCCGTTTTATGGGCTGTGGAAAAAAAGTTCCTGTAAAATAGTCTAATAGGGGGTATAGGTGTTGTGTTAGTTGTCTCTTCAGAGGTTGCATGGCGTTTCACTTTCCTTCTTATGATGTCTTCCAGGAAACCATTGGAGAAGCCGTTGTTGACTAGGACCTGCCTTACCCTACAGAGTTCTTCGTCGACTTGCTTCCATTCTGAGCTGTAGCTGAGGGCACGGTCGACATAAGCGTTAACAACACTCCTCTTGTACCTGTCCGGGCAGTCACTGTTGGCATTCAGGCACATTCCTATGTTTGTTTCCTTAGTGTAAACTGCAGTGTGGAAATCTCCGCTCCTTTCCATGACTGTTACATCTAGAAAGGGCAGCTTCCCATCCTTCTCCATCTCGTAAGTGAAACGCAACACAGAAGTCTGCTCAAATGCCTCCTTCAGCTCCTGCAGATGTCTGACATCAGGTACCTGTGTATAAATGTCGTCAACGTACCTGCAGTATATGGCTGGTTTCACGTTCAAGTCGACTAAGACTTTTTGCTCGATGGTACCCATGTATAAGTTTGCAAACAGGACACCTAGGGGAGAACCCATGGTGACCCCATCTACTTGCTTATACATGTGTCCATCCGGGCTCAAGAAGGGTGCCTCTTTAGTTCAAGCTTGGAGTAGTTTCCTTAGACTGCTTTCTGGTATGTCAAGAGGAGTACAGGTCCGGATCACGGTACACTCTGTCGGCTATCATCCCGATTGTATCATCCACAGGTACGTTGGTAAACAGAGATTCTACGTCCAACGAGGCTCTTATCCCTGTGGCCCGTGTTCCCCGCAGCAAGTCAACAAATTCCTTTGGAGACTTCAGGCTGAAGGCGCAAGGGACATAAGGAGTCAGCAAGCCGTTGAGTCGTTTCGCCAGTCTGTACGTGGGTGTGGGTATCTGGCTGATGATTGGCCGAAGTGGGTTTCCAGGCTTGTGTGTCTTGACATTTCCATACGCATATCCAGGTTTATATTCCCCAATAATCTTTGGCAAGTGAGTCCAGATTTCTTGGCGTTCACAGTTTCGATCAATTTGTTGAACTTTGCTTTCAGTTCGGCTGTAGTGTCCTTCGTTAACCTTTGGAATTTAGTTTGGTCAGAGAGTATGAGGTTCATTTTCGCCAGATATTCGTCTTTTTTAATAATGACGTATATTGGCGACTTGTCGCCTCTCCTGACTTCTATCTCCTTGTTCTCACGAAGGCTCTTTGCTGCCGCTTTGAGCTCGGGGGACAGTATGGTGCTTCTGTAGTGGCCTCGATTCTTTCCTCCTTCCGCAATAAGTTCAAAGACTTTAGTTTACACACACACAACTATAACTAAATAGAGTTTAAACAGCTTCGATATTATTCCTGCATTTGGGTGAGGTGATATGTTACAACAGTTTTTTATGAGGTGAAAACAAACTTTCAACACAAGACAGAACACGAAACAATGGGTATAATATTTTGTAAGTTAAAGGGAAGAATGGAAGTAACTGCAAAGGGCCTATTGGCCCATATTTCTTGATGCTTCTATATTAGTGCAGAGTCTTGAATTGGGTAGATTATTGTTGTGCATTAATTGGCTGATGATTGCAGGGGTCGACTTATTAATGTGTAGTGCCTCGCAGATATCAAGCCGCCTGCTATCACTGTATCTATCGATGATTTCCGTGTTTTTTGTTAAGACTTCTCTGGTGATGGTCTGGTTGTAGGAAGAGATTATATGTTCCTTAATGGAGCCCTGTTGCTTATGCATCGTTAATCGCCTGGAAAGAGATGTTGTTGTCTTGCCTATATACTGAGTTCTTTGAGGCTTACAGTCCCCAAGAGGGCATTTGAAGGCATAGACGACATTGGTCTCTTTTGAAGCGTTCTGCTTTATGTCTGGAGAGTTTCTCATGAGTAAGTTGGCCACTTTCTTGGTTTTATAGTGAATCGTCAATTGTATCTTCTGATTTTTGTCTGTAGGGATAACGTTTCTATTAACAATATCTTTCAGGACCCTTTCCTACGTTTTATGAGCTGTGGAAAAGAAGTTCCTGTAAAATAGTGTAATAGGGGGTACAGGTGTTGTGTTAGTTGTCTCTTCAGAGGTTGCATGGCGTTTCACCTTCCTTCTTATGATGTCTTCAACGAAACCATTGGACAAGCCGTTGTTGACTAGGACCTGCCTTACCCTACAGAGTTCTTCATCGACTTGCTTCCATCCTGAGCTGTGGCTGAGAGCACGGTCGACATAAGCATTAACAACACTAATCTTGTACCTGTCTGGGGAGTCACTGTTGGCATTGAGGCACATTCCTATGTTTGTTTCCTTAGTGTAGACTGCAGTGTGGAAACCTCCGCTCTTTTTCATGACTGTTACATCTAGAAGGGGCAACTTCCCATAATATATGTCTACACAAAAGACTGCTACCAATATATATATATATATATATATATATATATATATATATATATATATATATATATATATATATATATATATATATTGTGACGATAATCTCTTTCAAGAGAGATTGAGCCTGTTCTTCTCTACATCAAGTTACATATATTATACTGGAATAAGATGCTACCTTTTAGATACGTCTATTAGTAGCACAAAACGTTTTGACCAGGAGGCAAACGTACCCAAACTCACCCCCTACTCCACACTCTCTCCACGCCGGCTCGTCATCAGCCAGCCAACTACCCTTCCCAGCCTGCCTGCTCCTGATAGGTGACTCGCCGACTGCACACCTTCACTTCTGCACCTTAGCGCCCTCTACCTGAGTCGATGTCTGGGCTTGAACCAGCCATTGAAGTCAGAATATCCTTGTGCTCTCAAGCAGTGAACAACTAACTGATATATGCTGTGTATCAGGTGGATGTTTCTCAGCTAGCGCCATATTCTCAGCACCTGATAATTTTTCACTGTGTATTTATATATATAGTATTTATGTATATAGCCGTAGGAAAGTCTTTGTTTAAAATTTGTTTTCTATATTAATTAAAGTTTTATTGTTCATACTATGTGTTTTGCGTGTCTTCCCTTACTTTACAACAGGTAAACAGGCAAGCAGTCTATCTTTATTTTTTTTTAAGTGTGACTAGGCATTGACACCTGCCATTGGAGGACTGCCGAACATCTACACTCCTACACTTTCCCGTCACATTTAATGGGGGCCTGTCCAAGGAGCTTCACTCAGGTACTAGTACCAGAACATCAATTTGTGGTAAGCGTACTTGGCTTTGATACAGTTGCTTTTCAATATTTTCATTACTTTTAATATTTATATGGTGCTGTGTGTATTGTGCATTCCGAGAGTAGCATATTGTGAGTGTTGGATAACTTTGGATTACGTGGTGACTGTAGGCCGCAGTCATTCTCTTAATTGGTCATTCCTCCCTCCATGTTATTACTCGTGTTTTCCACCTTTTGTCCCTAGGATATTTCTCAATCTCAGACAGACCATCATTTTGGGTACCCTGGTACTTTGGTTTGTCTTCGGGTCAAAGCACCCTGTCTTCTGCAAAACGACCGAAGGAGGATACAGAGGGCCATAGTTCCTCTTGCACGGACTATGTTGCTGAGTTGGGACCTCAACAGCAGTTCTCGTCACCAGTTGACACTCGCACCCCTACACGTCGGTCAGAAATGATGATATTTACTTAGGTAGGGAATTGCCTTTCTTTTTTTTCAGAGCACAAAGTTCGCTAATTCTTTAAGTATCATATTTCATATAGTGGGAAAATCCCTGCTTCTGTCCTATAGAGAATCGGCAAGGTATGCCTACATTCTTGGACTACATTATTCACTTTTATAACAATTAAATGTTTTATTTGTTTTAGAAACTATCAGTTTCATTTATTAAGTAGGATTTTCTGGCCCTTATTCTCTTACATTGAGTACCGGGTACAAGATTTCCTGCACTTTTGATTGACTAATCATTTACCATTCTAAAAGTAACATTAATTGTTAAATATTAAATTCCACAGGATAGTTACCAGTTGCCACGTTATCCTGTTACTGACACTTACCATATCACAAGTATTTGTTGTACATTTATTTGCTGTTTTTCACCATGTTTCGTCTCCAAGCTTTTCCTAACGATCTAGCAGGTGAAATAGGGAACTGACGTCGTGCGAAGAGGACCGAATTACAAACTCTTGCATACGAGTATCAACTAGATGTTCCCCATGGAGCCAACAAAAATAAATTGCACAATTTGATAATGGATCTCCTCTTAGATGAAGGGAAGATTGACTCTGAAACTCACGAAAATTATTCTATTGCAGATAGACATGCTCTGACAACTATGAAACTAAAGCTCGAACTTGCAAAGCTCGAGCGGGAGCAACAGAAAGAAGCTCTAGAAATGAGGAAAGAAGAACCTGCAATCAGGAAAGAAGAACAAGAACGAGAGGCTTCCCTGAGGAAAGAAGAAGCTGCAATCAGGAAAGAAGAACAGGAACGTGAAGCCACCCTCAAGGAACTTGAGCTGGCGCTATTCAGAGAGCGTGAGCGAGTACAGCTTGAAGCAAAACAACGTGACCTGGAAATCCAACGGGAGTACAGTAAACAACAAGCTGACAGTGCTCTCGAATACCGGCGACAAGAACTCGCATTGGAAACTACACATCACACTCAGCGCCAACAAGCTACAGCTAGTCTTCCCGTAAGTTTCAATGTTTCCCATGCAAGTAAGTTAATGCCACCATTCGTTGAGACAGAGATTGATGTCTTTTTCACCACTTTTTAGACACTAGCTAAAAAACTTAGCTGGCCTGCAGATCAATGGTCTACCATTCTCAGAGTGCATCTTACATGTAGAGCTGCAGTTACTCTCAGTACCTTAGCATCTGAGAATGACTACCAGACCCTGAAGCAAGCAGTTTTGGACGCCTACCTTCTCTCCACCGAAAGCTACAGACGAAAATTCCGTGATCATCTAAAGGCAAGTACCACCACCTTTCTAGAATTTGCCAATACCAAGAAAAGATATTTCATGAAATGGCTGGAAGCAGCACATGTCTCTACATTTTCAGAACTCGTCAACCTCATGCTAGTTGAGGAATTCTTAAGAAGTGTTCCCCCTTCCGTCCGTTTATATTTAGCAGATAGAGAAGAAACCGACTACATCAAATGTGCGAAGTCAGCTGACATCTACAGCCTCATCCACCGGCTTACACCAGAACCTCCTTCCAGTAAGAAGTCTTGGTATAGTTATGATAAAGTGAGTGCAGGTCAAGCAAGCTCTCAATTGTATTGTAAGTATTGCAAACTCTATGATAGACATACCATAGATAGATGTGGGAAGGCTCAATACAAAGGCACTGAAACTCCTAAACCCAAACCGACTCCTAAGTCCGGTAAGCCTGTGATGAATGTTGGTGTTCATGTTAATGATCTTTCTCTCTTCAGAAAACACCTGTATCCTGGAGCTGTCTCTACCAAAGGTACAGATTCGGAGGGACGTTTCAAATTGAAGATCTTGAGGGACACAGCGGCTCTTCAGTCCCTAATATTGAAATCAGCTGTGCCTAACATCACCTACACCGGGGAAACCGTCTTTATCACTGACCTCACTGCTACCACTCCGTATTCACTCGCCAGAGTCCACTTGGATTGTCCTTTCGTGACCGGTGAAGTCCAAATCGCCATCAGGGAAAAGCCTTTTCCCATGTCTGGAGTGCAACTTCTCCTGGGCAACGACTTGGCAGAAGATCTGCAACCGTCCAACCTGATCATCATGGACAAACCCCAGGTGTGTAACTGTGTTGTGGACAATCCCATCTTTAAGTATGTTTTAGCAGAGGTCCAAGAAAGTGATGAAGTTTCTCCTCCGGTTATGTTGACCACCCGTGCACAAGCTGCACGCCCGCAACCAGCTGACTCTAGCGCTACCGCTGTCCCTCAAGACCATCAGAATCTACCACCGAATCTTACTAATTTGGAGTTCTGTAAGTTACAGAGGGAAGATCTATCATTAACACCATTATTCTTCTAGGCTGAGACTCAACCTGACAGTATCCCTGGGTTCTTCCTAGAGAATCAGTTGCTCTACCGCAGGTACAGACCCAGTAAGCTGACGGAGGACGACGATTGGGCAAATGTCGAACAACTAGTGGTTCCCACCAGCCTACGGCCCGATATTCTACACCTGGCCCACGGAGCTCTTTCTCACTATGGTTTTAACAAAACCTACCACGGAATCAGACAAGACTACTACTGGCCAGGTATGGTTAAAGACGTCAAAAGTTACGTGCAACAGTGTCATACATGTCAGATGGCAGGTAAACCTAACATCTCTATTCCCCAGGCCCCATTGACTCTTATCCAGGTGCCTGCGGAACCTTTCCACAGACTCATCATAGACTGTGTCGGTCCTTTACCCCGGACCAAAGATAAAGATAGGTTAGGTTAGGTTAGGTAGGGTTGGTTAGGTTCGGTCATATATCTACGTTAATTTTAACTCCAATAAAAAAATTGACATCATACATAATGAAATGGGTAGCTTTATCATTTCATAAGAAAAAAATTATAGAAAATATATTAATTCATGAAAACTTGGCTTATTAGGCAAATCGGGCTTTGCATAGTAGGCTGAGAAGTGCGTTCTGGCTACTAGGTACGACATATATATATATATATATATATATATATATATATATATATATATATATATATATATATATATATATATATATATATATATATATATATATATATATATATATATATATATATATATATATATATATATATATATATATATATATATATATATATATATATATATATATATATATATATATAACTGAAAACTCACACCCCAGAAGTGACTCGAACCCATACTCCCAGAAGCAACGCAACTGGTATGTACAAGACGCCTTAATCCACTTGACCATCACGACCGGACAAAATGAGGTGATAGCCGAGGCTATTTGAACCACCCTACCGCCGGCACTCGGATAGTAATCTTGGGCATAGCATTTTACCAAATCACCTCATTCTTAGGGGCACACGTGAGGAACACAAATGCGAACAAGCCAGAATGGTCCCCTGGACAATATGCAACTGAAAACTCACACCCCAGAAGTGACTCGAACCCATACTCCCAGAAGCAACGCAACTGGTATGTACAAGACGCCTTAATCCACTTGACCATCACGACCGGACAAAATGAGGTGATAGCCGAGGCTATTTGAACCACCCCACCGCCGGCACTCGGATAGTAATCTTGGGCATAGCATTTTACCAAATCACCTCATTCTTAGGGGCACACGTGAGGAACACAAATGCGAACAAGCCAGAATGGTCCCCTGGACAATATGCAACTGAAAACTCACACCCCAGAAGTGACTCGAACCCATACTCCCAGAAGCAACGCAACTGGTATGTACAAGACGCCTTAATCCACTTGACCATCACGACCGGACAAAATGAGGTGATAGCCGAGGCTATTTGAACCACCCCACCGCCGGCACTCGGATAGTAATCTTGGGCATAGCATTTTACCAAATCACCTCATTCTTAGATTACTATCCGAGATTACTATCCGAGTGCCGGCGGTGTGGTGGTTCAAATAGCCTCGGCTATCACCTCATTTTGTCCGGTCGTGATGGTCAAGTGGATTAAGGCGTCTTGTACATACCAGTTGCGTTGCTTCTGGGAGTATGGGTTCGAGTCACTTCTGGGGTGAGTTTTCAGTTGCATATTGTCCAGGGGACCATTCTGGCTTGTTCACATTTGTGTTCCTCACGTGTGCCCCTAAGAATGAGGTGATTTGGTAAAATGCTATGCCCAAGATTACTATCCGAGTGCCGGCGGTGGGGTGGTTCAAATAGCCTCGGCTATCACCTCATTTTGTCCGGTCGTGATGGTCAAGTGGATTAAGGCGTCTTGTACATACCAGTTGCGTTGCTTCTGGGAGTATGGGTTCGAGTCACTTCTGGGGTGTGAGTTTTCAGTTGCATATTGTCCAGGGGACCATTCTGGCTTGTTCGCATATATATATATATATATATATATATATATATATATATATATATATATATATATATATATATATATATATATATATATATATATATATATATATATATATATATGTCGTACCTAGTAGCCAGAACGTACTTCTCAGCCTACTATGCAAGGCCCGATTTGCCTAATAAGCCAAGTTTTCCTGAATTAATATATTTTCTCTAATTTTTTTCTTATGAAATGATAAAGCTACCCATTTCAATATGTATGAGATCAATTTTTTTTATTGGAGTTAAAATTAACGTAGTTATATGACCGAACCTAACCAACCCTACCTAACCTAACCTAACCTATCTTTATAGGTTAGGTTAGGTTAGGTAGCCGAAAAAGTTAGGTTAGGTTAGGTTAGGTAGGTTAGGTAGTCGAAAAAACATTAATTCATGAAAACTTGGCTTAGTAGGCAAATCAGGCCTTGCATAGTAGGCTGAGAAGTGCGTTCTGGCTACTAGGTACGACATATATATATATATATATATATATATATATATATATATATATATATATATATATATATATATATATATATATATATATATATATATATATATGTCGTACCTAGTAGACAGAACTCACTTTTCAGCCTACTATGCAAGGCCCGATTTGCCTAATAAGCCAAGTTTTCCTGAATTAATATATTTTCTCTAATTTTTTTCTTATGAAATGATAAAGCTACCCATTTCATTATGTATGAGGTCAATTTTTTTTTATTGGAGTTAAAATTAACGTAGATATATGACCGAACCTAACCAACCCTACCTAACCTAACCTAACCTATCTTTATAGGTTAGGTTAGGTTAGGTAGCCGAAAAAGTTAGGTTAGGTTAGGTTAGGTAGGTTAGGTAGTCAAAAAACAATTAATTCATGAAAACTTGGCTTATTAGGCAAAGCGGGCCTTGAATAGTAGGCTGAGAAGTACGTTCTGGCTACTAGGTACGACATATATATATATATATATATATATATATATATATAT
Source organism: Procambarus clarkii (assembly GCF_040958095.1). Taxonomy (NCBI): domain Eukaryota; kingdom Metazoa; phylum Arthropoda; class Malacostraca; order Decapoda; family Cambaridae; genus Procambarus; species Procambarus clarkii. Next base: position 22,722,211 of record NC_091217.1, on the reverse strand, counting down.
ATATATATATATATATATATATATATATATATATATATATATATGTCGTACCTAGTAGCCAGAACTCACTTTTTGGCCTACTATTCAAGGCCCGATTTGCCTAATAAGCCAAGTTTTCCTGAATTAATATATTTTTTCTATTTTTTTTCTTATGAAATGATAAAGCTACCCATTTCATTATGTGTGAGGTCCTTTTTTTTTTATTGGAGTTAAAATTAACGTAGATATATGACCGAACCTAACCAACCCTACCTAACCTAACCTAACCTATCTTTATAGGTTAGGTTTGGTTAGGTAGCCGAAAAAGTTAGGTTAGGTTAGGTTAGGTAGGTTAGGTAGTCGAAAAACAATTAATTCACGAAAACTTGGCTTATTAGGCAAATCGGGCCTTGCATAGTAGGCTGAGAAGTGCGTTCTGGCTATTAGGTACGACATATATATATATATATATATATATATATATATATATATATATATATATATATATATATATATATATATATATATATATATATATATATATATATATATATGTCGTACCTAGTAGCCAGAACGCACTTATCAGCCTACAATGCAAGGCCCGATTTGCCTAATAAGCCAAGTTTTCATGAATTAATATGTTTTCTCTAGTTTTTTTCTTACGAAATGATAAAGCTACCCATTTCATTATGTATGAGGTCAATTTTATTTTAATGGAGTTAAAATTAACGTAGATATATGACCGAACCTAACCAACCCTACCTAACCTAACCTAACCTATCTTCATAGGTTAGGTTCGGTTAGGTAGCAGAAAAAGTTAGGTTAGGTTAGGTTAGGTAGGTTAGGTAGTCGAAAAAACATTAATTCATGAAAACTTGGCTTATTAGGCAAATCGGGCCTTGAATAGTAGGCTGATAAGTACGTTCTGGCTATTAGGTACGACATATATATATATATATATATATATATATATATATATATATATATATATATATATATATATATATATATATATATATATATATATATATATATATGTCATACCTAGCAGCCAGAATGCACTTCTCGGCCTACTATGCAAGGCCCGATTTGCCTAATAAGCCAAGTTTTCATGAATTAATTTATTTTCTCAATTTTGTTTCTTATGAAATGATAAAGCTACCCATTTCATTGTGTATGAGGTAAAAAAAAAGTTATTGCAGTTAAAATTAGCGTAGATATATGACCGAACCTAACCAACCCTACCTAACCTAACATAACCTATCTTTATAGGTTAGGTTAGGTTAGGTAGCCGAAAAGGTTAGGTTAGGTTAGGTTAGGTAGGTTAGGTAGTCGAAAAACAATTAATTCATGAAAACTTGGCTTATTAGGCAAATTGGGCCTTGCATAGTAGGCTGAGAAGTGCGTTCTGGCTACTAGGTACGACATATATATATATATATATATATATATATATATATATATATATATATATATTTTATATATATATATATATATTTATATATATATATATGTCGTACCTAGTAGCCAGAACTCACTTCTCAGCCTACTATTCATGGCCCGATTTGCCTAATAAGCCAAGTTTTCATGAATTAATATATTTACTACAATTTTTTTCTTATGAAATGATAAAGCTACCCTTTTCACTACGTATGAGGTCAATTTTTTTTTATTGGAGTTAAAATTAACGTAGATATATGACCGAACCTAACCAACCCTACCTAACCTAACCTAACCTATATATATAGGTAAGGTTAGGTTAGGTAGCCAAAAAAAGCTAGGTTAGGTTAGGTTAGGTAGGTTAGGTAGACGGAAAAACATTAATTCATGAAAACTTGGCTTATTAGGCAAATCGGGCCTTGCATAGTAGGCTGAGAAGTGAGTTCTGGCTACTAGGTACGACATATATATATATATATATATATATATATATATATATATATATATATATATATATATATATATATACATATATATATTCATATATATATATATATATATATATATATATATATATATATATATATATATATATATATATATATATATATATATATAATTAAATATGACGGAAAAAGTAAGATTAATAATTCTAACACGAATTTTCTCGATCTTTCGTACATTTCTTTTCACTGTTGGTGGAAATTCAAAAATCAATTCTCCAAAATTCATTTTTATTTCTAGTCTGACGCGACACTTGAGCTCGTTTCGTAAAACTTATTACATTTTCAAAGACTTTAGTTTACACATACACAACTGAATAGAAATTACATCTCAGATTTGTTTATATCTACATTTGAGTGAGGTGGATGGGGTGAGGTGGTATTAATAAGGTATGAAATTCATCAACTCAAGACAGAACACGAAACAATGGGTATTGAATGGAAGTGATTGTAGAAAGACTATTGGTCCATATTTCTTGATGCTTCTATATTGGAGCGGAGTCTTGAGGTGGGTAGAATATAGTTGTGCATTAATTGGCTGTTAATTGCTGGTGTTGACTTCTTAATGTATAGTGCCTCGCAAACGTCAAGCCGCCTGCAATCGCTGTATCTATCGATGATTTCAGTGTTGTTTACTAGGATTTCTCTGGCGATGGTTTGGTTGTGGGAAGAGATTATATGTTCCTTAATGGAGCCCTGTTGCTTATGACTCGTTAAACGCCTAGAAAGAGATGTTGTTGTCTTGCCTATATACTGTTTTATTTGGAGCTTACAGTCCCCAAGAGGGCATTTGAAGGCATAGACGACGTTGGTCTCTTTTAAAGCGTTCTGCTTTGTGTCTGGAGAATTTCTCATGAGTAGGCTGGCCGTTTTTCTGGTTTTATAGTAAATCGTCAGTTGTATCCTCTGATTTTTGTCTGTAGGGATAACGTTTCTATTAACAATATCTTTCTGGACCCTTTCCTCCGTTTTATGAGCTGTGGAAAAGAAGTTCCTGTAAAATAGTCTAATAGGGGGTATAGGTGTTGTGTTGGTTGTCTCTTCAGAGGTTGCATGGCGTTTCACTTTCCTTCTTATGATGTCTTCGATGAAACCATTGGAGAAGCCGTTGTTGACTAGGACCTGCCTTACCCTACAGAGTTCTTCGTCGACTTGCTTCCATTCTGAGCTGTGGCTGAGAGCACGGTCGACATATGCGTTAACAACATTCCTCTTGTACCTGTCTGGGCGGTCGCTGTTGGCATTTAGGCACATTCCTATGTTCGTTTCCTTAGTGTAGACTGCAGTGTGGAAACCTCCGCTCTTTTCCATGACTGGTACATCTAGAAAGGGCAGCTTCCCATCCTTTTCCCATCTCGTAAGTGAAACGCAGCACGGAACTCTGCTCAAATCCCTCCTTCAGCTCCTGCAGATGTCTGACATCAGGTACCTGTGTAAAAATGTCGTCAACATACCTGCAGTATATGGCTGGTTTCAAGTTCATGTCGACTAAGACTTTTTGCTCGATGGTACCCATGTAGAAGTTTGCAAACAGGACACCTAGGGGAGAACCCTTGGCAACCCCATCTACTTGCTTATACATGTGCCCATCCAGGCTCAAGAAGGGTGCCTCTTTAGTACAAGCTTGGAGTAGTTTCTTTAGAATATTTTCTGGTATGTCAAGAGGATTACAGGCTGGATCACGATACACTCTGTCGGCTATCATCCTGATTGTCTCATCCACAGGTACGTTGGTAAACAGTGATTCTACGTCCAACGAGGCTCTTATCCCTGTGGCCCGTGTGCCCCGCAGTAAGTCAACAAATTCCTTTGAAGACTTCAGGCTGAAGGCGCAAGGGACATAAGGAGTCAGCAGGCCGTTGAGTCGCTTCGCCAGTCTGTACGTGGGTGTGGGTATCTGGCTAATGATTGGCCGAAGTGGGTTTCCAGGCTTATGTGTCTTGACATTTCCATACGCATATCCAGGTTTATATTCCCCAATAATCTTTGGCAGGTGGAGTCCGGATTTCTTGGCGTTCACAGTTTCGATCAGTTTGTCGACCTTTGCTTTCAATTCGGCTGTAGTGTCCTTCATTACCCTTTGGAATTTAGTTTGGTCAGAGAGTATGAGGTTCATTTTCGCCAGATATTCGTCTTTTTTAAGAATGACGTATATTGGCGACTTGTCACCTCTCCTGACAACTATCTCCTTGTTCTCACGAAGGCTTTTAGCTTCCGTGAGAACAAGACCCTCTATTCTTTTACAAGCTTTTAGAAGACCCTCTATTCTCTCTACGATGCCCTGGTTGGAGCACATTATTTCACTTTTAGAAGGGGTCAGGGTGAGGCCTAAAACTGCACCTTGCTCCTGTATTTTTCTGATGTCCTCCAGGAGGGAGTCTTGGGAACCAGCTAGGGGTACCATCATCCAAGAACCAGATGTTAAGCTCGCTGGACAGGACCTCTGTAACTTGTTTGATGACTAAGCAGAAAAGAAGAGGAGCAAGGGGGGTCACCCTGTTACACGCCTTCTCGCCTGTCAATTTCATGTACGCCAAAAAGTAGCTTTAGATCCATACTGTAGCAAAAATGTACAAAAGGGTAGAGGGAAGAGAAATGCCTATGAACCGCACGGAGTACAGCATCCCTCCGCACCAAATTGAAGGCATTTTTGAAATCTAGCTTGATAAGCGCCTTTTCGTCTGTGATGTTGGCGATGAAGGCTCGAGCTGCATGGGCTGCCGCCTCACACCCTTGTGGAATGCCAAACCCGAGCTGTTTTGGCTTCAGCATGTTGGCCGCTGCATCACTAACTGTTCTTGCAGCAGCCTTTGCGACGAGACGCCGGAGAGAATAGCCCACAGTTATTGGCCTGATCCCTCCATATTTTTTCTTTAGAGCATAGAGAGATGCTCCAAAAAAGATAGGTCTTATGGTCTCTGGTATGTTGCCAGTTAGACATGTTTTGGTGAATCTGGTTAGTTCCATCAAGAGGTTCTATGCAATGTCACCCAGTGCAGGGTTGAGCATTTGCTTGAGGTGGTTGGGTTTTAATCCTGTGAACCCACCTGCTGATCCTGTTGGGAAGGACAAGGCTGCTTTATAGACCACAGATTCAGACACCCAGAGAGGTTCTGCTCCGGTAGCCCCCACTTGTACAATGTCGTCCTCACGCGGAGCCTTGGGTGGGTGTTTCTCCCTTAGGGTTTGAGCTGTTGCGTCATCTCTGTCGGCAATTGAGTCCTCACTGGTGATGACTTATTGCGCCAATAGGGGTTTTTTCTTCTATTTTCTTGGTGACTGATGTTCTGATTTTTGATGTCTCGGATACACCACTGTTGCTCTTCTTGCCGTGGGTGTTTCTCGCGCGAGTGGGAAGGCGCACCTGGTTGTCCTCATTGGGAAAATCATTTATAGCTTTGATGACTGAGGCAGCTAAGGTTTTGTCTCTCCTTGCAGGGGTGGCTAGACATATGTTGCCAAACATTAGGAGGTTGTGCCATGCTTGGGTCGTTCCAGGAGAGTCGTTGACCTTTCTCAGGAGGGCAGATAATTTGGCTGCTGCATGGGGGCGGGCTGCTTTAGGGATGTGTTGCAAGGTTCTGGCTGATGTTGCTTTGATAGCTTCTAATAAATTTTCTGTGGGAATGAAAGTCTGGGAGGTGTTTTGCCTGACGTGCGGTGTGGGCTGTTGATTGGTGTTCTCCCTGGGAGGGCGCCCAGAACACAAACACCTGGCTCCGTTGTGGTAATGATTCGCACATTGCCGTCACTCGACCAGATATAGCATACCTTGTCACACGTCTGACATCTGCCTTGTCTACCCCTGCTTGATGGCTCATCCTGGCTTGGAGAAGCCAGACTGTCTGTTGAGAGCTGCGAGATGGGCGGGCGCTGGGCGGGAGGGTGGACGGCGGGTGGAGACTGGGGGGATAGTCAGCTGGCCGTAGCATTACTACTCAGATGAGTGGTAATACATATACCACCTCTATACAAAGTGTGGGTATACACCCACTACACAATATGTGGGTATACATTTGGCGTAGACACACATGGGAGCCTCCTGGGTTCTATGGGCGGGTGGCAAGGTGGCCTCGTGGGTGGGGAGGCGACGTGGCGAGGTGGGGAAGGAGGGGGAGAGCAGGTACTTTCAGGCCTGGGGGCTGGGTGGGGGCCGGAATACCAGTGTTAGTGTCAGGGCGACACTAACACTGGTATAATTTCCCCGTATATCACTGCACAATGATGAATGAATCATACATTTGTAATCAGACTCACTGCACGTGTGATGTACTCACAATATGATAGATATGTTGCGCCAATTATCGCTGACAACGTAACTTGTTAAACAAAACTGTAAAAAAAGAAAAACACAAAACACTATTTGGCACACACGTAACCCCCTCCTCTCTCCTGACCACACAAAACCCCCCACCTCCCCTCACTATGGGAGGCCTGCAGGGTCCATCCTGGCCCCTCACTCCAGCCTCCAGGACTCCACACTGCCAACCCACCAGTTGTGATAAGTTTTCATATAGATGGTACACCGTAGGCACTTCCAGCCACTCCCACGTCTGCTTGGTGTATTCACGATGAATATGGTTGAGTCTTGGTACGGTGAGGCCAAGATGTCTCAGGGTAATGGCTGAGAAGGCAGAAGCTCCTCCGCAACACGTCCGTCCCCTAGGCCTCTCTCTCTCTCTCTCTCTCTCTCTCTCTCTCTCTCTCTCTCTCTCTCTCTCTCTCTCTCTCTCTCTCTCTCTCTCTCTCTCTCTCTCTCTCTCTCTCTCTCTCTCTATCTCTCTCTCTATCTCTCTCTCTCTCTCTCTCTCTCTCTCTCTCTCTCTCTCTCTCTCTCTCTCTCTCTCTCTCTCTCTCTCTCTCTCTCTCTCTCTCTCTCTCTCTCTATCTATCTATCTCTCTATCTCTCTCTCTCTCTCTCTCTCTCTCTCTCTCTCTCTCTCTCTCTCTCTCTCTCTCTCTCTCTCTCTCTCTCTCTCTCTCTCTCTCTCTCTCTCTCTCTCTATCTCTCTCTCTATCTCTCTCTCTCTCTCTCTCTCTCTCTCTCTCTCTCTCTCTCTCTCTCTCTCTCTCTCTCTCTCTCTCTCTCTCTCTCTCTCTCTCTCTCTCTCTCTCTCTCTCTCTCTATCTATCTATCTCTCTATCTCTCTCTATCTCTCTCTCTCTCTCTCTCTCTCTCTCTCTCTCTCTCTCTCTCTCTCTCTCTCTCTCTCTCTCTCTCTCTCTCTCTCTCTCTCTCTCTCTCTCTCTCTCTCTCTCTCTCTCTCTCTATATATATATATATATATATATATATATATATAGGGGTGGTAGGAGAGGAGAACATTAAAGTATTCAGTGAGAATCCACAAGGTCTTCTCTGAACACTATTTATTATTTTTCCTTCTTCGAGGATGTGGGTCCCTTTAATTACAACAGTGGTGTTACACCTAATTATATATATATAAATATATATATATATATATATATATATATATATATATATATATATATATATATATATATATATATATATACATATTTATATATATATATATATATATATATATATATATATATATATATATATATATATATATATATATATATATATATATTTATATATATATATATATATATATATATATATATATATATATATATTTATATATATATATATATATATATATATATATATATATATATATATATATATATATATATATATATACCGTCACCGTCACAATATATATATATATTGTGACGGTAGAGCGTTGGTGTTCGGCTGTTTCAAAAGCTGGGGGCAGGGCCTCGTCACATCACAAAAAAAAGAGAAAAGTTTGTCCTTTCGTCTGTGGTAAGGTAATGGGAAGACACACAAAACACAAGTATATAAACAATGAAATTTTAATTACTCTAGAAAACAAGACATGAATAAAGGCAATCTCATAAAATGTAGGACAAGTCAACAAACAAAATAACATGAATAATAACTGGCAATGAAAAGTTACGCTAAAACAAGTAAGTTATATTGATAGCAAAATAAAATAATATGTGCGGTGCTGGAATACTGGCTTCAAGCTGCCACCTCCCTTAGTACACGAAAGTCAAGGCTTAGTCTACCAGCGAGAGATGTCAACTCCAAGGAGCACAAAGGTATTCTGACGAGTCTGGCGTGCTGCTGCCCAGACGTCGACTCTCGGTTGTGGTGGAGTGCAGGTGCGACGAGACACCAGCCAATCAGCAACAGGCATGCAGAGGATGAGCAGTTTGCTGGTTACGGCGGCTGTAGCAGGTGTCGGGGTGTGCAGGGTACGATTTGCTTCCTGGGCAAAACGTTTGGCGAAGCAGGCGCAATCTCTCTTGAAAGAGATTATCGTCACAATATATATATATATATATATATATATATATATATATATATATATATATATATATATATATATATATATGCGGAAAAACCACAAAGAAATGGGAAAGAGAGGGGAACGTTTCGGCTTGTTAGAGCCTTTGTCAACACCAGACTGACTAGAGAGAGAGGATGCAGGCCAACACCTGGAACCTGACCAACCCATCTCTAGGGAAAGGATTACCAGAAACAGGAAAGGTCAAAGAGGATTAAATGGTCAGAGAATAAGGATGAAAGGTTAAAGAAAAGCCTCATGAACACACAATAAATGAATATAAAATTGTAATGAGACATTGTAAGCCTCCCTTTCAGAGTTTTTTCTTAAACTGTTGTGTAATATTGTAACTTAAAACAGGGTCAAGTTTGTATATACCAGTACTAACATTGAGAAGATATGGACATTGACTAATTAGCGCAGACTCAATTAAATTCCGTTCCACAAAGCCATTGCAATTGGCAATGCTTTTCGCCCCATCCCAATTAATAGTGTGATCACACAAACTTGTATGTAGATACAAAGCATTAGACGTTTGGGCAGTTCTTATACTATAAGCATGTTGGGACATACGTAATTGTAAGGATTTTCCTGTTTGTCCAAGGTACACAGACTCACAATCTTTGCAGGGAATCGAATACACACAACCTGTTGTACCAGGGGAGTTTTTTTTATTAAATTAAACTTGATCGTATTATTACTGAACACCAAATTGATATTAAGGTTCTTAAAAACTGGGGAAAGTTTCTCAAATCCCATCGCATAAGGTACCACCAGCTCTCTCTCGGTCATGAAATTGCCATAGGTCCTCCATATAATGTTGTTAGTTTCTTGATTATCCTGGTTTCTGTGCTGAGGCGATACCGATCTGTGAGGATGTGCAGAAAATGAGATCAAAGACAACAAAACGCAACTACTTCATGATACAAACCAATGGAAAAACAGCAACATCGACGAAAATCTCCATACTCGCATTGAGCAACACCTCGACATCCTCACAGATCGACATCACCTCAGCACCGAAACCAGGATAATGAAGAAACTAACAACATTATATGGAGGACCTATGGCAATTTCATGACCGAGAGAGAGCTTCCTGAACCTTGCAGGAATCAACGTCACTGAAGACTAAGTCACTCTCCTAAATCTGGGAATAAACTGTCACGTTATGTCCAGACCAAGTGAGATGGCCCGGAAAGTGGAGTTGGAAATCCTGTTGGACGACATATTTGACCTCGAGACACAAAAGAAGGTCACCACCAAGGACACCTTACAAGCAGAACTTATTGCAGAAGGAGGAAAGAATCGAGGCAACTACAGAAGCACAATACTATTTTCATACCATATTTACTATTTTCAGTCATATATATATATATATATATATATATATATATATATATATATATATATATATATATATATATGTATATATATATATGACTGAAAACTTACACCCCAGAAGTGACTCGAACCCATACTCCCAGAAGCAATGCAACTGGTAACTACAGGGCGCTTAGGTGCCCTGTAGTTACCAGTTGCGTTGCTTCTTAGAGTATGGGTTCGAGTCACTTCTGGTGTGTGAGTTTTCAGTCGCATATAGTCCTGGGGACCATTCAGGCTTGTTTGCAGCACCAGGAACACCTGCTCCCCCCACCACTCGAACCACCAAACTACCTGTCCGTCGCCTGCTCATCGCTGATTGGCCGGTGGTCAGTCGCACCTGCTTCTCCACCGCCACACTAGTTGATGTCTGGGGCCACACGACCTACAGACCTCAGAATACCCAGTGCTTTCAACAAGTTAACACATCTCGTTGATAGACTAAGCTCTGGCTTACGTGTACTAAGAGAGGTGGCAGCTTAAAGCCAATATTCCTGCATCCATATTATGCATTTTATATTGTTAACTTGTTATTGCTCACTTGTCTTAACGTAACTTTTCATTTTGTCATTTGATTATTCTTATTATTTTGATTGATTGATTTTATGTTCCAATTTGTATGTCCATTTTATTCATGTTTTGCTTTTCTAACGTAATTAAAATCTCATTGTTAAATTTACTTGTGTTTTGTGTGTCTTCCCATTACCTTACCACAAACGAAGTTCCAGATTTTCTCTTTTTTGTTTCTATATGTGACGAGGCCATACCCCTAGCTTTTGAAACAGCCGAACACCAACGCATTACCGTCACAATATAAATATATATATATATATGCGAACAAGCCTGAATGGTCCCCAGGACTATATACGACTGAAAACTCACACCCCAGAAGTAACGCATTAAATTATTATTGCTTGCAGTAGATTTCAGACAAATATTACTTGTAATTCCTCGATTGACACCAGCGGACGAAATAAATGCTTGCCTGAAATACTTTACTTTGTGGCGCCACGTAAAGACATTTAAATTAACTACAAATATGCGTGTAGTTATGTAGCTACTGCAAAACGATCCATCAGCTGAGATATTCTCACACCAATTTCTGGAAATAGGGAGCGTAAACGTGCCGGTTGATCTGACCACAGGACGATTTTCATTGCCTCATAACTTCGGCCATTTAGTGACGTCAAAAGAAGAATTGGTTGAAGAAGTATTTCCCAATATTCAAACCAATTATAAGAATTACTACTGGCTGAGTGAACGAGCTATTCTTGTGGCCAAGAACAAAACGTCTAAGACCTTAACAATATTATTCTGTCTAACATTCAAAGCGAGACAATCACATACAAGTTCGTCGAGACTGTTGTGGAAGAAGATGAAGCAGTTAATTATCCAACAATTTTTTAATTCACTCGATCTGTCAGAGCTACCATCACGCATACGACAATTGAAAATCGGCATGCCAATTATCATGTTGCGAAATATCAACTAACCAAAACTTTGCAACACCACGTGCCTTGCAGTAAAAAAAATAATCAGCGACGTCGTAGAAGCAACAATATTGACAGGACCTTTCAAAGGTGAAGGTATCCTCATTCCTCACATTACTTGGATTCCAAGAGATATGCCATTTCAATTTAAGAGATTGTAATTTCCAATTCAATTGGCATTTGCAATCACCATCAACAAAGCTCAGGGCCAATCTTTAAAATTGTGCAGTTTATATCTAGACACGGATTGCTTCTCACATGCACAATTATATGTTGCGAGTTATAGAGTCGGCAAACCAGACAATCTGTATATCTCCAGGGAATGGAACAACAAAACCACAATGTATACCCACAAGCATTGTGAAATTAAACATACTAGAAACGTGCACTTTCTCTTTTCTTTCTTTCCCATTTAACCAGACTGAGCCACAGCAACACGTGGAGGGTACTGCTAGTATATTAATAAAAATGGAAATGTTCGTTTGTTCAAAATCGCTAATCTCCGAAAGTACTTCACTGATTGCTTTGAAATTTTTACACAACGTTCCATTCGCATCCGAGCAGGTTTTTTCTATACATTCTATATAGATGTCACGTCTGTGACGGTAAAAGAAAACATGCTTTTTCTGAAAAACTGTTTTTCATGCGAGGGAAATCTTCGAAACCTCTTTACCGATTGCTTTGAAATTTTGACACAACGTTGCATTCGAATACGCGCGTTTTTTTATATATCTACTATAAACATGTTCCACCTGTGATAGGAAAAAAAAACATGCGTTTTTTGAAAAACAGCCATTTGTTGGATGTAAGGGTAACACACACTGTAATCTCCGAAAGTTCTTCACCAATTGCTTTGAAATTTTGACACAACGTTGTATTCGAATACGCGCATCTTTTTATAAACCTACTACATAGATGCCACAACTGTGACAGGTAAAAACATACGTTTTTGAAAAACAGTGACATCTGTTGCATATAATGACAACATGCACGCTATCCTAAATTTATCGCGAATTCCATTTCAATGTTTCCAATTGCATTGATAAATTTTATTTTCATAGATTTCGATTTATTTTCATTTTGATTTAATTATTTTGTGTAAATTGCACTGGAATTGAGCTGTGTTGTTTACCAGTCCGTTCATTTCGTGAGAATACTTTTTTTTTTTTTTCATATTTTCACTTAATTTGTTAACTGTTTTTCTTATAATTCAGTGATAGGAACATCAGATCACTTGTTGTTAGCTATTTTCTGATGGGTACATCAGACCTTTTGGGAAGGCATCGGACGAGGGAGTGGGGAAAGGTGGGGATGATGAGGGGACGGAAGTGAGAGATAGTGGTGAGGACGAGGGGACAAGAGAGGGGGAGTAATGGTAGGGAAGGACGAGGGGGCGGGGGAGTTTGGGATGGTGGGGACGGGGGGAATGGAGAATGATGGGGAGGACAAAGGGACCGGGGAGTGGGGCATGGTGGGAAGGAAAAGAGTACGGTGGAGTGGGGAATGGTTGAGCGGCCGAGGAGACGGGTGAGGGAGAAATGGTGGGGAGGACTGGGGGACAAGGAAGGTTGCTGTTGCTCAGCAATGCACATGAGTTGCTGAGCCACAGCATCGCGTGGCCGGGTACTGCTAGTATATATATAAATATCTACATGTTTTAATCACCATAACTGTACAACTAAGCTTTTATGGTGCCATATGAGCATAGTGGCCATCCTCTACATAGCATGACAAGTCATGCAGACGACGCCACCTCCGTAACTCAAATGATTCTTCACAACATACTCCTTTTGTTGTGTTACGGTATCAACACCGTTGCTGAAGTGTGTCGTAACGATTTCGGCGCCATCTATGGACCTGCACGCCAACTTCTGGCCATTTGGTGAGATGCAGACAACGCCATCTGCTGGCGGTGGTGTGGCGTCGGAGAAAGACTCATGTATCATACCTCAATTAGGAGGTGAGGTCGATAATGATGACCTCTGGTGTGGTGGCATAACGATATCATCGCCATCTAGGTTGTGAAGGTAATACAATTTCAATTCCCCAGTGGAAAGGTGTTATCCTTCCAAGTCACCCAGTTTATGGTCTGTCTAGCTAATGGCGTTTTTTTTCACTGAGGTGACGTAAGGAGGCGATTACGCTGTGGAAATCAGTTCACCTTGGGCAGTCCAGAACTCCTGACTTTGTCCTGTGAGAGGACAAAGTAGCCGCCGTCGATACTAGCAGTGTGTTAGCCGCTGGATTTTTGTAGTGTTGTATGGCCCGAGATACCCGGGACTTGGCCAAGAGGAGTTATGAGACGACAGTATTGTTCATCTGCTGAGAAGTGCTGCTAGTGTGTTGCTACAGACTTCTGCCAAGGTGTTAGCTACCCAAGTTCATCAATATTTGAGACCCCTGTCAGCTTCTTGCTAAAGCCCTCTGCTGGTGTGCTTCTGGTGAGCAGATGTGGGATATTGGGACATCGTGACAATACAGTGTGTTGACTGGTTCATGTTGAGAAGGGTGAACTCGCCAGTGATTACCATTGAGCGTGGGCGACGTGTACTTGAAGGTAATGGACTCGCCAGGATTTGATGAACACTGCAGATCTATTGAGTGTCCTGGGTGAAAGCGACAGAGTGTAAATATGTGTAGTTATACATCTATAGATAATATATTAGTGAAGGTGTAATTGCATATTGTTTATTTCCCTTTATTCCTTGCACTGTTACTTGCTTCTGCCAATTCTTGAGAACTTAACATTGACTTGGAGTAGGATCAGAGAAGAAGAGACTATATGGCACGTTAACAGAAAAAAGATGGTTACTGGCTCAAGAAAGGTCGTAACATAAATGGCATCCCCAGCAGGATCCGACTTCTCATCATGTGAGTTTGATAGAATTGGTTAAGTAATTAGTGTAATCCCTTCGTATAGATTTCCCCTTTTTGTCTATAAGTGTTAAGTGTAGTTTTTGGTGTTGGGAATCAGTGCAGTGTTACATGATCGTGCGCAACATTTTGAAAGTGAACAATGGCCGAGAAATGGACAACTGATACTTTAGACGCTGGTCAGGAGTTCCTAAGCCAGGGGAACTGCCTTCCCAAGCTCAAACATCTTGGGAAACCCGAGTTAGTTTTAATAAGTGCCTACCTTGAGATTAAGGTGAGCGATCCCAACTCGCATGTGAAAATCCTCTTAATGGTGTATATTCACTTGAACCTAACAGCAAGCAGGAAAGAGAAGTCCCTAGAAAAGGAGAGCGCGTAATGGCTTCCATTAAAAAGGAAGACTAGAGAAGTGATGCTGGGAGTGACCAAGATTAGCTAAATGTAAGCCAATTAAAAGTGAGGATGCGAGAGTTAGACATCCAGCATGAAATTGAGTGGAAGAAGCTAGAACTAGAGAGAGAGGAGAGAAAAAGCTGAAAACAGGTAGAAAAATGGAAGAGAGAAAGAAAAGAGGACTAGAAAGAGAAATGGAAATGAAAATTATACGTGAAATCGAAGTGCAACGGTTGGAGAGGGAAATAGAAATGAAACGTTTGGAAATAGAAGAAAATAAAGAAAAGGAGCGAGAAAGGCAACAAAACTTGGAAGTGCTAAGTCGAGTTGTAGAAAGAGAAACCAATGGTTTCGATCATTAAAATGGTGCCTAAGTTCAACGAGAAGGTGGTGTCAAAGTTCTTTGTTTCTTTCGAGATGGTAGATGCATCATTGGACTGGCCAAGAGACAATTGGGCACTTCTGATCCAATCAGTACTGACTGTAAAAACCCAAACCGCGTACTCCACACAGTCGGTAAGTGACTCTAGTGATTACGACGCTGTCCAGAACGTTGTGCTGATGGTTTACCAGTTGGTGCCTGAAGCATTCAGGCAGAATTTTTACAACCTTAAGAAGACATCAGAGCATATCTTTATGGAGTTCACGTGTATTAAGGAACGGCTCTTTTACGAATGGTGCGCTTCTCGGAAGGTGGAGACGAAAAAACTACTGGAACAACTCGTCTTATTAGAAGATTTCAAAGAGTATTTGACCAGTGATCTGAAGACGTACTTGGAAGAGCAGGTAGTAGAAATCTTGACCTTGGGTGCTGTTACCATCATGGCTTAAGAATATATTCAAACCCACAGGCCCTCTGTCAGGTAGGTTCCGAAGAGCTGCTCAAAGCTATTTTTTTGAAGTATAAGCCAGAGGAGAGAGAACCGTCCCACGTAGTACCATGAAGACACCACCAGGTAATCCATGACGAACTAGTCCAAGTAGTCCGAAACAAATTAGTCCTAGGAGGGACATGGTGCATTGGACCTGTGGGCAGAAAGGGGTACGTAGCTGCTAAGTGTAGAAGCAGAACAGGTAACGACCCCCATAGGGAGTTATTGCTGGTGAATTATGTGACACCACCAGTAGACACCCGTTTCTTGGGATGAATAGAGAGAAAACAGGATTGCTTGCTCCCTTACACTTGGAAAGGGTATGTATTGAGTGATCAAACAGGCAGGTCTGTAGTGATTTTTAAGGATAGTGGAGCAGCCCAATCTCTGATTTTGAGGAACTCGTTACCCGACAAAGTGCTTACCGATGGGAAACAAAGACTCACTTTAGATGGGTTTCCCTCTACGTGGTACATTTCCCCCTCTTTAGTAGAAGTACATTTGGAATCGCTATATTTTTATGGAAAGTATACTTTGGTAGTAGTGAATCATCTTCCTATAGAAAGAGTAGAGGTCATACTGTTCAATAACTTAGCATTGAGTTTGGACAGTAACCATTCCATGGTTACCTGCTTGATGGGGGTTCTGGGAGTTCTTCTACTCCCCAAGCTCGGCCCGAGGCCAGGCTCGACTTGTGAGAGTTTGGTCCACCAGGCTGTTGCTTGGAGCGGCCTGCAGGGCCACATACCCACCACAGCCCGGCTGATCCGAAACTTCTCTTAGAAAACAGTCCAGTTTTCTCTTGAAGATGTTCACGGTTGTTCCGGCAATATTTCTTATAGTCGCTGGGAGGACGTTGAACAACCGTGGACATCTGATGTTTATACAGTGCTCTCTGATTGTGCCTATGGCACCTCTGCTATTCACTGGTTCAATCTTGCATTTTCTTCCATATCGTTCACTCCAGTTCGTTGTTATTTTACTGTGTAGATTTGGGACCTGGCCCTCCAGTATTTTCCATATGTATGGAAAATACACTTGTATTTCCCTTGAAAAATTCCCTTGTGGACGATCCGGTTAAAGAAGTGATAAGACTTGTAGTAGCAGTGCCAACCAGATCCCAGACACAGTTGAGATTAAATGACTTGTTTTACCCTATACCTACTGTCAAAGTTCTCACTCCTTCCAACATTCAGTCGGCTGAGACACACCTTGCGCCTCTGGCAACACGATCAGCTGGACAATTCAAAGTTCGTTTCTGGCCTATTGAAAACCAGCCACTACTTCCAGGTGCACTAACGTCACTGCATCTACATATTTATGTTCACACACACCAGCTCATGCCTACATGAGCTCCTTGGCTCCTAGCCTAACACTCTGTCACATGGACAATAAATGGTAACAAGAAATGTTCACGATATACAAAATATCCGAGCTCGCCTAGATCAAAAGAGTAAAGGAAGGGATAATTATCTACCTTACTTCATTCCGTTATGAGGCCATCCCGTCCTCTGGCGAGGGATGTTGAGGTTCCTGGTCCTGGCGTCTTGTCTTCTGTTGATCAGTTTCCCACACACACAAGTTCCTCAGTCATCCTTGTAATAGCGCATCTTCGCCATACTCACACCCGGCAGGCACTGTCCTTCTCCTCCTCTTCTTCGGGGTACTGGAGTCAGGTACCTGCGCCATCGTCCTCTTCCTCCTCTCACTGGCACTGTAGACACCACTTGCAATCCAGTACAGCTTCCCTCTCCTCACTTCCAGTAGACTTGGCCCGGCCATCGCTACCCGCTTGATATTTAGAACGTGGTCCGCTGGGCGTCCCAGATGTCCAGAGCCCAACGTTCGTCCCTGCTGCAGACTCTTGATAATAGAGCTCTTGACTCTCTAATCCGGCCAATACTTGCTTCTTTTCACTCCACAGGAGTCGGATGACCTCCCTGAATATCTGCAGTATCAAAGCGATGCTTAAGTCCACTGGTAGGGGTTCTCTAGCCTCTAGATCCGGAGCTCACTTGAGCGCGTCCACACTCTACGACGGTCCGTGACATACTCTGCCAGCCACCCCGGGAGCCCTCCGCCTCGTGACTTCACACCGCCAAGGGCTGTCGTCATTGGTCACTTCTGGCACGTGACGCTACCTGGCCAATCTGGTGCCGGCAGGCGCTGCGATGCTTTGGCGGGAAACAGAGCGGCCCGACGCCATCTTGTGACTCAAAAGGGCGTAAGCCCCTTGCATAATTAAACTTAAATTGCAATTTTACAGCCAACCTGATAACGCTCTTCACTCTCACGCATATGAAAATGTTCCCTGAATATCAGTGAACGCTCAGGTTATGGAAATATGACTCTTTAAGCTGTGTTAGGAGAAATATAGGGGGTTAGACACCGTCACATACCCATCCCCTTAAAATTAGAGTCATATCTGATCAGTGCACACAAAAAAGGGCATCTTTCACTGCATTCTCTTTTCCCTTAATGTGCCTTTTCTTTAACCAATTCTCTTGCAGTAGTAACGCCCATCTCGTTAACCTCTGGTTTGAGTTCTTCATCTCGTATAGGAAGGTCAATGGGTTAAGATCGGTGTATACTAGTGCAGGTCATGCACCTCTTCTTACGTACACATCGAAATGTTTTAAAGACATGACCAAAGCTAGGGCCTCTTTCTCGGCTGTACTGTAGGCGCGCCTGTACTTTACAAATTTCTTTAAGTAGAAGGCCACTGGTCTGTGTATCTCGTTTCTTTCTTAGGCCAACATGGCTCCTACTCCCACGTCACTGGCGTCCACGTACAGTATGAATCTCTCTGAGATGTCTGGGGATATCAGAACAGGGGCGTCTGTCAACAGGCTCATCGTTTTTCAAAAGATTCCTGGCAGGCCTCTCCCCACTTCCATCTCTTACTCTTGGATAACAATTCCGTTAAAGGGTGGGCTATGGTGGAGAAATTCTTACAGAACCCCCTGTAGTAGCCTATCATTCCCAGATACTGAAGTAACTACTTCCTTGTTCCTGGCACAGGGTACACCTTGATTTCCGTCACCTTCCGGTCACCCGGGGTCACTTCTCCTTGTCCTATAATGAACCCCAAGTCCTCACGCGCCTTTCCAAACTTACTTTTCGCTAGATTCACTGTCAAGTTCGCTTTCCCAAGCCTCCTGAAAAATTCCTTGAGTCGGACCAAATATGTTTCCCAACTGTTCGCATACACCACGATGTCACCTATATACACCGTCTTTCCTTCAGTCCCCCGAAGCACCTCGTTCATAATTCTCTTGAAGCAACTGCCGCTGTTCTTCAATCCGAATGGCAGCACTTTGTATTAGTATAGCCCATCCAGCGTGACGAAAGCAGAAATCTTCCTTGCTTCCGGAGTCAATGATATCTGGTAATATCCCTTCAAGAGATCGACTTTCGACACATACCTGGCGCTTCCTACCAGCTCGATACAATCATTCATGCGGGGCACAGGATGGGAATCCGACACAGTAATGGCGTTTACCTTCCAATAATCCGTACAAAAACAGTACGTCCCATCGCTCTTCCTTACCAACAAACAAGGTGAACTCCACTGACTGTTCCTGGGCTCTGCTAGGTAGTTTGCAAGAAGATATTCCGCTTTTATGGAGTTTTTTTTTTAAATTCATTATTAAATTGTGAATGATATTTATTGGCTGAATGAAACCTTCAAAATACATTTAGTTATTCTATGATCAGAAAAAGTAGTTTTCAAAATTTTCTAAAAATCGCTCTTTTTAACACAATTTGACTCCTTATGTATTCCACTAAACACTAATATCATGTTTAAATAAAAAATGTATGTATTATTCCCTAAAATAATTTATATAAATTGTAAATGTTGCTCAATAGTGGTGTGAAAGATTCTGAAGACTTTTTGTTGTCCTACATTTTCAATGTTTACATGTTTACATTCTCTGAAGTATAGTTGTCACAGCTGTATCCTTCACTCTCACCACAGATTCTTACACTCCTCTGCATGCTCAACTATAATTGTTTCCATTCTGAATGATGGACATTTGTATCCAAAATGCAACCAACGTGGTTTCCTTCAGCGCCTTCAGCAGCCAGCACATTTGCTCATTCATTTTCACAGATTCCACAGATTCAAGGAGCAGGAGGGCGAGAAGGAAGGACGAGGAGGAAGTAGGAGGAGGGCGAGGAGGAAGGAGAAGGAGGGCGAGGAGGAACGAGCAGGAGGGCGAGGAGGAGGAAGGAGGAGTAAAGCGAAGAGGAAGGAGGAGTAGGGCAAGGAAGAAGGAGGAGGGCGAGGAGGAAGGAGAAGGAGGGCGAGGAGGGAGGAGGAGGAGAGCAAGAAGGAAGGAGGAGGAGAGCGAGGAGGAAGGAGAGCAAAGAGGAAGGAGGAGGAGGGCGAGGAGGAAGGAGAACGAGGAGGAAGGAGGAGTAGAGCGAGGAGAAAGGAGGAGTAGGGCGAGGATGAGGAGGAAGGAGGAGTAGAGCGAGGAGGAAGAAGGAGGAGGGCGAGGAGTAAGGAGGAGGGCGAGGAGGAAGGAGGAGTAGGGCGAGGAGGAAGGAGGAGGAGGGCGAGGAGGAAGGAGGGGTAGAGCGAGGTGGAAGAAGGAGTAGGGCAAGGAGGAAGAAGGAGGAGGGCGAGGAGTAAGGAGGAGGGCAAGGAGGAAGGAGGAGGAGGGCGAGAAGGAAGGAGGAAGGCAAGTAGGAAGGAGGAGGAGGGTGAGGAAGAAGGAGTAGCACGAGGAGGAAGGAGGAGGGCGAGGTGGAAGGAGGAGGAGGGCGAGGAGGAAGGAGGAGGAGGCGGAGGACGAGGAGGAAGGAGGATGGTGAGGAGGAAGGAGGGCGAGCAGGAAGGAGAAGGAGGAAGACAAGGAGGATGGTGAGGAGGAAGGAGGAGGGGAGCGAGGAGGAGGGCGAGGAGGAAGGAGGAGGAGGGTGAGGAGGAAGGAGGGGGTGAACGAGGAGGAGGGCGAGGAGGAAGGAGGAGGAGGGCGAGGAGGAACGAGCAGGAGGGCGAGGAGGAGGAAGGAGGAGTAAAGCGAAGAGGAAGGAGGAGTAGGGCAAGGAAGAAGGAGGAGGGCGAGGAGGAAGGAGAAGGAGGGCGAGGAGGGAGGAGGAGGAGAGCAAGAAGGAAGGAGGAGGAGAGCGAGGAGGAAGGAGGAGAGCAAAGAGGAAGGAGGAGGAGGGCGAGGAGGAAGGAGAACGAGGAGGAAGGAGGAGTAGAGCGAGGAGAAAGGAGGAGTAGGGCGAGGATGAGGAGGAAGGAGGAGTAGAGCGAGGAGGAAGAAGGAGGAGGGCGAGGAGTAAGGAGGAGGGCGAGGAGGAGTAGGGCGAGGAGGAAGGAGGAGGAGGGCGAGGAGGAAGGAGGGGTAGAGCGAGGTGGAAGAAGGAGTAGGGCAAGGAGGAAGAAGGAGGAGGGCGAGGAGTAAGGAGGAGGGCAAGGAGGAAGGAGGAGGAGGGCGAGAAGGAAGGAGGAAGGCAAGTAGGAAGGAGGAGGAGGGTGAGGAAGAAGGAGTAGCACGAGGAGGAAGGAGGAGGGCGAGGTGGAAGGAGGAGGAGGGCGAGGAGGAAGGAGGAGGCGGAGGACGAGGAGGAAGGAGGATGGTGAGGAGGAAGGAGGGCGAGCAGGAAGGAGAAGGAGGAAGACAAGGAGGATGGTGAGGAGGAAGGAGGAGGAAGGAGGAGGGGAGCGAGGAGGAAGGAGGAGGAGGGCGAGGAGGAAGGAGGAGGAGGGTGAGGAGGAAGGAGGGGGTGAACGAGGAGGAGGGCGAGGAGGAAGGAGGAGGAGGGCGAGGGGGAACGAGCAGGAGGGCGAGGAGGAGGAAGGAGGAGTAAAGCGAAGAGGAAGGAGGAGTAGGGCAAGGAAGAAGGAGGAGGGCGAGGAGGAAGGAGAAGGAGGGCGAGGAGGGAGGAGGAGTAGAGCAAGAAGGAAGGAGGAGGAGAGCGAGGAGGAAGGAGGAGAGCAAAGAGGAAGGAGGAGGAGGGCGAGGAGGAAGGAGAACGAGGAGGAAGGAGGAGTAGAGCGAGGAGAAAGGAGGAGTAGGGCGAGGATGAGGAGGAAGGAGGAGTAGAGCGAGGAGGAAGAAGGAGGAGGGCGAGGAGTAAGGAGGAGGGCGAGGAGGAAGGAGGAGTAGGGCGAGGAGGAAGGAGGAGGAGGGCGAGGAGGAAGGAGGGGTAGAGCGAGGTGGAAGAAGGAGGAGGGCAAGGAGGAAGAAGGAGGAGGGCGAGGAGGAAGGAGGAGGGCAAGGAGGAAGGAGGAGGAGGGCGAGAAGGAAGGAGGAAGGCAAGTAGGAAGGAGGAGGAGGGTGAGGAAGAAGGAGTAGCACGAGGAGGAAGGAGGAGGGCGAGGTGGAAGGAGGAGGAGGGCGAGGAGGAAGGAGGAGGAGGCGGAGGACGAGGAGGAAGGAGGATGGTGAGGAGGAAGGAGGGCGAGCAGGAAGGAGAAGGAGGAAGACAAGGAGGAAGGTGAGGAGGAAGGAGGAGGACGAGGAGGAAGGAGGAGGGGAGCGAGGAGGAAGGAGGAGGAGGGCGAGGAGGAAGGAGGAGGAGGGTGAGGAGGAAGGAGGGGGTGAACGAGGAGGAGGGCGAGGAGGAAGGAGGAGGAGGGCGAGGAGGAAGGTGGAGGAGGGCGAGAAGTAAGGAGGATGTCAAAGAGGAAGGAGGAGGAGAGCAAGGAGGAAGGCGAGGAGGAAGGAGGAGGAGGGCGAGGAAGAAGGAGTAGGACGAGGAGGAAGGAGGAAGGCGATGTGGAAGGAGGAGGAGGGCGAGGAGAAAGGAGGGAGAGGAGGGAGGAGGACGAGGAGGAAGGAGGATGGTGAGGAGGAAGGAGGAGGGCGAGAAAGAAGGAGGAGGAGAGCAAGGGGGAAGGAGGAGGGCGAGGAGGAAGGAGAAGGAGGGCGAGGAGGAAGGAGGAGGGCAAGGAGGAAGGAGGTGGGCGAGGAGGAAGGAGGAGAAGAGCAAGGAGGAGGAAGGAGGAGGGCAAGGAGGAAGGAGGTGGGCGAGGAGGAAGGAGGAGAAGAGCAAGGAGGAGGAAGGTGAGGAGGAAGGAGGAAAAGGGCGAGGAGGCCAAGGAGGAAGGAGGAGGAGGGCGAGGAGGAAGGAGAGGTGGAATGAGGATGAGGGCAAGGAGGAAGGAGGAAGAGGGTGAGGAGGAAGGAGGAGGAGGGCGAGGAGTAAGAAACAGAACGAGGAGGAAGGAGAAGGAGGGCTAGGAGGAAGGAGGAGGGGGAGGACGATGAGGAAGGAGGAGGAGGAGGGCGACGAGGAAGGAGGAGGAGGTCGAGGAGGAATTAAGGAGGAGGAGATCGAGGAGGAAGGAGGAAGAGGGGGAGGAGGTCGAGGCAGAGGAGGACGGAGGATGAGGTAGAGGAGGAAGGAGTATGTCCAGGAGGATGGGGGAGGGGGAAGGAGGAGGTGCAAGGAGGAGGACGTCGGGGAGGGGGGAACTATGTGAAGGAGAAGAGGAGGGGGAGAATAGCAGGGTTAGAAGTAGTAGAGGGAAACCTGAGAGGGCGAAGAGGAGGAGTGAGGGAAGGGGGATGATAAGGAAGGGGAAGAGGAGGAGGTGAGGGTAGGGGGAAGAAGTAAGAGAACGGGGGGCTAAGGAGGGGGAGGGGGAAGAGGAGGGGTAAGAAAAGGGGAAGAGGAGGGGTAAGAGAAGGGGAAGAGGAGTGGGAGGGGTAAGGGAATTGTGATAAGGAGGGGGGAGGGGGTAAGAGATGGAAGGGAAAGAGGAGGGGTAAGAGAAAGGGAATGAGGAGGAGGGGGTAAGAAGGGAGGAGGGAAGAGGGGAGGGTGGGGAGAAGATGGGGAGAGTGTGTAACGGGACCTGTGTAAGGCAGGATCGTATACACTATAGGCCTACAGAGTTGCCATGACGTGTTAGGGCGCTGGATTAAACAGGCATGTCTTGGTAGATGACTATGGTGTGTTCATCTTCATCAAATACTGCAAGAAAAATAAAGAATAAGATAATAATGTTTTGCATAACTATATCTCCGATTTTACTAATGAATTAAATAAATATTATTAAGTTAACACTGCAAGTTGGTGAGGCAGCGACGGTTGTCGTGTGGGTCCCACCAGGCGAGGGCCAGTAGTAACCAGCTGACCATCACCCGGGTGGTCCAGTGTTTATACCCGCTCGTAGTGACCATCACCCACTCCCTCCCCTGCTCTACCCCTTCCTTCTCTTACCCCTCCCCTCTTCCCCTTCCTCCTCATCCCCCCTTCTCTTCCCCTTCCTCCTCATCCCCCCCTTCGCTTACCCCTCCCCCTGCTCTTCACCTTCCTTCTCTTACCCCCCCCTTCTCTTGCCCCTCCTCTCTTCCCCTTCCTACTCATCCCCCCTTCTCTTACCCCTCCCCCTCCTTTTCCCCTTCCTCCTCATCCCCTTCATTTCCCCCTCCTTCTCATCCCCCTTCCCTTACCCTTTCCGCTTTCTTCTCATCCCTCCTTCCCTTGCCCCTCCTCTCTTCCCCTTCCTCCTCCCCCTGCCTTACCCACCTTCTCTTACCCCTCCCCCCCTTCTCTAACCCCTCCTCTTCCCCTTCTCTAACCCCTCCTCTTCCCCTTCCTTCTCATCCCCTTTCTCTTACTCCTCCTCCTCTTCCCCTTCCCCCTCTTACCTGTACAACACCTACCCCTGCTATTCTTCCCCCTCCTCTTCTCCTCCGTTAACTAATTCCCCCTCCTCCTTTCCTCTCCCCCTTCTTCCTCTTAGACCTACTCCTTCCTCCTCTTTTTCATCCTCCTTCCTCCTCTGCCGCGACCTCCTCCTCCTCCTTCCTCCTTGATCTTCTCCTTCCTCCTCGATCTCCTCCTCTTCCTTCCTCCTCAACATCATTCTCCTTCCTCCTCGACCTCATCCTTCTACCTGGAATTTTTCCTCCTTCCTCCTTGCCTTCTTCCTCCTCGACCTTCTCCTTCCACCTCTTTCTCGACCTCCGTCTCCGCGACCTTCCTACCTTACCAACTCTTCCTTGCTCTTCGACTTCCTACTCCTCCTTTCTTCTTGCTCTTCTCCTTAACCTCCTCTTTAACATCCTCCTCCTCCTTCCTCCTTGACCTCCTCCTTTTGCCTCGACCTCATCCTCCTACCTGGAATTCTTCCTCCTTCCTTCTCGCTCTCCTTCTCCTTCCTAAGCGACCTCCTCCTCCTTCCTCCTCGCCCTCCTTCTTCCTCCTCGCCGTCCTCCTTCTTCATCCTCGCCCTCCTATTCCTTCCTCCTCCTTGACCTCCTATTCCTTCCTTCTCGCTCTTCCTAGCCCTCTTCCTCCTTCCTCCTCGCTCTTCTCCTCTTTCCTCCTTCCTCCTCTCTCGCCTCCTCCTCCTTCCTCCACGCCTTCCTCCTCCTTCCTCCTCCTCGCCCTCCTTGACCTCCTCGACCTGGATCTCTTCCTCCTTCAGTT
Source organism: Procambarus clarkii (assembly GCF_040958095.1). Lineage (NCBI taxonomy): Eukaryota > Metazoa > Arthropoda > Malacostraca > Decapoda > Cambaridae > Procambarus > Procambarus clarkii. The sequence goes on along the minus strand of NC_091217.1, from coordinate 22,697,495 downwards.
ACCATTACCGTTCAGTTACCGAGTTTCAACTCTTGTTCCCCGCTTAGCTCATTTTGTACAAGTTCTTTATTATCCAACTAAATCACCTGAGATTTAGGATCACCTTACTTCTAACGTAATAAAATTAATCAGGACATTAGCCAAGCTCCATTTCCTCTGTCTTAGATCATCGAACATAAATATATCCGATCAAGTCTCTCTCCAGCCTAACTCTTTATCAGAGTAATCACCTTACCCTTTCCCTCCCTTACCTTCTCATCCCCAACGTATCCAAACCTTCAATAATCATACTGTATTTGCTTATTTTCTCTATATTCAGCTGTGTTCTTCATATTTTTTCCATGTTATCTGTGTTCACTCCATGTTCTACAAATGTTCACATCATGCTCAGTTCCAATTTTTTCACCTGTTTTTCTCAATTTTTCTGTTTTCTACCATTTTTCCCCCATGTTCATTACAGTCCCTTACATGTTCTCTGTATAACTTTTATACTCAGTATTCATGTTCTCAATGTTCTTAGCTTGTTCTTCACATGTTCAGTGTTCATTCTTTGTATTCCCTATGTTCCTTATCATGTCTTCATATTCTCTATAAGTTCATATTCCCTGCATGTTCACTCTATTCATCAACTTTTTCTTACATGTTTTCTGTGTTCACCGTATGTTCACTGTGTTCATTCCCTTACTTAACGTCAATTTTTTATGTTCTTTGTTTCTTTAAACCAATTTGTTTCTTCCATTCACTAACTAGTTCTTTGTCAAATATTATCATTGGCAATACAGTTCCCTCAACAATTTTAGTCATCCAGTTTTATTTGCAAAACTATGTCAAATAATTCTCGTAGTCAACTTAATAGTTCAACCAACCCTGTTCTTAAACAAATCTACGCTTTATTCAGTTCCAAATTTACAAAGACAAACTTTTCTTGTAACTTCTTAACTAAAAATCTTTCGCCAATCAACTAAAACATAGTCACTTTCGTCATTTCTCAACTAAACTTAATATTCAATCAACCAAAAATAGTCAGGATTAATCTCATTCAACACCGTTCTTAACTAAAACAACCTTTCTCTTAGCTAAAAATTGTCAAAGGAATCTTTCCAACACTGTTCATAACTAACTTTATCCATCGTCATTCAACTAAAAATAATAACTTTCATAATTTCCTAACAAAACTTATTCCATAGTCAACAGAAAATAACCGTGTTCATCATGTTTCATTGTCATTTCTTATCTAAACAATTATCCGCCAATCATCAGAAACGTCATGTTCATCATGTTTTGTCTTTTGTTTAACTAAAAGTATTCATCAGTCAACTAAAAAATAGTTACTTCATCATGTTTCCCTGTCATTTCTTAACTGAAATATCACTTCTCTCATCTGAAATAGTCATGTGTAGCCTCTTTCCAACACTGTTCTTAACTAAAGTAACCTTTCACTTCGCTAAAATAGTCATATTCATCATTGTTCCTAACTAAAATTATATATCGTTAAGTAAGAAATATAGTCAAAGACACTCTTCGAGACATCAAGGACTTACTCGAAGACATCAAATTTGCACTCAAAGACATCCTTTGAGACATCAAAAACATCCTTTAAGACTTCAAGGGCACTCTTCGAGATATCAAAAAGACACTCTCAAACACTCAAAAAAATTTACTCGCATCCTCAAAGTTATTCTCAGAGTCATCAAAAAGTTAATCTCAGTCATCAAATGTTATTCTCTAAGTAACCTTTCGTTCGTCAGAGAAACTTTCTAAGACATCTTCGTTCATTAAAGTTAATCTCAGAGGCATAAAAGATATTCTTTAAGACAACAAAGTCATTCTCAAAGTCATCAAAAGTTATTCTCAGAGTCACCTTTGGTATTCAAAGAAGCCTTCTGAGACATCCTCGTTCAACAAAAACTGTCCTCAGAGCCATCAAAAAGTTAAATACAGTCATCAAAGTTATTCTCTAAGTATCTTTTCGTTCATCAGAGAAGCTTTCTAGGACATCTTTGTTCATCAAAGTGGTTCTCTAAGACATCAAAGATGTTCTCTAAATCATAAAAGTTAATTTCTAAGTCACCTTCGTTCATTAGAGAAACTGTCCAATCCATCTTCGTTGATCAAAGTTATTCTCAGAGTCATCAAAGTGATCTCTAATTCACCTTCGTTCTCCAAAAAGTTGTTCTCTAAGACACCTTCGTTCATCAAAGAAACTCTCCTTCTTCCATCATGTTATTCTTTAAGACATCTTCAGTCATAAAATTCCTCTCCAAAATGTAACTAGTTCAGCTTTTCATACCAAACCTGCACTTCTGTTAAAATATATTTTCTTAGTCACTTTACCCTAAAACTGTTCTCTGAACTACACTGCTCAAACCTACGTAACCTATCCTCTCCACCCAATGTTACTTAGTTAATGTAACGTTCCTAAACCTAACTTTACCTATACTAACATAACTTACCTTACCTTACCTATCTTACCTAACTTACCTAACCTAACCTAACTTATCCTGCTTAACCTAACTTACCTAACTTAACCTGCTTAACCTAACTTTACCTATCCTAACTTACCTTACCTTACCTATCTTACCTAACTTAACCTAACTTATCCTGCTTAACCTAACTTACCTACATTATCTAACTTAACCTGCTTAACCTAACTTTACCTATCATAACTTAACTTACCTTTACCTATTACCTTACCTTTTACCTAACTTAACCTGCATAACCTAACCTTACCTATCCTAACTTATCTTACCTTACCTTACCTATCTTACCTAACTTAACCTGCATAACCTCACCTGCTTAACCTAACTTACATTACCTTACCTATCTTACCTAACTTTACCTATCCTAACTTAACTTACCTTACCTTTACCTATCTTACCTAACTTAACCTGCATGACCTAACTTTACCTATCCTAACTTAACTTGATGTTATCTTTAGATGATTTCGGGGCTTTATTGTCCCCGAGGCCCGGACCTCGACCAGGCCTCTAACCCCAGGAAGCAGCCCGTGACAGCTGACTAACACCCAGGTACCTATTTACTGCTAGGTAACAGGGGCATAGGGTGAAAGAAACTCTGCCCATTGTTTCTCGCCGGCGCCTGGGATCGAACCCAGGACCACAGGATCACAAGTCCAGCGTGCTCTCTGCTCGGCCGACCGGCTCCCTTAAATTTACCTAACTTACCTTACCTTTACCTATCTTACCTAACTTAACCTGCATAACCTAACTTTACCTATCCTAACTTAACTTACCTTACCTTACCTATCTTACCTAACTTAACCTGCATAACCTAACTTACATAACTTATCTTACCTATCCTAACCTAACCTAACTTGCTTTACCTAACTTAATCTTACATTCCCAAACTGATGTATCCTAACTTATCTAGTCCAACCAGACATGATCTAACTTACATAATTATTCCTGCTTGTCTTTTGTGTTTCGTCAATCATTGTCTCATATTCATTTACTCATTTCAAGGGTTAATTTCTCAAATGGACATTTTTGCATTTCAGGTGTTATTTGTTTAAGATTGAGTGTTTAACCATTTCAAAGGATTTTTGTTATATATGGGAATTTACTCGTTTCAAAAATCGTTCTTTTTAACACAATTTGACTCCTTATGTATTCCACTAAACACTAATATCATGTTTAAATATAAAATGTATGTATTATTCCCTAAAATAATTTATATAAATTGTAAATATTGCTAATTTCTCAAATGGTCATTTTTGCAGATCAAGGGTTATTTGTTAAAGTTCATCAAGTTGCTCATAAGTTGTATTTATTATGTTTGTTATCATATGTTCTTATTCCCCAACCCCTTAACCTAACCTCTTGTAATCTTAGTGTATTTAGTAGGTTCTATCATATGTTCTTATTCCCCAACCCTTTAACCTAACCTTTCAGATGTAGTTTATTGTGTTTTTGACGTATTTGTTGAATATATTATCCTTTTCATAACCTTTCAGATGTAGTTTTGTTTCTCCTTTGTATATTTTTACCCAAACCCACCATCCCACTTAACCTTCTTTTACTTTGTTTCTCCTACTCCTTCTAACCCCCCTTTTCTATCTCTCTCCCTTATTCTCTCTCTTCCTCCCCCCCTCTCTCTCACTCATTTGTTCAAATGCTCTCTTGTTTCTCAAATTCAAGTCTTAATGCTCCAATTCTCTCACCCTCACTCTCATTCACTAAGTTTTTCTTTTTCTCAAATTCGAGTCTTAGTGCTCCCATGCTCTTCCTCCCCCTCTCTCTTACTCTTTTCTCCTCTTTTCATGCTCTTCCTCCCCCTCTCTCTTACTCTTTTCTCCTCTTTTCATGCTCTCACTCCCTTGCTCTTTTGTTTTTTTCTCAATTTCAAGTCTTAGTAGATCTGATTCTTTACTATTGTAATTTTATTATTACTAAGCTAAAGAATGAACTTAATATGTGAAAACAAATAAGGTAAGGTAAGGTAAGTTAGGTTAAGCAGGTTAAGTTAGGTTAAGTTAGGTAAGTTAGGTAAGATAGGTAAGGTAAGTTAGGTTAAGCAGGTTAGGTTATGCAGGTTAAGTTAGGTAAGTTAGGTAAGATAGGTAAGGTAAGGTAAGTTAAGTTAGGATAGGTAAAGTTAGGTTATGCACTTTAAGTTAGGTAAGATAGGTAGAGGTAAGGCAAGTTAAGTTAGGATAGGTAAAGTTAAGTTAAGCAGGTTAAGTTAGATAATGTAGGTAAGTTAGGTTAAGCAGGTTAAGTTAGGTAATGTAGGTAAGTTAGGTTAAGCAGGATAAGTTAGGTTAAGTAAGGTAAGTTAGGTAAGATAGGTAAGGTAAGGTAAGTTAGGTTATGCAGGTTAAGTTAGGTTATGCAGGTTAAGTTAGGTAAGATAGGTAAAGGTAAGTTAAGTTAGGATAGGTAAAGTTAAGTTAAGCAGGTTAAGTTAGATAATGTAGGTAAGTTAGGTTAAGCAGGTTAAGTTACGTAATGTAGGTAAGTTAGGTTAAGCAGGTTAAGTTAGGTAATGTAGGTAAGTTAGGTTAAGCAGGATAAGTTAGGTTAGGTAAGTTAGGTAAGATAGGTAAGGTAAGGTAAGTTATGTTAGGATAGGTAAAGTTAGGTTTAGGAACGTTACGTTAACTAAGTAACATTGGGTGGAGAGGATAGGTTACGTAGGTTTGAGCAGTGTAGTTCAGAGAACAGTTTTAGGGTAAAGTGAATAAGAAAATATATTTTAACAGAAGTGCAGGTTTGGTATGAGAAGCTGAACTAGTTACATTTTGGAGAGAAATTTTATGACTGAAGATGTCTTAATGAATAACATGATGGAAGAAGGAGAGTTACTTTGATGAACGAAGGTGTCTTAGAGAACAACTTTTTAGAGAATGAAGGTGAATTAGAGATTAAGTTTTATGATTTAGAGAACATCCTTGATGTCTAAGAGAACAAGATTGATGTCTTAGAGAACAACTTTGATGAACAAAGATGTCTTAGAGAACAACTTTTTGGAGAACGAAGGTGAATTAGAGATCACTTTGATGACTCTGAGAATAACTTTGATCAACGAAGATGGATTGGAAAGTTTCTCTAATGAACGAAGGTGACTTAGAGATTCACTTTTATGATTAAGAGAACATCTTTGATGTTTTAGAGAACAAGATTGATGTCTTAGAGAACAACTTTGATGAACAAAGATGTCTTAGAAAGCTTCTCTGATGAATGAAAAGATACTTAGAGAATAACTTTTATGACAGTTTTTAACTTTTTGATGGCTCTGATGACAGTTTTTGTTGAACGAGGATATCTCAGAAGACTTCTTTGAATAACAAAGGTTACTCTGAGAATAACTTTTGATGACTTTGAGAATGACTTTGTTGTCTTAAAAAATAACTTTTATGCCTCTGAGATTAACTTTAATGAACGAAGATGTCTTAGAAAGTTTCTCTGACGAACGAAAAGTTACTTAGAGAATAACATTTGTTGACTGAGATTAACTTTTTGATGACTCTGAGAATAACTTTGAGGATGCGAGTAAATTTTTTTTGAGTGTTTGAGAGTGCCTTTTGATATCTCGAAGAGTGCCCTTGAAGTCTTAAAGGATGTTTTTGATGTCTCAGAGGATGTCTTTGAGTGCAACTTTGATGTCTTGAGTAAGTCCTTGATGTCTCGAAGAGTATCTTTGACTATATTTCTTACTTAACGACATATAATTTTAGTTAGGAACAATGATGAATATGACTATTTTAGCGAAGTGAAAGGTTACTTTAGTTAAGAACAGTGTTGGAAAGAGGCTACACATGACTATTTCAGATGAGAGAAGTAATATTTCAGTTAAGAAATGACAGGGAAACATGATGAAGTAACTATTTTTTAGTTGACTGATGAATACTTTTAGTTAAGCACAAGACAAAACATGATGAACATGACTTTTCTGATGATTGGCGGATAATTTTTTAGATAAGAAATGACAATGAAACATGATGAACACGGTTATTTTCTGTTGACTATGGAATAAGTTTAGTTAGGAAATGATGAAAGTTATTATTTTTAGTTGAATGACGATGGATAAAGTTAGTTATGAACAGTGTTGGAAAGATTCCTTTGACAATTTTTAGCTAAGAGAAAGGTTGTTTTAGGTTGAGAAAGTTTATTGAACCGTGTTGAATGAGATTAATCCTGACTATTTTTGGTTGATTGACAAGTAATTTTTAGTTAAGAAGTTAAAAGAAAGGTTTGTCTTTGTAAATTTGGAACTGAATAAAGTGTAGATTTGTTTAAGAACAGGGTTGGTAGAACTATTAAGTTGACTAAGAGAATTTCTTTGGCATAGTTTTGCAAATAAAACTGGGTGAGTAAAATTGTTGAGGGAACTGTATTGCCGATGATAATATTTGACAAAGAACTAGTTAGTGAATGGAAGAAACAAATTGGTTTAAAGAAACAAAGAACATAAAAAATTGAGGTTAAGTAAGGGAATGAACACAGTGAACATATGGTGAACACAGAAAACATGTAAGAAAAAGTTGATGAATAGAGTGAACATGCAGGGAATATGAACTTATAGAGAATATGAAGACATGATAAGGAACATAGGGAATACAAAGAATGAACACTGAACATGTGAAGAACAAGCTAAGAACATTGAGAACATGAATACTGAGTATAAAAGTTATACAGAGAACATGTAAGGGACTGTAATGAACATGGGGGAAAAATGGTAGAAAACAGAAAAATTGAGAAAAACAGGTGAAAAAATTGGAACTGAGCATGATGTGAACATTTGTAGAACATGGAGTGAACACAGATAACATGGAAAAAATATGAAGAACACAGCTGAATATAGAGAAAATAAGCAAATACAGTATGATTATTGAAGGTTTGGATACGTTGGGGATGAGAAGGTAAGGGAGGGAAAGGGTAAGGTGATTACTCTGATAAAGAGTTAGGCTGGAGAGAGACTTGATCGGATATATTTATGTTCGATGATCTAAGACAGAGGAAATGGAGCTTGGCTAATGTCCTGATTAATTTTACTACATTAGAAGTAAGGTGATCCTAAATCTCAGGTGATTTAGTTGGATATTAAAGAACTTGTACAAAATGAGCTAAGCGGGGAACAAGAGTTGAAACTCGGTAACTGAACTGGATTTTATTTACTATGTCTGAAAATGTAGTTGGGTGTTTAAATCTTCGGGGGAATTGGACTGATAGTAATGAATTTACAGGAGTGAACTTGGACAGAGGACAAAAGCTAGAGATTTATAATTGTTTATATCATATTTACTGTGTCTGAAATACAGAGGGTAAAAATTTCAGGAAAATTGATGGGTTATTTACAAAGATACGAGAGAGAACTAAGGTGGGGACGAGAGCTGGAGCTCGTTAACTGTTTTGATCTTATTTACGGTGTCTGAAATACAGAGGGTAAAAATTTCAGAGGAATTAATAGGATATTAACAAAGACTTGAGGGGGAAGTAGGGTGGGGGACGAGAGCTGGAGCTCAGTAACTGACTTGATCTTATTTACTACGACTGAAATATGTCTGCTTTAAATTTCAGGGGGATTGGACTGCTAGTAGCGAAAATGTGGTATCTGTCAAATTTAGGTCTTCAATTGGACTCTGATTAATTTCGATCATGAACTGGACTTTGAATATTTCGGCAGAAAGTGGACTCTGTTCATTTTTGGGTAAAAACTGGACTCCGATGAATTTTGCTCACAAAGTGGACTCTGTTCATTTCTTGGTAAAAACTGGACTCTGTCAAATTTTTAAAAGATTACAGGACTGACGAATTTTGCTAGAAAACTGAACTCTGACGAATTTCTGTTGATAATTGCACTCTGATAATTTTTTTGGCCTTTACTGGACTTTGACAAATTTTTGTGGTTAATTGGACTCTGATTATTTTTGAGTATAAAATGGACTCTGACGAATTTTCGAAGATTACAGGACTCTGACGAATTTTGCTAAGAAACTGGACTCTGATGAATTTTGCTCACAAAGCGGACTCTGATGAAATTTGAGCTTTAAACTGTCCCTGACTAATTTTGCTAACAAAGTGGACTCTGAAGAATTTTGGGCACAAACTGGTCTCTGATGAATTTCTGTCTATAACTGGGCTCTGTTCAATTTTGGTCTTTACAGGTGAAATAGCCGTAAATGGATATAAAACTAAATGTTATGGCTAAGTTGTCTGTTTTCCTTAACAAAAACGTCTAAGACAATATTATCTGAAAATGGTCTTTTTACAAATTCGGTCATAAACATATAAATAAACTTATATGATTATTTGAAACTCTGAAATATTTTCTTAAAACTGAACTCTGAAAAATTTGAATTTCCCCCATAAGAAACCTTTAACTCCAAATCGGCCCTTTTTTCCAAAGTTCGGTTATTGAAAACAGGCAAAGGTTGTCCGTAGAGTTTACTTGGAAATGGTGTGACATATCGGCCCTTTTTTTCTCAAATTTTTCTTTAAGATTTTCCTACTTATTTTCCTCATAAGAACGCTTAACAAACCTCTAAAATCTCAGAAATTATTTTCCTCATAAGAATTCCCTAATTCCAAATTGGCCCCTTTTCCATAGTTCGGTGAAACTGGTGTGCCATATCGACCCCTTTTGCCTTGAATTTTCCCCATAAGAAACCTTTAACTCCAAATCGGCCCCTTTTTCCCCAGAAAAAAAGGGCCAATACGCAATCATCCCTACTACTCTTCCTTCCTCCTCCTCCTCCTTGCCCTCCTCCTTCCTCCTTGCTCTCCTCCTCCTTTCTCCTCGCCCTCCTCCTCCTTCCTCCTCGACTTCCTCCTTTTCCTTCCTCCTCCTCCTTCCGCCTCGACTTCTTCCTCCTCCCTCCTCGCCCTACTCCTCCTTGCCCTCCTCCTTCCTTCTCGCCCTCCACCTTTCTCCTCACCCACCTCTTCCTACATCTCCCTCCTCGACCTACTACTCTTCCTTCCTCCTCATTCCTCCTCGCCCTCCTTCTTCCTCCTTGCTCGCCTCCTCCTCCTCCCTCGTTGCCCTCCTTCCACATTCCTCCTCGCTCTCCTCCTCTTTCCTCCTTGCCCTCCTTCTTCCTCGCCCTCCTCATCGACCTCCTATTCCTTCCTTCTTGCCCTCCTCCTTCCTCTTCGCCCTTCTTCTCCTCCTTCCTCCTCGCCCTTCTCATTCCCCTTCCTTCCTTCTCGTCTTCCTCCTCCTCCTTCCTTCTCGCCCTCTTCCTTACTCCTCACCCGCCTCCTACTCCCTCTCCCTCCTCGCCCTACTACTCCTCCTTCCTCCTCGCTCTCCTCCTTCATCCTCCTCGCCCTCCTCCTTCCTGCTCCTTCCTCCTCGCCCTCCTCCTCCTTGCCCAACTCCTTCCTCCTCTTCGTTCCTTCTCCCTCCTCCTCCTTATTCTTCTCCCTCCTCTTCCTTCCTTCTCACCCTCCTCACTCCTCCTCGCCCTCCTCCTCCTACCTCCTGGCCCTTCTTCTCCTCCTCCTTCCTCCAACTTCTTCCTCCTCGCCCTCTTTCTCCTTCCTCCTTGACCTCCTATTCCTTCCTTCTCGCCCTCCTCGCTCTCCTTCCTAGCCCTCTTCCTCCTCTTTCCTCCTTCCTCCTCGCTCGCCTCCTCCTCCTTCCTCTTCGCCCTCCTTCTCCTTCCTTCTCGCCCTCCTCCTTTTCTTTCCTCCTCCTCCTTCTTCCTCTTCGCCCTCCTACTCCTCCTTCTCCTTCCTCCTCGCTCTCCTCTTCCTCCTTTCTCCCTCCTTGCTCTCCTTTCGCCTCCTACTCCTTCCTCCTTGCCCTCCTTCCTCCTCCTCCTTCCTCCTTGCTCTCCTCCTCCTCCTTCCTCCTCGCCCTCTTTCTCCTTCCTCCTTGACCTGCTACTCCTTTCTTCTCGCCCTCCTCGCTCTCCTTCCTAGCCCTCTTCCTCCTTCCTCCTCGCTCTCCTCCTTCCTCCTCGCTCGCCTCCTCCTCCTTCCTCTTCGCCCTCCTCCTCCTCCTTCCTCCTCACTCTCCTCCTCCTTCCTCCTTGCCCTCCTTCTTCCTCGCCCTCTTCCTTCCTCCTCGACCTCCTATTCCTTCCTTCTCGCCCTCCTCCTTCCTCCTCGCCCTCCTCTTCCTCCTACCTCCTCGCCCTCTTTCCTCCTTGGCCTCCTTCTTCCTCCACCTCCTTCCTCCTCGGCCTCCTCCTCCTTCCTTCTTGCCCTCCTCCTCCTCCTGCCTCCTTTCTCTCCTCCCTCTCCTTCCTCCTTCTTCCTCCTTGCTCCTTTCCTCCTCCTTCCTCCTCGACCTCCTATTCCTTCCTTCTCACCCTCCTCCTTTTTCCTAGCCCTCTTCCTCCTCGCTCTCCTCCTTCTTCCTAGCCCTCTTCCTCCTCGCTTGCCTCCTCCTCATTTCTCCTCGCTCGCCTCCTCTTCCTTCCTCCTTGTGGGATATTTGGGCTTGATTCTGATTAATTAATAATTAAAGTAGTAAATTAAATTACGAAGGACCACCCGCTTTTAAAGTAAAGAGGGAAACTGAGAATTTCAGATCATTAAATAAATTTCTAGAGAAAACCAGTGACTATGGATATGACTAGAAAGTATGATCATGAGAATAATTAATGGGCTGTATTATTAAAGAAACAAACCTCAAACACCTACATTGGGGGGTTATTACTGGAGGTAAGTACGTCCAGGAATCAGTGTGGTTCGTTCACTAATTCAATTAATAATAATCTAATCCTATAAATAATGCTGAATATAATATTATTCATATAAAGAAGAACATGAATATGAGCATAGTAATGAGTTACAGTAAATCACACATTAATATTAAACATTCTGAATACATCAAATTGCAAGGATATAGATAAAAAGAAATAAGCCTTAGCTTGTAGTAGATTCCTTTAGATAATCATGGAAGTCCTCTTAATCTCCAAGTCTGGTACACTGACGAATGGCACGGTTAACATGGAGAAGACAGCATGAGGAATTCGTCTCTCGAGCTGCAAGATAAATAACTACCAGTAGCAATTGATTTAACTACTCAATTCATATTCAAGATTATTGATATCTACAGATGGAATTCTAATCACCTGTTATTAGGTGTTATCTCGCTGCGTGACGAACAATCACCCCGCTATTATTAAACCTGTAAATGATGCATCAAATAAAGGGTACTTAGCTGTGGGCACTGTATAAGTATTAAGATTGCCGTAATTTCGCATCCCAGGCTCCGGTGAACCTATCGTGGATTGATGCGTTTCAAGCTGGCTGATCACGTGTCGTCAGGAACCAAGTCTAGGGGTCCCTCATTTGACACCAGCACTAGTAAGATATTATCTGCAAGGTCGTTCACGCCTCACAGTGGCGGCTTTCATCTGAGGATGAATAACACCTGCCCGATTTGCTGGGCAATGGCGTCCTTTATGAGTACGGTAAACACAGTTCTGCCTCCTTTCGGCTCTGCACGTGTCCGTGTACTGAGGATGGATGGCGTCCCTCCAACCCACGCCGAGTCGACGTTCATAACACAAATTATTGTCACGAACATTAATATTTCTCGCATTCACGCTTGAAACTCTTAAGACTGGACGGGTTTATTATTTAGAGGAACGAAATATTATTATTTACCGATTTAGGAATAGCAAATATATAAGGGAGAGGAATTAATGTCTCCCCATGGCATTCATTGATGACGTTAACTCTATCGTGAGGTAGACGCTATGATTCTAACGCTCTATTCGGCTTTTAGTTAGAGAACAATTCGTCTGCAATCAGTTGTCATACAGAATGCTTTAATTATTGAGAATCGTATTTAATTCTCACACAAATTGAATATAATGTGTTTTACTGTAAAGAAATCTGACGCAATACTGGCGTCAGGTGACGTGAGAATTCTAGCCTAATGCACAGATGAATTATTAGTACATGAGAATTCTACGAGTTGTTAATTTTACTTAATACAACATTTAGTATGGTTAGTAATAAGTAATGAGAATACAACAATGCTGTATTCGATGTTGGAAATATCCAACATAACTCCGGGGGGGGGGGGGGGGGGAATCCCAGGGTCGCAGTGTACTGTGTTGTACTGACCTATCCCGAAGTGATATTAAGATTAATACATTAGTATGTTAGTATTTTAGTACACACATAACGAACGTCCGGGATTTATCAAGGACTTACAAGAATTTGAGTCTTGCTATTTACAGGTCAACTGAAACATGTTGTTTGTAGCCTACACAATGTTTATAAAATTTAACTCTCCCGATTTAAACTAACAGAATCTACAGGGATGCGATATCTTGGGTCACAGTGACGTGTAATGTTTCGTTACGTGATATCACATCGTAGTATCATCACAGTTTTCTTAGTGGGAAATGAAGGAAATTATTCTTCTTCAGAGTTATAATAGGCTCGCAAATTCCCCCTACATTGTTGAGCTGCAGCTCTAGTGGGACGGTTGCTTGGAGGAACAAATTCATTGTCCTCTGAAATTACTGGGGAAACTGGTTCTGGCTGATATTCTTGTTCAGTCAGTTCAAGGGGAACCAGCTTCTCAAATGTTTTTAGAGTAGTGTTGCCTTTGCATAAGACCTTAACCACTCTTAGGACACCTTGTCGATCTGGGTGAATGGTGACGATTTTTCCTATAGGCCACTCGGACCTTGGTCCATCACTGTCGACTAGTACAAGGTCTCCAGGTTTTAATTGTACCTTATTGTAAGGACTCGAAGCTCCGTAGTGGTACTCTCGTAGAGCTGTGAGGTATTCTCGAGTCCACACCTCATTCCACCTGTTAATAACTCTAGAAAGATGTTGGTAGCTTTCCACCAAGTCTCCTCTGGTCACATGGGACGGGTCTACAGGGTCCTCTTCGGCTAAAGGGATGAGAGGGCTCAGTAGACCTCCATGGATCAAGTGAGAGGGGCTCAGTGGTTCTCTCTGGGTGTAATCATCAGACAGGTAGGTGATCGGGCGATTATTGACTCGTGCCTCGATTTCCACAACAATAGTTTGGAGTTCTGAGTAACTGACCTTTTGTCGGTGTAACGTTTTCCTTAGACATGTTTTGACTGTGCCTACCATTCGCTCATAGAACCCACCTTGCCAAGGGGCTCTTGGTGCTATGAATTTCCAGTGACATTGTCTTCTTTGTAAGACTGATTGCACTTCAGGGTGGTTCCAGACTTCTCGCAAACAACTTTCTCCCGCCACAAAATTAGATCCGTTGTCGGATATCATTAATCTAGGACATGATCGACGGGCAGCAAATCTGCGGAAAGCTTGAATGAAAGCTTCAGCACTCATGTCTGGGGTAACCTCTAAGTGCACGCCTCTGGTTGTAGCACAGGTAAAGAGACAAATGTACGCCTTCACGGGTATATTATCTGGGTTACCAGTGAGGAGTAAGGCTCCTGTATAATCTACTCCAGTGGTTTCGAATGGACGAAGATGAACCACTCGTTCTTCTGAGAGTGGAGGAGGTCCTGGGTAAGGACAGACTCTAGCGTCGTATCTCTTACAGATGACACAAGATTTAATAATGGTCTTAACGGTCTGACGACCTTGAGGAAGCCAGTACTTTTGTCTAAGATCGGTGAGAGTATGTAAAACTCCTCCATGTAGGGTACCATATTGATGGTAATGTAAGACAAGAAGTTTAGTTATGATGTGGTGACGAGGTAAAAGAATTGGGTTCTTAGTGTTTAAGTCAATTTTTGCATGTAGCAAACGTCCTCCACATCGTAGTATGTTATGGGTGTTGACATCGTACCAGATGCCCAGAGACTTAGTGAGTTTATCCGGAAGATTCTCAAACTCGCTTCCGTAAGTCTCTTGCTGCGACCGCTTAATCCAATAGTGAACAGGATTGGGAAATTTGTGTCGAATTCCTACTTTAGAGAGGAAATCAAACACGTGTGCAGTCACTCGTAACAATTTGCTTAAGTTGGAATAATGATGAGGATCAATGGCTAATGTTCGCTGAGGCTCTGGGTCCTTCATGGGAGTGGCGATACTGGTCACTATGACTTGTGGCTTTTGTTTGGGCCACTGACCACCAACAAGCCATGAAGGTCCATTGAACCACAGCGAAGATTTGACAAGTTGTTTTAATGTCAATCCTCTTGTTAAATAATCTGCAGGATTGTCCTTAGTAGGGACATGTCTAAACTTATAACCTGCGGATAAATCATGAATCTCTCTGACGCGATTACTTACGTAAGGAGTTTTGTTGTTATTGTTTCTTACCCATTGTAAGACTGCCTCGTTGTCTGACCACACTACAATCTCACCAAAGTGGATATTACTGAGTGTCTTTGCCAGGCAATGGGCCAATCTTACTCCCACTAGCAATGCCGTCAACTCCATCTGAGGTAAGGATCTCTTTTTGATGGGAGCAACTCTTGCTTTTGATGTGAGTAAAATTGATTGAGCACTGTTAACTAAATAGGCTACTGCGCCATATGCTTTGCCAGAGGCATCGCAGAAAACGTGCAAATTGGTGGGTAAGTTTGGTCCTGAAGCATTACGTGGAAATTTCAAAACAGCTAACTGATTAAAATCCGTTGAGAGTATTTGCCATTTGGCTTGTAACTCACTTGGTAACGGATCATCCCATCCCATATGTTGTTGCCAGCACTCCTGCATTAGGAGTTTGCCCCTTATTAATATAGGACTGAGTAGGCCTAAAGGATCAAATGGTTGACTGACAAATGAGAGCAGTGTTCTCATGGTAAGGGTTGAATTATCAGTTTGCACTGACTTGACATTCATCTCGTCAGTGTTGGTGTTCCATTCCACGCCTAGAACCTTTAATTCACTGGGTACCTGATAATCGGGAAATTCTTTCTCGATTAACTGGTTAAGCTGTTTATTATTTGAGGCCCATGACTGTAGAGGCATATTGGCTCCTAACAGTTCACGGTTAGCCTCATGGTAGATTTCTACCAGATCAGCTTGATCATTAGTTGTCCCCTGGAAATTGTCGACATATAAGTTGTCGCTAATGGTTGCCTTATAAGGGCTGTCTGATTTCCTCAAATGCGTGTCTAATGTTGCTTGCAAAAGAAACGGTGAGGACGTAGCACCAAATAATACAGAGGCAAACCGATAGGTAATTACTTCACTGTTAGGATCCAGTGGATCCTTGTACCAGAGGAATTTTGTGTAGTCACGATCTTCCTCCTGCAATCCTACTCGGAGAAAGGCTTTGCTGATGTCAGCAGTATAGGCAAAAATGCCTGTGCGAAATCGTAACAACACGTCATGTAGCCTTTGTGTTAGGCTAGGTCCCGTTTGGAGACATTCATTTAGAGACACACTATTAGGCTTTACTTTAGCACTGCAATTAAAGACAATACGAATAGGTGTTGTCAGTGAGTCTTTCACCACAGCATGGTGAGGTAAATAATGACCTGTTTTTCGGTCATCGTGTTCAACAACTTCAATGAACTTGTTGTTAAGTTGTTGTTGGATAAGTTGGTGATACATGGTTAGTTTGTCTGGCTGCTTCTGCAGTCGTGTTAATTGAGACCGCAATTGCGAGGCTGCCATAAAATAATTTACTGGAAGTTGTGGGTGATCTAACTTCCATGGAAGTCTTACCCAGTATTGTTTATTTGAGTAGACAACTGTATCCAGATATTGCTGGTAAGTCCATGTATCATCAGGACTTGGTTGCTCAGGGATGATGCCTAACGTATCTAAATCCCACAAACGGTGTATTGGTGGGTCAGACTCAATGTCCTCGGCTATTTCCCTGAAGCGTAGGGGTGACTGCTCTAAGCCTAGTCACGCCACAATTACATTATTGGTTTGTTGGTTTGTGGGCGCTGGACCTTGTCTGAAAAGCACGGGTCCTGTGAGCAATTTGCCCCCTGCAGACGACAACAAATTCATACCATGTTGCCTAGTGCATCCAGTGATTAACTTGTAATAATGATCCGCGCCTATTAATATCCCAATATCTGTGAGGCAATCGGAATTTATTTTATGATCCGCTAGCCTCATGCGGTTTCGCTTAAGGTGTCTCGCAGTGCGAGCTAATCCTGTGACCTGCAGGTCCGTAGGAATCTTATCCACTACCACCGCATGAATTGGGCTGCCAGAGGATCCTAACCTAACTAGTAATTTGACTACCTTGTAGTCACGTGGCCCACTATTTGATAGGAAACCAGAAATGTTTAACTTCACACTTTTGGTAGGTTTTAAATTTAAATCATCTACTAACTGTTGTGTGATGAAGGTTTTTTGGGAACCTTGGTCAAAGAGACCTCTACTGTTAATTCGAGATCTTTGATTTATTAATTTAAGTTGAGCGGTAGGCAAGGTAGTACTATTGCCTGACTCAGTCAACCCGTTCTCGCAAAATTAATAAGTCAATATTGACTTATTAAATATGTGCATAGGTGACATACTTAACATAATAGATACCCTTAAAAAGATTCATAAAAAACACCGACCTTACCTAACCTTGTTAGTATCTTAAGATAAGCATCTTATTGCTTCGTAATTACAATTATTACCTAACCTATAATAGGTATATGTTAAGTAATAATTGTAATTACGAAGCAATAAGATGCTTATCTTAAGATACTAACAAGGTTAGGTAAGGTCGGTGTTTTCTATGAATCTTTTTAAGGGTATCTATTATGTTTAGTATATCACCTATGCACGTAGTTAATAAGTCAATATTGACTTTACGAATTTGCGAGAACGGGTTGACTCAGTAGCAAGCACATTCACTTCGTGGTGTACTTTACAATATTGCACTGCAGTAGAATTCGTAATATTCTCTCCAGTGGTCATAGTTGGTGTAGGAGATTTCCTACATAAGGCGTAGTGGTGTACACCTTGGTTACAACGGTTGCAAGTACGTAGTGGTACCGCACATTTCTTGGGATCATGTGAACCCATACACCTAGTGCATTTGTGCAATTCCTGTAACCTTTTAATCCTAGCATTATAAGTAGGATAAACTGAGCATTGGTATGCGGTATGCCCGTGATGGCAGAGCAGACACTTTCTCTCTTTGTTTGACTTGTCCTCTTTAGTAGACAAGTCATGGGTTATCTCAGAAGGAGACACCGAATATGTACCTACATTTCCACTTCTTTTCTCAGTGGATAGAGTAGTTTTTGTTGGAAATTTATTAGACTTATTTAAAGTCTGTTTAGGTTTGATAGAAGTGTCAACTTGAGTTGAGCTACGATGAGAGTTAGTAGAGGAGTTTGTAACTTTCTCCCCGTCTTGATTGGCTCTTTGTCTTTCGACTAAGGTATGTAGACCTTCTGTGATTTCTTTCAGAGTCAAAAAGGTCGTATTGTAAATAATACACAACTTATCTAAAGTTTCTCTTGGTAATTTTCGTTTAATAACTACTTTAGTCATCCATTCGGCTGACTGTATTTGGACTTTAAGGCTTAAGGCCTTGAGTAAAGACTCTAACTCTAGTCTGAAATTTTGGAGAGACTCTGCAGAATTGTTAGCAGAGGGTAAATCTAGCAATTTTTGAACTAAGACAGTAACAGTTCTCTCCTTGTTATCATAGTTTATTTGGAGCAATTGTACAGCTGATGCGTAACCATCACTGGTCAGTGTTATATTGGAGATTACTTTCAAGGCTTCCTTTCTTAACAGGCCTTGTAAATAAGTGAATTTGGTGGTTTGAGGAATGTTAGTTTTAGAGTCTACTGCATCTACGAACTTACTCCAAAAATCATCCCAACTTTCGTTCTCATCACCAGAGAATGTGGGTATGTTGATTTGAGGTAATTTAACCTCAGGATCTGTACGTACAGTGGAAGTTACTGTCAGCTTGTTTTTAGCAATTTGCTTCTTATAGGGTAGAAGCTTAACTCGATTATCTTCTTCATACTGAGCTAACTCATCTATAACCTCATCAAGTTCACTACTCTCTATACAGGTTGATTGCAGTTCGGTCAAATACAAATTCATGTGTTGCTTAATATGAGCAAATTTACTTTCAGCAACTTGTAATAAATCCTCTAATTCAAAGTAATCAACCGTTGACTGTTGTGACAGATTTTGACATTTATTAATCTGTCGGGTCAAATGACCTTTCAGACCGACAAGGGTCCTTTTCATTTTGGTAGCCGTATCCATCTTGTTGGGTAAAGGCTGATTGGTCAGTAAATACTTATTACTGAAGTAACTGGGATATTGATTCATTCAGTGGGTTTCAATATCAATGGAAATAGCCTAATATACTTGTATAGACTATGGGTTTACCTACCTAACACGAAATAGCTAGATATTTTGTGCACTGTCTGAATCTCACCACTAATTCTCGTCCGGTTAGCTCATCCATATCAACATCAGAGTTAACGGAGAAAATCCAGCAATACACAAAATAGATACACAAAATAATGTATACAAGAGAAATATTATGGAGACACTAATCAGAGTTATCTCAAAATTTATCCCACCCTATAGAGGGTCAGCACAAATAATATAATATATACAACACTGACTAGTTTAGATCTAGTCGTAATAATTCCTAACTAAGAACTATAAATTATTTAGTCTGGGCTTGTACCAAATTCAGCACAATCTCAGCCTAAATTCTACCTAATAACATGGGTGAAATTATTGTGGTGCAATAAGGTAATATAGTTGTGCTGTATTTTTGGGTATTTTTGTTTTATAAGAGTGCTCTTGCACACACAGGTGAACAATTATGTTCAGTTAAGTTTGGCTTGCTAGCCACAGCCTTTTGTGATGGTTGATGGTGTTAATTAACTTATCAACCACATGCAACCTAGATTCCCCTGACAAATGTACACCGTCTCTGGTCAGGTTCTGTCTGTAAGGTCTGGCTGTAAATTGTATATATGTGGTATCCAATCTCACTCGTTTTTTCAGCCTGAAATTGATATACTTAGCAGCTCTCAGGTAGTATTCCGGAGTTACTCCCCAACGATTATCTTGACTTGGTTGGCGAGGCTCCACTAATGTGAATACCACTGATTCACTGATGAGTTTGAAAGAAGAAACTATGTTTTTGAGGTGTTTGATCACCTCGGCTGGATGACGAGTGGGGTAGATGTCATTACCACCTAAGTATATAATGGTTAGATGGTGAGGCCACTCTAACGCAGGTGTTAGGGTGGTGTTATTGTAAAAGTTATGAGCTGTTGCTCCTGGTGACCTAAAGATTCTCACCTCGGTGTGAGGTATAGGTCTAAGTGTTGTGGGAAATTGGCTATGACCCACTAAAGGGGCTCTACTACCCAAAATCACTTACGTCCTCTAATTACTCAACACAAAGCTGCTATTAGGACAATATCCAATTCTGGCCCCAGACATCACTCCGTACCCCTATTCAAATCCCTGAATATGTTAGACATTAAGTCACTGCACATTCTCTCATGTGTACTATACATATACAAAACGCTAAATTGTAATGCCAATCCTGATCTCAAAAGCTTCATAGAAGGTTGTAACAGAACCCATGAGCACCACACCAGAAATAAATACAGTTTTGATGTTCCTAGAGTACGACTTAATCAAACCAGAAATGCTCTACAAATTAAGGGGCCCAGGATGTGGAATGACCTTCCCAACCATGTTAAAGACAGTACCTCTCTCAACCAGTTTAAGTTAAAAACGAAGCTATACCTAATAAATTCCCTGTAACCTACCTTACCTCTCTATTGTCAACCCATGTATGTTTTTTTGTTTTTTTTGTTTTACAAATCAACGCTGTTTTAATGTAATTTTCTGTAATAATTTGTAATTGTATTTGTGCTGTTTTTTCAACAATGTTCCCCCCTCTTTTACCTCTATTTTTATTTGTACTCAACGCATTTTTTTTCTTTTTACCCATTAGTTTTAAGCTTTAGTCAGTAGTGTTTTTTCCTGCCCGAAACGCTTTGCGTAATAGTGGCTTTAGGCATTGTATGTACTAGCTCTTATCTATAAAGCCAACAAACTTTGTAAAATCTCTTTATGTATGTACCTTTGCCTAAATAAAAATTATTATTATTATTATTATTATTATTATTATTATTATTATAAAGCCACTTTATACATGAGGTAAAAGTAGCAATATGTTAGTGTGATCTAGGTTAACTGATGTGTTACAATGTTAGTTGACACAATTAATTAAATAGTCAGTCGAGCTTCTATCACACAAGGATTAGTTATTAATGGTTAATATTTTAATTATAGATTTAATGCCTATCCGGTTCGATAAGGACCATAATGTGGGATATTTGGGCTTGATTCTGATTAATTAATAATTAAAGTAGTAAATTAAATTACGAAGGACCCCCCGCTTTTAAAGTAAAGAGGGAAACTGAGAATTTCAGTTCATTAGATAAATTTCTAGAGAAAACCAATGACTATGGATATGACTAGAAAGTATGATCATGAGAATAATTAATGGGCTGTATTATTAAAGAAACAAACCTCAAACACCTACATTGGGGGGTTATTACTGGAGGTAAGTACGTCCAGGAATCAGTGTGGTTCGTTCACTAATTCAATTAATAATAATCTAATCCTATAAATAATGCTGAATATAATATTATTCATATAAAGAAGAACATGAATATGAGCATAGTAATGAGTTACAGTAAATCACACATTAATATTAAACATCCTGAATACATCAAATTGCAAGGATATGGATAAAAAGAAATAAGCCTTAGCTTGTAGTAGATTCCTTTAGATAACCATGGAAGTCCTCTTAATCTGCAAGTCTGGTACACTGACGAATGACACGGTTAACATGGAGAAGACAGCATGAGGAATTCGTCTCTCGAGCTGCAAGATAAATAACTACCAGTAGCAATTGATTTAACTACTCAATTCATATTCAAGATTATTAATATCTACAGATGGAATTCTAATCACCTGTTATTAGGTGTTATCTCGCTGCGTGACGAACAATCACCCCGCTATTATTAAACCTGTAAATGATGCATCAAATAAAGGGTACTTAGCTGTGGGCACTGTATAAGTATTAAGATTACCGTAATTTCGCATCCCAGGCTCCGGTGAACCTATCCTGGATTGATGCGTTTCAAGCTGGCTGATCACGGGTCGTCAGGAACCAAGTCTAGGGGTCCCTCATTTGACACCAGCACTAGTTGAAGATATTATCTGCAAGGTCGTTCACGCCTCACAGTGGCGGCTTTCATCTGAGGATGAATAACACCTGCCCGATTTGCTGGGCAATGGCGTCCTTTATGAGTACGGTAAACACAGTTCTGCCTCCTTTCGGCTCTGCACGTGTCCGCGTACTGAGGATGGATGGCGTCCCTCCAACCCACGCCGAGTCGACGTTCATAACACAAATTATTGTCACGAACATTAATATTTCTCGCATTCGCGCTTGAAACTCTTAAGACTGGACGGGTTTATTATTTAGAGGAACGAAATATTATTATTTACCGATTTAGGAATAGCAAATATATAAGGGAGAGGAATTAATGTCTCCCTATGGCATTCATTGATGACGTTAACTCTATCGGGAGGTAGACACATTGATTCTAACGCTCTATTTGGCTTTTAGTTAGAGAACAATTCGTCTGCAATCAGTTGTCATACAGAATGCTTTAATTATGGAGAATTGTATTTAATTCTCACACAAATTGAATATAATGTGTTTTACTGTAAAGAAATCTGACAATACTGGCGTCAGGTGACGTGAGAATTCTAGCCTAATGCACAGATGAATTATTAGTACATGAGAATTCTACGAGTTGTTAATTTTACTTAATACAACATTTAGTATGGTTAGTAATAAGTAATGAGAATACAACAACGCAGTATTCGATGTTGGAAATATCCAACACTCCTCGCCTCCCTCCTCCTCCTCGCCCTCCTCCTTCCTACTTTCTCCTCGACCTCCTCCTTTCTCCTTGACTTCACCCTCTTACCTGGATCTCTTCCTCCTTCCTCCCCGCCTTCTTCCTCCTCTCCCTACTCCTTCCTCTTCGCCCTCCTCCTACTTCCTCCTCGCTCTCCTCCTCGCCCTCATTCTTCCTCGCCCTCATTCCTCCTCGACCTACTCCTCCTCGCCCTCCTCCTCCTCAGTGTCCTCTTTAACTTCCTCCTCTACCTCATCCTCCTTCCCAGCAAACACAAATCATCTACACAACGTTCGCCTATCTCTTCCCATAGGTGTGGGAATGATTTGCATTGAGAATGGTGCAGGAGACCTTTGAGAAACTTTTACTCAAAAAATCCAAACACAAAGGTTTTATTTAAAATTGTTTTTCTACAATTATTATGTTCCAAATGTAAAACAAATAGTTTTTACATGTTTAAATATAAAATTTATGGTGGTTTTTTGTAAAATTCATTAATAAATTGTGAATGATATATATTGGCTGAGTGAAACCTTTAAAATCCATTTAGTTATAATATGAACAGAAAAAAATAGTTTTCCAAATTTTCTAAAAATCACTCTTTTTAACACAATTTGACTCCTTATGCATTCCACTAAACACTATATTATGTTTAAATATATAATTTATGTATTATTCCCTAAAATAATTTATATAAATTATAAAAGTTGCTGGAAAGTGGTGTGAAAGAATCTGAAAACTTTT
Organism: Procambarus clarkii; assembly: GCF_040958095.1. Lineage (NCBI taxonomy): Eukaryota > Metazoa > Arthropoda > Malacostraca > Decapoda > Cambaridae > Procambarus > Procambarus clarkii. The sequence continues at coordinate 22,674,454 of NC_091217.1, read as the reverse complement.
TGTTGTCTTATATTGTCGTGTTCTTATTAACTATGTCTCAAGTTCACAGTTTATCAAACAAGAAGATTAACATTCGTCAACTCTTAAAATCTTATATGTTATCTTGCTGGTGCAAAATGGGTGAATCTTTAGGAACAGCTAGTATCTATATATGACAAATGGTGTTTTCCCTAACTCAAACAATGTAGGGTTTATTATTCTACACATATTTCTAATGACTCTTATATGTTTACATTCTCTGAAGTATAATTGTGAAGGCTGTGTCCATCACTCTCAACACAGATTCTTAAACTCCTCTCTGCAGGTTCAACTATATAATTAGTTTCCATTTTGAATCTCCATGGACATTTGTATCCAAAATGAAACCAATGTGGTTTCCTTCAGCGCCTTCAGCCAGCACATTTGCTCATTCATTTCCACAGATTCTAACATGGTAGGGGATTTACAGAAATTTGTATATTCATATTGTTATATATTAAAAATATGAATGCAGTTCAATATGATAAGACAAATACATGAGTTTATAATAAATTCGTTTTCTGTGATATACCATTGATATGCTCTTTTTTTCTTTAAACGGCAGACTAAACTAAAGTGCTCACATCAACAGATTTGTATCAACAGTATCAAAATTTAGATGTTTGTCCTGCACACCGCCCCCCATCCAGTGGGCAGCGGTGGATAGGTTACAATCACTTAGTTGTTATCTACAGTTAGCAAACTGGGGATATTTGGCTAAAATTTCTGGTAGCAGATCATTTTGAATGAAATATTGACACATCGCTGGAACATTGGTTATAGAATTGTCTCTAAATTCATGTATCTTTTCGCACTCCATCACATAGTGACGGAGGGTGTGCGAATAATTTTGTTGACACAGTTTACATTTGGTCAGGTCTACATCAGCAGATAATGAGAATTCCCAGAGATACTTGTAACCGAGTCTAAGCCGAGCAGTAGTAACATCTAGAAGTCTGCTGATTTTATTGGATGATCCATAGATGTGTGGCTCCTCTTGCATGATAGTATGATGATAGATGGAATTACTGGTGTCAATTTCACTTTGCCTCAGATCTACAAGATCTTGTTGAAGTTCTCGGTGTACTGCTGCTCTCAGATTGGTCATTGACAATCCAAGGTTACACTCAACGGCTCCTTTAAAGGCAGATTCTTTGGCTAACTTATCAGCTCTATCATGCATTCGGGGCCCAACATGAGATGGAGACCTCATGAAATGGACTCTGTTACCATCCTTAATAATTTTGTTGTATTTGTGTCTAGCTTCCGACACAAGCATGTTACAGTTATGTCTTAAAGAGTTGAGAGCATTTAAGGATGATTAGGAGTCACTTACAATTAATGTATCAAGTTTTGAGACTTGTACACATTTCAGTGCAAGGATCAAGGCAAATAGTTCAGTCTGAAGGGTAGAGGCCCAGTTGTTTATACGGACTCCCCACTCAAAGTATAGGCCATCGCCCATTGTCAGGACAACTGCACTTCCAGCTGCACCCGTGGTGCTGTGTAGGGAACCATCAGTGTATATAATTTGAGAGAGAGAATGCTCTGTGGACAGAGCATCAATATGGCTTAAGGCGTTGAGCTTTGCCTCAAGACGAAGCTTGGGCTGATCTCTAATTTGCTTCTTGGGTGGAAAGGGAGGGATTAAAACTGGAAAGGGTGTAACCTCCTACGGTGCAGGAAAGTGCCGTTGTTGTTTCTCTTGGTACAAATCATGAACCCCATATATTCTGAGTTGAGTTCCAGTTTTTGTTATCCATTTGGAACAATGCTGATCTTCAATAAAGAAATTCTGGAAGGCTTCTGTGCAAGGATTAGGATGAGTTAGCCTAAGCATTTTTATACCAATTTGACAGTTAATTTCAGTAACACGATCAAAAACGCTCAGAATATTAAGTTCCTTTCTCATATTAAGTATCTTTTTGGTACGAGGGCACCCAAGGATTATCCTCAAGGCTTCGTTCTGCAATTTTTCAAGCCCTCCAAGCTTTCTTTCAGGCATCAAAACAAGCAGAGGTGCAGCATAATCCACTAAAGATCTGATGTATGCAAAGTACATCATTTTGACAATTCTGACATTGGCACCATAGCCTGTAAGACAAATACATGAGTTTATGATAAATTCGTTTTCTGTGATATAACATTGATATGCTCTTTTTTTCTTTAAACGGCAGAATAAACTAAATCACATTATCAATGGGTTCGAGATCAACCAGAATTCCAGTTTCTAGGCAGGCGATGAGTACTCACAATAACCTTAAGTGTCAAAACAAAAATGTGTATACTCTTTTTATATCCTGAATGGATATAACTAAGGGGATATTAATAGGGTATTAAAATTGTCTACACAAGATAGAACACGAAACAATGGGTATAAATTGGATAAGTTTAGATTTAGGAAAGACTTGGGTAAATACTGGGTCAGTAACAGGGTTGTTGATTTGTGGAATTTTTCTTAACTTATAAATTTATCTTTATTTATCTTAAACTGGTTGGGAGAGGTACAGTTTTTAACATAATTGGGAAGGTCATTCCACATTCGAGGTCCCTTGATTTGTAAAGCATTTCTAGTTTGACTAAGTCGTACTCTTGGAATATCAAATAGGTATTTGTTTCAGGTGTGGTGCTCATGGGATCTGTTACAACCTTCTAGGAAGCTTTTAAGGTCAGGATTGACATTACAGTGCAGCGTTTTATATATATAAAATACACATGAGAGTATGTGCAGGGACTTGCCTACTATAGTGGCTTTAGGTATTGTATGCACTAGCTCTATCTATAAATCCAACATTATGTTTGTAAATCAACTATGTATGTACTTTCCTGAATAAAATTGACTTTACTGTACACTTATATTCTCTGTGGATTTGTTATCCCCTATCGTTTGGGAGAAAAAAATTGACTAATACGTTCGGCGAATGACTTTGACTTCAACTTCACTTTGACTTCGTTCATGCCATCGTATTTTCCGTAATATATAAAGGTTATGACAATGCAATTATATTATTGTGTGCAAATAAGTTTGAAATTTCATGTACCCTAAAAATAGTAAAATAAAGAATAAGAATAATTAAATAATTGTTGTAGTAAATTGTCACACGTTCATCATACGCAAACGAACACACAGCTTGGAGCGTCAGTACAACAAGACCGCCGCCATTTTAAAACACGGCTTCAAATGTAAGTAATGTTTTTCTCGTACTAACACTGTGTTATACAATAGATTAGGTCTTGAATTCACAAATTTAGTTGTTACGTCTGACAGAGTATGTTAGACGGTGTAATGTTGGTCCATGTTGACGTATTTGTGGGCTTGGTTGGTTTAAATGTGGAGGTGAGGCCTAGTGCTGGTGTATGTGGAGGCGAGGCCTGGCTGTGCTAGTGTATGTGGAGGCGAGGCCTGGCTGTGCTAGTGTGTATGTGGAGGCGAGGCCTGGCTGTGCTAGTGTGTATGTGGAGGCGAGGCCTGGCTGTGCTAGTGTGTATGTGGAGGCGAGGCCTGGCTGTGTTGGTGTATGTGGAGGCGAGGCCTGGCTGTGCTAGTGTGTATGTGGAGGCGAGGCCTGGCTGTGCTAGTGTGTATGTGGAGGCGAGGCCTGGCAGTGCTGGTGTATGTGGAGGCGAGGCCTGGCTGTGCTAGTGTGTATGTGGAGGTGAGGCCTGGCTGTGCTGGTGTATGTGGAGGCGAGGCCTGGCTGTGCTAGTGTGTATGTGGAGGCGAGGCCTGGCTGTGCTAGTGTGTATGTGGAGGAGAGGCCTGGCTGTGCTGGTGTATGTGGAGGCGAGGCCTGGCTGTGCTAGTGTGTATGTGGAGGCGAGGCCTGGCTGTGCTAGTGTGTATGTGGAGGCGAGGCCTGGCTGTGCTAGTGTGTATGTGGAGGCGAGGCCTGGCTGTGCTGGTGTATGTGGAGGCGAGGCCTGGCTGTGCTATTGTGTATGTGGAGGCGAGGCCTGGCTGTGCTAGTGTGTATGTGGAGGCGAGGCCTGGCTGTGCTAGTGTGTATGTGGAGGCTAGGCCTGGCTGTGCTGGTGTATGTGGAGGCGAGGCCTGGCTGTGCTAGTGTGTATGTGGAGGCGAGGCCTGGCTGTGCTAGTGTGTATGTGGAGGCGAGGCCTGGCTGTGCTAGTGTGTATGTGGAGGCGAGGCCTGGCTGTGCTAGTGTATGTGGAGGCGAGGCCTGGCTGTGCTAGTGTGTATGTGGAGGCGAGGCCTGGCTGTGCTAGTGTGTATGTGGAGGCGAGGCCTGGCTGTGCTAGTGTGTATGTGGAGGCGAGGCCTGGCTGTGCTGGTGTATGTGGAGGCGAGGCCTGGCTGTGCTAGTGTGTATGTGGAGGCGAGGCCTGGCTGTGCTAGTGTGTATGTGGAGGCGAGGCCTGGCTGTGCTAATGTGTATGTGGAGGCGAGGCCTGGCTGTGCTAGTGTGTATGTGGAGGCGAGGCCTAGCTGTGCTAGTGTGTATGTGGAGGCGAGGCCTGGCTGTGCTAGTGTGTATGTGGAGGCGAGGCCTGGCTGTGCTAGTGTGTATGTGGAGGCGAGGCATGTTCAACACTCCCCAATAGGAAGAAAACCCACTGGGTTCTAGGCTAGGTTAGGCTTATCTGTAATAATTGAATTAAGCCTAGCAAAGCCTAGAACCTAGTTCAGTAATTTAAAAAATGTTGTAACTTGAAAAATGCCATTCAATACATTAAACAATTTAAATATTTTCAGGCAATCAACACAACCCTCTCATGTTGGCTAACCTTCTCTCATGTTGGTCAATAATTTAATTATTTTTTTATGGAGTAATCTTTGCTGTTGAAATGTAGTCTTTTTGAGACTACATTTCAAATGTAGTGTGTGTGGAGGCGTGTATGTTAGATATTACCTAACATACACGGTCTAATATATCTATCTGTGTGAAATAGATTAAATCCATTTATTTGATATTCAGCTAATAGTTCTGTATTTTCTACATTCATCCATGTTTTGGTAAGTGCAATAATATGTATTGTTTCATTGCAGATTAGAGATTCTAGATAGTTCTAGATTTCCGAAGTACTGAAACGCGCGCCATACAGGCTTGGTGGATCTAGGTGCAAGGTAAAATTATTTACATTTACTTGTTTTTTTATTTATATGCATATATATATATATATATATATATATATATATATATATATATATATATATATATATATATATATATATATATATATATATATATATATATACATATATATATATATATATATATATATATATATATATATATATATATATATATATATATATATATTATATTTCATTGAATATGACCGCATATTCTGTATTTATTATTTTCTGGTTTAGGGCTTCTATCCCTCTAACTATTTTCTTAGCATCAGGGCTTAATTGAAATAGGAGTTCTCCAAAACTCATTTTCGTACTTTTAAGGTGAAGAAAAGAAGTGATTTACTATAGAGTGTATTACACTTATTTGTATAATTTGCACGACGTTTCGAACCTCCATGGTTCATTCTCAAGTGAACAGATCTTACAATACTAGTTGATTTTATACCCGCATTAGGTCAGGTGATAATACAATGAAGGTGAAAACATGGGGGGATACATAAGGGATAAATGTGAGGTGAAACATAGAGGCTGCAGAAGGCTCATTGGCCCATACGAGGCATCTCCTATCTAAACGCAAAGATTAATCCAGTGTAATTGGCCTGTTATGTTGGACATTGTCTTCTGTGTTGGCATCGATATGTTCTTGTCTTGTCCTTACTCTCATGGTGGGTAGAGTAAATAGTTCCGTGATTTGGGTGTTCATGGTCGGTCGCTCTATTCTTATGTGAATTGCCTCAAGAATTTGTAATCTTCTTGAATCTTGGGTTTTGTCTATTATGCAAGTATTCTTGTTCAACATTTCTCTTGTTAGAGTAATGTCTTGGGCTTGTCTCATGGCATTACTCATGGCATTACTCTTGGACATTACTCTAACAAGAGAAATGTTGAACAAGAATACTTGCATAATAGACAAAACCCAAGATTCAAGAAGATTACAAATTCTTGAGGCAATTCACATAAGAATAGAGCGACCGACCATGAACACCCAAATCACGGAACTATTTACTCTACTCACCATGAGAGTAAGGACAAGACAAGAACATATCGATGCCAACACAGAAGACAATGTCCAACATAACAGGCCAATTACACTGGATTAATCTTTGCGTTTAGATAGGAGATGCCTCGTATGGGCCAATGAGCCTTCTGCAGCCTCTATGTTTCACCTCACATTTATCCCTTATGTATCCCCCCATGTTTTCACCTTCATTGTATTATCACCTGACCTAATGCGGGTATAAAATCAACTAGTATTGTAAGATCTGTTCACTTGAGAATGAACCATGGAGGTTCGAAACGTCGTGCAAATTATACAAATAAGTGTAATACACTCTATAGTAAATCACTTCTTTTCTTCACCTTAAAAGTACGAAAATGAGTTTTGGAGAACTCCTATTTCAATTAAGCCCTGATGCTAAGAAAGTAGTTAGAGGGATAGAAGCCCTAAACCAGAAAATAATAAATACAGAATATGCGGTCATATTCAATGAAACATGTTTGAAAGAAAACCTGCTGCCAGTATACACCAATATATTATATATGTGTGTATATGTATTTGTATGTATATAAATTTGTGTGTAAATCACGGAAATTAACTTGAGGAAACTGGCAACCAAAAACCAGTAGGCAGTCTACTGTATTTTATCAAACCCTTATTAGAATAATAGATCTTGTAATAATTTTGCAAAAATAGTGGCATTTACTATTTTTAAAAGATTATTAAAAAATTTACCGATATGGTGCATTCGGAAGACAAACCAAATTTTTTCACTTTTGACAATTGAGCACCTGCTACATCCAGATTCTAGGGAGGAAAGGAAGGACAATCTTACTGGATCCCATAGCCTCTCCGAGGTACAAACCAGGCTTGTACACAACCCTCCCCCTGCACCCGAGCTATGTCAACAGGCCGTTCTCCCTCTTCGCCCTTACATCATCACACACACAGATCACAATAACGTGATGCATCAAATGAACAAATCCACAAGGGCCGTGATGAGGATTCAAACCTGTGTCCGGGAGCATCCCAGACATTGCCTTAATTATCTGTAATCAACTGATTTTCAGAGCTGCTCATTACAAAATGCTCTTTAAAAAATTGTTTGTTAACAATAAGAGCATTTCAATATATCCATAATCATCTGTATCAAACCTTATTACAGGTAAAACCAGTAGGCAGTCTACTGTATTTTATCAAACCCTTATTAGAATAATAGATCTTGTAATAATTTTGCAAAAATAGTGGCATTTACTATTTTTAAAAGATTATTAACAAATTTACCGATATGGCGCATTTGGAAGACAAACCAAATGTTTTCACTTTTGACAATTGAGCACCTGCTACATCCAGATTCTAGGGAGGAAAGGAAGGACGATCTTACTGGATCCCATAGCCTCTCCGAGGCACAAACCAGGCTTGTACACAACCCTCCCCCTGCACCCGAGCTATGTCAACAGGTCATTCTTTCTCTTCGCCCTTACATCATCACACACAGAGATCACAATAACGTGATGCATCAAATGAACAAATCCACAAGGGCTGTGACGAGGATTTGAACCTGCGTCCGGGAGCATCCCAGACACTGCCTAAATCGACTTAGCTACAACAGGGTAAAAGGATCCAGGAAGTTCAGTAGAAGTTTGGTTTCAACCCTTTTACCCTGTCTTAGCTCAGTCGATTAAGGCAGTGTCTGGGATGCTCCCGGACACAGGTTTGAATCCTCATCACGGCCCTTGTGGATTTGTTCATTTAATGCATCACGTTATTGTGATCTGTGTGTGAAGATGTAAGGGTGAAGAGGGAGAACGTCCTGTTGACATAGCTCGGGTGCAGGGGGGGGGGGTTGTGTAAAAGCATGGTTTGTGCCTCGGAGAGGCTATGGGATCCAGTAAGTTCAGTAGAACTTCGGTTTCAACCCTTTTACCCTGTTGTAGCTCAGTCGATTAAGGCAGTGTCTGGGACGCTCCCGGACGCAGGTTCGAATCCTCGTCACGGCCCTTGTGGTTTTGTTCATTTGATGCATCACGTTATTGTGATCTGTGTGTGTAATTCTTCACCTGCTACAGCAACAGGAATGTGTGTGTGTGTATTTGTGTTGTTGAATATGACCGAAAGTGTAAGATTAATGATTCTAACACAAATCGTCTGAATATTTGTTTTTCTTCACTGTCGAGAGTAGTTAAAAAAAATTACTCGAGTTTATTTTCACACTTTATTTATGGTCCTTCAGTCCCTCTCCTTACTGCTGCTGCTGTTTCTCGCATCTTTGCATCGCTTGTATGTTTGGGGGTTTGGCCTCTTGCTATATATTGATTCCATTTGTGTGTGTTTGGGTCTCAGGCCCTCTCGCAATTTCTGTTGAACAAACCCCTTTTCCTAGTTCTGCATCTCTCCTTTGGTACAAATTTTGTTGTGCTTTTATCATATATTTCACAAAACTTGACATACATTTCATTTACTTCATGTCCTATCAGCAAGTGTTTTTCAAATTCTTTAAGGAAAGTTTATCATCCTGATTGCAGATCTCTAGCGCTATTATGTCAACTTCTTGTGGATTCGCAATCATTATTTAATTTACCTTTAGGTGTTCTTTCACCAGCACAGCAACACTGTACCTCTCCCAACCAGTTTAAGATAAAAACTAAGTGCTAACTAATTAACTCAATGTAAACTACCTTACCCCCAAAATGTCAACCCATGTCTTCTATTTTAAACAATGCTGTTTTGTTGACCAAATTGTATTTTTGTTTTTTTCTGCAATGTTTCCCCCCCCCCACCACTCTACCACCACATTGAGTTTAGGAGCTCTGTGCACGTCAGGTGCTGTTTAATATACAGTACAGACCTACTCCTCCATTTGACCTAGTTTCTCTATCACATCTATATAAATTGTAGTTGGGAATCCAGATTTTACTATCCATGTAATCTTTTTTATTTCTTTTTATATATCTAATTGATTTTTTCTAACAGTTAAACAGAAAATAGTTTAATGGTATTTATTTATTACATAAGAAAGTTATAAAATCTAATGTTGAGATTGGAAGACATACATTATACTCTATTGTCTTAAAGTTTATGCATTATTGTAACAGGTACAAATGCTGTCCTAGTTGGGAGGTGCATATTGTAATGACACAGTGAGATATATTTACATGTCAAGTATTGCTGATATGTTGAAGCATGTACTGAACAAGATTGGTGGAAACAGATACAAGGTTAAGATTGCTGTAGTCTAGTCTAATTCAATCATTTTTAGTAAGCTTTGAGAACATTTATGGTTGAAGTTGCCGGTGCCAGTGGACCACTTTGTGCTTTAGGCCTGGTAGAGCTTGGTCCACCAGGCTGTTGTTTGAAGTGGCCCGCAGATCCACATACAGTCTGCATATGATATACAGTCTGTTGATCAATTGAACTACAGTAGTTAGTTTTTATCATCCGAATGCACCAATATGTGTTCATTCTTCCCAGATGAAGGAACTAGGTAATATTCATCATCTGAATGCACCATCTGAAGCTTTTCCACACTCATGATACACGAGAGGTTTAAAAAACTTTTAAAACTTTTTGACCTATGTATTTAAAAGCAATTCTAAAGTTAAAAAGTGTAGCATAGGCCCCTCGCAGAATGTTCTTAATATGATCCTCAGGTTATAGTTTTCTATCTAAAACCACCCCTAGATCTCTTTCTTGATCAGAATTCTTTATAGATCTCTGTGGCTCGATCATAGAAACTGAGTAAATTCGTTACACTGGACCTTCCAGATCGAATACCATGCTGACAGTCTGATATATCATTCAGTACGTCTGCATCTGAAATTGAGCAATACCGTATTTATTATTTGGTTTTATAAATTTTATACTTATAATCTTAACTTATTTCAGAGACCACGAGTAATCTGGGCTTCGAACTCAACAGAAAACCCAGCAAACAATTTTAGGTTGCCACAACATATCTGGAAAGTATTTGAAAGTATTGGAAACGTTTGTTTTATCGTATCAGATACGATATTGTGTGTGGACTTAAATAGGTTTCCAAAACTTATAACCAAGACATATGTATCTAACACTAATTTGAGATGTTGTGGCAACTTACACTCCTAACATGAGTCATTCATAATCCATTCATACACCAATATGAATCTCTTGTGAAAGGTTTGAGCCTTATCTGAACCATTTTCACATCTTTGTGTTTAAAGTTAAATTTCTTGAAAATAAAAAATATTTATTTTTAAATATATTTAAATATTTTAAATATTTTAAATAATAATTTTTTTATATTATATTAGTGTTTTCAATTTAAATATTAAAACCAATTTAAGGGTAAAAAAATCAAATAATTTATATTTCTTTTATTATTTACTAACAAATCAGCAAAAATACAAAAACATATGACCTATATAATTATATATATAATATATATATAAATAATTTATATAATATATATATATATATATATATATATATATATATATATATATATATATATATATATATTAGTGTAATACATAAGAATGTAGTGTAATAGTATATATATTATATATATATATATATATATTTATATATAAATAATATATTTATATATAAATAATATATTTATATATAAATAATATATTTATATATAAATAATATATATATATATATAAATAATATATATATATATAAATAATATATATATATAAATAATATATATATATATAAATAATATATATATATAAATAATATATATATATAAATAATATATATATGATAACCATCTTTGTAACCTATATGTAACTCCCTCTTTGTAACAAAGTTCAAATAAAGCAAATATATGTGTACATACAAAAGAATGGGGGGTGGTAGAAGATAATATTAGTGTTTAGTGAGTGACCACAAGGTCTCCTCTGAATACTTTTTATTTTCTTCTCCTATGCTATGGGTCCCCACATTGGCACCAGAGGTCTTCCTCACAAACTTTTTATATAATATATATATATATATAAATATTATATATATAAAGGTAAAACTAGCTAGTTATACGTAGATATATGATAACTAACCAACCCTACCAAACCTAACCTAATATATATATATAAATATATATATATATATAAATATATATATATATATATAAATATATATATATATATATATAAATATATATATATATATAAATATATATATATATATATAAATATATATATATATATAAATATATATATATATATATAAATATATATATATATATAAATATATATATATATAAATATATATATATATATAAATATATATATATATATAAATATATATATATATATAAATATATATATATATAAATATATATATATATATAAATATATATATAACTGAAAACTCACACCCCAGAAGTGACTCGAACCCATACTCCCACAACTGGTATGTACAGGGACGCCTTAATCCGCTTGACCATCACGACCGGACATAAGGAAGTGATAGCCGAGGCTATTTGAACCACTTCCCCGCCGGCACTCGGATGGTAATCTTGGGCATAGCATTTTATCAAATCACCTCATTCTTTGGGGCACACGTGAGGAACACAAATGCAAACAAGCCTGAATGGTCCCCAGGACTATATACAACTGAAAACTCACACCCCAGAAGTGACTCGAACCCATACTCCCACAACTGGTATGTACAGGGACGCCTTAATCCGCTTGACCATCACGACCGGACATAAGGAAGTGATAGCCGAGGCTATTTGAACCACTTCCCCGCCGGCACTCGGATGGTAATCTTGGGCATAGCATTTTATCAAATCACCTCATTCTTTGGGGCACACGTGAGGAACACAAATGCAAACAAGCCTGAATGGTCCCCAGGACTATATACAACTGAAAACTCACACCCCAGAAGTGACTCGAACCCATACTCCCACAACTGGTATGTACAGGGACGCCTTAATCCGCTTGACCATCACGACCGGACATAAGGAAGTGATAGCCGAGGCTATTTGAACCACTTCCCCGCCGGCACTCGGATGGTAATCTTGGGCATAGCATTTTATCAAATCACCTCATTCTTTGGGGCACACGTGAGGAACACAAATGCAAACAAGCCTGAATGGTCCCCAGGACTATATACAACTGAAAACTCACACCCCAGAAGTGACTCGAACCCATACTCCCACAACTGGTATGTACAGGGACGCCTTAATCCGCTTGACCATCACGACCGGACATAAGGAAGTGATAGCCGAGGCTATTTGAACCACTTCCCCGCCGGCACTCGGATGGTAATCTTGGGCATAGCATTTTATCAAATCACCTCATTCTTTGGGGCACACGTGAGGAACACAAATGCAAACAAGCCTGAATGGTCCCCAGGACTATATACAACTGAAAACTCACACCCCAGAAGTGACTCGAACCCATACTCCCACAACTGGTATGTACAGGGACGCCTTAATCCGCTTGACCATCACGACCGGACATAAGGAAGTGATAGCCGAGGCTATTTGAACCACTTCCCCGCCGGCACTCGGATGGTAATCTTGGGCATAGCATTTTATCAAATCACCTCATTCTTTGGGGCACACGTGAGGAACACAAATGCAAACAAGCCTGAATGGTCCCCAGGACTATATACAACTGAAAACTCACACCCCAGAAGTGACTCGAACCCATACTCCCACAACTGGTATGTACAGGGACACCTTAATCCGCTTGACCATCACGACCGGACATAAGGAAGTGATAGCCGAGGCTATTTGAACCACTTCCCCGCCGGCACTCGGATGGTAATCTTGGGCATAGCATTTTATCAAATCACCTCATTCTTTGGGGCACACGTGAGGAACACAAATGCAAACAAGCCTGAATGGTCCCCAGGACTATATACAACTGAAAACTCACACCCCAGAAGTGACTCGAACCCATACTCCCACAACTGGTATGTACAGGGACGCCTTAATCCGCTTGACCATCACGACCGGACATAAGGAAGTGATAGCCGAGGCTATTTGAACCACTTCCCCGCCGGCACTCGGATGGTAATCTTGGGCATAGCATTTTATCAAATCACCTCATTCTTTGGGGCACACGTGAGGAACACAAATGCAAACAAGCCTGAATGGTCCCCAGGACTATATACAACTGAAAACTCACACCCCAGAAGTGACTCGAACCCATACTCCCACAACTGGTATGTACAGGGACGCCTTAATCCGCTTGACCATCACGACCGGACATAAGGAAGTGATAGCCGAGGCTATTTGAACCACTTCCCCGCCGGCACTCGGATGGTAATCTTGGGCATAGCATTTTATCAAATCACCTCATTCTTTGGGGCACACGTGAGGAACACAAATGCAAACAAGCCTGAATGGTCCCCAGGACTATATACAACTGAAAACTCACACCCCAGAAGTGACTCGAACCCATACTCCCACAACTGGTATGTACAGGGACGCCTTAATCCGCTTGACCATCACGACCGGACATAAGGAAGTGATAGCCGAGGCTATTTGAACC